>NW_016017390.1:1148896-1373608 GCF_000320565.1 Sphaerulina musiva SO2202
AATTGAACCAACAGATGCTTCAGGGGTCGATTCCAGGGTGGCAGCGGCAGCAGTGTCCTCGCTTTCTGCGGTCATACCTGACTTGTTCTTGGCTTCTTTGTCCTTCGACCCTTGACCTTGAGCAGCGTTGTAAGCTTGAATTGCTTTGTCCACTCTCTCTTTCAGGTTCTTGTCCTCCTTGAATCTCTTCTCAATCTTCTTCTTTGTATCATCTCTTGGCTTCCATGCCTCAGGCCTCGGGTACTCGGCATTGAGGTAGTAGCATTCCTTCCACATATGGTTCCTACCACAGAGACATGGTTTGCTTGGTCTTGAAGATGAGGATCGGTTTGAGGACGAAGATGATTCGGTTGCAGCGGCGGTTGAGATGCTGGCGACGGTGGTTCTGTGCTTGCTCTTGAATTTGGTGTCTCCATTGTGCTGAAAGTAGGACTGCCAGGCTCTCAATTCTGAATAGAGAGTTGTCACCTCCCCATCATTCTGCTTATCAAGCAGCCTCCCTGTCCTTGTGGCCACATAGTCTCCATACATTGGAGCCATAGAAGACAACCATGCCTAGGTGGATTCATTGTCTACTTACTGGCCAACAGCATCTCTCTTTCCACACCAAACGAACCAAAGGTGCATATAGTCATAAATGGACTTTCCATATAGTAGGTGAGAAAGGGTTTCCAACTCTTTCTTCAACAACTGAGTAGCAGCCAGGGTATTGGGTTTGGTGTATTCTGAGAGAGTCTTGAGTGTCTGCCTAATTGTCTCACAATTGATCACCCTATATTGAAGGTCTGCAGAGAGAGACTGGTTAATAATTGATTCAATCTTCTAGTACCCCCTTTGCTTAAGTTCCTATACATCCTTGTTACACCTGTGCTTGAATTGGGCTAGACTAAGAGCTGTTAGGGTAACATCAGTGGGTAGAGCCGCAAAGTCAAAGACAGGTTGTCCTTTGAGCTATATTAGGTTTTCTGGATCTGGCTCAGCTGTCTCTAGGTTGATATCAGCCCATATCTGGAGCTTCACTGCCTCTCTCTTGATATAAGTAATCTACACATTCCAGTCCTGCCAGGTGCGCAGCTTGGCAATCGACGTCGTCGTTGATGATAAGGGTTCAGGGGAATCAGCCATAGTGTCTTCGTTGAATTCGTCAAACCACTCTTGATGCCCAGGACACGAGCCACTGGGTGTTTCTTCAACCTCTTGAAACTCAGGGCTCGGGGATTGGTCGATTGTGAGCTGATCTGATGGGCTCTCTTCTCTTTGTCTGGATGAACGGGTTTGGGCCGGCATTCAAGTGATAGTGTGCGGTCCTTGGTTGTTGTCTTGATACAGCGGAATTTGACCAATCTCAGGTAATTCTAGGAGATATCAGGTGACTCTGAATATCCAGTAACCAACTGATTCCTTTGATTGATCAAGCAGAGCTAGCCGGGCTCATAACTGTTGGAACCACACACTACACTAGTGCCCAATTGAGAAGATTGATGGAATACCAATCAATAAGTGGATTAATTGAGGTCCGAGGTCTGACCTCTCAAGAAAAGAAAGGAGGGGGGTGGGTATCCCCAACTCTACATACAAACGCCAAGGAATCAGTGGCCCCTGTTATCCATATGACTCATATCGCATGATGCCAGGGCACCCATGTCCTTTTGTCCAAACATGGAGGCTCGTTTGGAAGCGATCATCAGCAAGCTTGACGGTGTGGACAGCGCTGGTGAAGATGCAGCCCGGAACAGGAAGGATGCTTTCGATCGTGAGGTTGAGCTCATGAAGAGAGTCAAGGGTCTGGAGGAAAACATCGAGACTTACCGCAACAACATGAAGACTCTTGGTCAGAGGATAGATGATGGGAAAGTGGAGATGGTTCAGGGGCAGATAGAAGTCCTGATTCGGAAGGCGACTGACGCTGGAGAGGATCGCGAAAGAGTCAAAGAGACTCTGGCTATGCTCGAAAATGCTACCGAGGCGCTCAAGAGGGAAAACGAAACCCTGGAGGCACGAGTAACTGAGCTGAAAGCAGACGTGGCGGCGAAAGCTGCTGAAGCTGTGTTGGCCGTGCAAGCCTCGCAAAGAGGTCTTGATGATGCCGCATCAATCAGAGCCGTGGTCGCTGATGCACCAATCGAGAAGGGGACTCAAGACGTCGTCGCAGCCACCGCTGGTAACGTGCCGCAGTCCTCGAATGTGCCCACAAAGAACGCTCGACTCAAGACAAGCGCAGTCGCCTTGAAACCGACCGGCACCAAGTCGATGAAGAGAGAGCTCGCGGGTCTGATGGGCGATGTGGCCCCTCGTCGATCGACTCGCTGCAACAACAAGCGGACTCCCAACGCTGCATCTGCGCTGCTCGAGAAGATCGATAAAACTGACCAAAACTCAAAGAACGGAGACTTCACAGATGAGAAGATTCAGGAGCATATCGTTCGCAAAGGAAAGGGCTGGGTCGAAGTTGTAGAAATTATAAGTAACAACGAAGACGAGGAACATGCTAAGCAGGCGGAGCTTGTGCCGCCATCGAATGCGAAGCAGATTCAGGTGCGCAAATCTAACACTGATTCTGCGGGCAACCCACTCAAGCGAGGCCCTGGCCGACCACGCAAGAAAGTCCCTCCTGCTGTCGGAGGCACTTCAGCTGCAGATCAGGTCCCGGCGCCTGCACCAAAGCGTGGCCGTGGACGCCCGCGTAAGCTGGCCGAGCATGTCTCTGCACAGCCATCAGTCGAGCAAGCAGACGCTCTAGCCCCGAAGCGTCGAAAGATAGAGCAGAATGACAGCACTCAGCCGGGTGTGGTCGTTTGCACAAACGGCAAGGGCAACAAGCGCAAAGTCGATGCAGACGCTATCGATGACACGGTACACCTGACTGCGCCCCGGGCATCTCGCAGTCAGCACCAGACACCGGCTACAGTAGCAGCTAAGAGGCTGAAGCAAGAGACTGCAGCTACAGACGGAGCAGCGCAGGCGCACGGCACATCGTCGAAGACCAAGTCTCGAGGACGCCCGCCGGTTGCCTCCAAGAGCGCTCGGAGAGGCTTGACCAATGTGTTCTCGTCTCCCATTTCTTCTCCACCAGGGAGCTTGGGTGCAGCCCTGTCTTCGCAGAATTCAGACGCTGTGGTCACGACAGTCAAAGAGCAGCCGGCAAGCAGGAAAAGGACAATTCCTCAGAATGACGATACATCGCGTGTCTATGGGAAGGCTCGGAAGAGTGGGTTGACCGGAGCCAATCTTGTCAATGCTGAGTTTGACCTTGACTTTGAAATGTGAGGTGTGAATGGTGGTCACCAAGAATGCTAGAGTAAGTGTTCGATGTCGAACGTGTGGTACGAAATGGGAAAGTTTTGTCGTGGCTATATCTGCTCACACTAAAGGGTACTCAAGGAATTTATCGTCAGGCAGGGATATGGTAGACATTCTAAACAATAGAGTATTATCAGGGAACTCTCGGACGTATATAAAGCTGCCATAGACTGAGTTCTCCACGATGAAGGGGCGCTGTTCAAATGACGATTGGTGATGAATGCTGAAAATGAAGGCTAGAGTCTAATACTCGGGTTCTTTCAAATCACAACACGCCATTCCGAGTTCCGATCCATTCTCGTCTTCACCTTGTAATCCATCGTCTCCGTTCTATGCTTCACCGTCCAATGCAAGTGTGGAGCCCACTCTTGAATACATCTCCTTCTTCCAAGATTGAGTCTGAGCTTCTTGATCCATTCATCTGTCCCCTTGGGTTGTATCCTGACCTTGATAGGCCACACTTCCAGAATCCACCACCCTTTGGCGTCCACAAGTTGATCATTGACTCTTTGCAAGGCATCGAAGTAGTCTTCGACTTGCTCCGGTGTCCATTGTTCATGCATGATGGTCCCAGCCTCTTTCTCGGAACTGTCGTCGTCGTCGTGCTCGTGGTCGTCACGATAGATTTTCAACTGGTGCATTCCCCGTTCGTCGTTCTTGTCGACGGGTTCGAGAAGAGATGATCTCCGCTGGATGGGTCCGAGGGCTCCTCGGTGGTATTTGTCCAGCATATCGGGAGGGGGGCCGCCGTGAGGAAGTGTGGGTTTTTCGTAGATGGGCCAGAGAGTGTGCACGTCGATGCCTTCTTCGGCGAGCGCGTGTACTTTGAAAATGATTCCCGTGTCGCATTCGAAGCATTGTCGGATCATCCATCGGAGGGGGATTTGCGAGAGTTTGTGGCGTTCTACGTTTTTGACGGCACCGCCGCCGACATCAGCGTGACATCCTGTAATGTTGTCAGCTTATCTTTTGTATGACACACACATAGGTAGGTATTGAATGACGATGGGCTTACCTGTGAACCACACTTCGAGGACATCGGTGTCGACGATGTCACCTTCGGCTGAGATCTTGTATTTTGCCTCCAGGCTGTCTTTTTGCTGATATCGACATGTCTTGAACTTAGCTCTGCGCTCGTCGAGGGCCATGGCATGGCGGAAATGAGCAGGTCGGTGGGTTGGTGTGCTACTCAGCGGGAGCTTACGAGGTATGAAGCCCACCGAGGCTACACTGTCAAAGACACCTATGAAGTCGACAGTGACACTCATGCAAAAAGTTTTCTTGAAGTCTCTACTCATTTGCCAGCCCTCTTCAGAATCGTCCTTGTAGTAGTTATACGCGAATTCCTGGTGATCTGTTAGCAAGGTAGTAGTAGCACACCTAGATCCTCCATCACGTCGTGTACATACCACTTGTGATTGGTTGCCAGCAGGCAGTAATCCCACCTTGTGCAACATACCAGCTAAGCATCGAGCGGTGTATGCACCTCGCGAGAACCCAAACAGACTGATCTTGTCGCCTTCATTGTAATTTGCCATGATGAACCGATAGGCATCTCGTATGTGCACTCCCAGCCCAGACCCGACAGCCATGTCCATGGCAGCGTTGATGCCGTTCGACAATCCGCCGCCATCGTAGGTGCCAATTCCCGATTGATAGTAGGTGACTTGATCGGGACTGGATTTTTTGAGACAGCTCACCAAGTGAACAATGTTGCTGTTGTCGGCATCGAACTGAGCAAACTATTAGCGTGTGCCAGGTGGTGATCAAATATGCTTCATATTGCGTACCTGGTCACCAGTGCCATCGAGGCACACGACAATGTTTTTGCCAGGCGAGACGTATTTCCCAGCATCTTTCACGGCTCTAATCTCCCGAGGTAGTTTTGGATGTTGGATGGGCTTGCGAGGTTCATGTGGTGGCCATTGTTCCGTGAGTGGCGTTGCGTAAGTGGAGTCGGAACTGCTGAATGCGTTGCCTCCATCCATCTGCTCCAGACCCATGATTGAAGCACCTTGCTGCGTTGGATGCTGAAGGCTGTCAAGTATCTAGTATTGGACCCAGAGCGTCGAAAGAAATCACGAGCAGATTGCTCACGTTGCAGGGCATTGTATACATAGCTGATGAGGAAGGACGAGTAGGAGCTAGGAGGTGTCATCCTGCAGAAGCGTGCTCCTTGTGCTCGTTGTGCGCTGTGATGAACACGCGCGAAATGCCCGCTGAGATGTCGATCCCCAAATCGCAAGTCAGATATCTCCTAGCGGGTCGCAGCGTTGCCAACGGTCGTGAACTCCCGCGTCCCACCAACCGAGTTCGACGTATGCATGGCCCATTGTGGACATCGGCGTATGCGAGCAGATCGCCACTTCGCACTTAGTGGGTGTAAGTGGCGGGGCCAATGCATATGATCTACTAGTCTTCCAATCCATTTGGGATAATGCAGAAAGTGCAAGCCAAATCATCCCATCAGATCCACGCAGAGCCGTTCCGGTGAAAGTACAGATGCCACGAGTTTTCATGTGAATATCGTGCTCATGCCATGAAGATGATTCGCGCTCCCACTGTGAGTAGCGGTCGTGGTGTTGATCTCCATGTCGAACACCTCGAGTTCTGCCATGTCAACAGGTATCACGTGTGCGTAGTCCCTATTGTACAATGAACCAGAGCATACCAATGTTCCTAGGATACCTACGGACGGAGAGGTAGAATCCGCGAGATTCTTAATCGGTACATCTGTCCCTAGGTAGTGTAGCATTAACGATTTTCTCTGTGGGAGTCACGCTTAGAGCCGTGATCTTCCCCAATGGCGTGCACATTTTGACAGCAACAGGGCCTGAAATAACAGTGCCGAACAGCCCGCGCGAGGCCGTGATCGTGATTCGCAGGGGGGTGCATGATCTCTCAAGTCTTGTCGCCGACCTGTCTGTTTCCCAAGTCTTGACATGTATGAATAGTAAGACTATGAAAGTTTGAGATTTGATATGAATAGGTACATAATATACCTGGTATGGTAGGACGAATTTGAAGTCATGCCCGCTGGAGGTAGGAGGTAGGTCATGAGAGCGAGGTCGCTTTCTCGCTTGGCGCTTTTCGGAGCACCTCTTCTGCTTTGCGTCCATCATCCTTTGTGCTGTATCACACCCAGACGGACTAGCGAATTGCCTTGCACGATGCCTCAGCCCGTAGCACTGCGACGATACGGATGGCAGCAAAGTCACTGAGGCTCGTGGCGATGGCGCAACGAGTGCTAACAGCCCACCCAAATGAACCATTCCTGCGGTCCCTCCCATCCATGCGACGAGCATCTTTCGAACCGAGCGACCGACACCACCACGCGTCCAGGCAAAATACCGCATCGAGAAGCATACTGTATCACAAGAGAAAAGATATGGAGGCGTAAATGAATACGATGCGTGAATAATGAAGGGACAACTGAAGGCGTGCTATGCTGGTTGATGTTGTCCGTCTGAGCGGTAATGTAAACGACAACCTGACCCGCTATGCATCTCCGGCATCTTCGACATACCATTTACCTGGCGTAGCCTGGCGAACCTGGTCTACGTAAATCAGGAAATAAGCATCACGGAGCACTACACACCTGACGGGAATCTCGAAGCTACCAGGTCCCAAGATGCATGTCCACCGTGGCTCGATACTGTACGGCCACACGGTAGGCGAACGTCTGGACGTCTCAGAGAAAGCTTTCTTCACACTGCCACTGGTGCACATTGAGCAGTATCTCACGCAAACTTGATATGCACAAACTTGGTAGGCACCGGAACGGTTTCAAATACAGATTTCCATTCTCCGTCTTACTTGCATTTAAAGGAGGCCATCAGGCCACTGTCGTATATCTTGTTGGTGTACTGCACTTTTCGTGATTTACAATTCACAGGGACTCATCGTTTGTGCCATGGGGCAGGCACTCCAAGAACTGCTCGTGCTGCCAGCTGAATTCCGCTAATCGAGCGCTGCGACGTAGCATGCACTCGATATTCAAGTATGCATAGAGCGCATCTCAGCTAGCAAACAGACGCTCACAGACACGCAGGGAACACATGCTAGCTCACAGGCATTCCAGTGTCATGAATTTTCGTGAACGCTCTCGGATACACAAGATCGAATGCGCTACATGCTGGGTCTCGCAGCAGCAGCTTTGCAAAGATGCGATTCTGGTCCTCCAAAACGAACGCATCGGTCTCCGAGCAGCAAGCGGGGCGTTGAGGCACAGACAGCCCAGTAGCAGATTTAGCTTGCGTCAGCAACACCTTGGATGGGGTGACGCCACGACTTTTGGGTCACTCTGATGCATGCCGCGAATGCGTTCCGTTCAGCGATAACCGCTTCACCCGCAAAGACGCAGCGAGGACGAGGTCTGCTGGCTGGAACGACGCGAGAGGTCAGGCATGCAGAGCGACGGCCAGATCGATGGAAAGGACCAGAAGGAAGCTGAAGGCATGCATCGGCAGAGCCGGCTGGGCGGACAACCGCGAAGATGGTGTCACCTGATAGGCCCGAAGCTGGGGAAGCACGCCAAGCCCAGAGGCATTCGTCCTTGAGGAGCGACGAAGACGACACGAAGATTGACTTGTCACGCTCCAGTACATACGCCGAATATCGAAGAGGGTGTTGCAAGCTCCGAGCTCAGTTTTCAGCCCTTGACCGGCGTGCGTGGTGGCCTACTGACAATTCCCGCGCCAGAAAGTCTGTGCTTTTAAACGTCACGGTCCAGGAAAGAACGCCCGCTCCTCGCGAGATTTCGTCCTTCCTCCTACAACCAACACCGACTTCCATCACAACATCACCAACGCGTCTATCTTGCATCGCCTGCACCTTGCCTGGCGTCCACCACCACCATCGTCAGCCCCCGCTCATCATTTGCACGGCGGTAGCATCTTCATACGCGTGCCGCCAATCCGACCTTCGCGTCGCAAAGCCTGCTAGCGCCAGACACACGCACAGTCGCGCGACAATATCGACGATATGGCAGACGACGCGAGCGCCACCGCGTCTATCGACGCGCAAGCAGTAAGTCGTGCTGTCGCGTCCGCTTCTGTCACGCCGCCTTTGCTGAAGCCTGCCCAGCCGGCTGCGACGACTGCCACCGACTCGACAGAGCCGACGAGTGACACCACGGCGCACACCAATGGCGACTCGATAGCGCCCGTGAAGACGAACGAAGAAAGCCAGACTCCTGCCGAGCAAACCCAGGTCGAAGAAGCTGGCGCCTCAGACGAAAAGACGCAGCAAGCCGACTCGGCCTCAGCAGAGCCTACGAGCGATGCTACGCCGGCATCTGGCAGCAAAGACAAGAAGCGGAAGTCTGTTGGGGGAGTGCCTGAGCACAAGAACAAGAAGTTGAACAAGAAAAAGTCGATGCCTACTCTGCGACTCGAGTGCAAGGCAGGCGAGTTCTATTGGGCCCGGCTCAAAGGATATCCGCCATGGCCATCAATCGTGTGTGACGAGGAGATGCTGCCCGAGTCTCTGCTCGCCACGCGACCAGTCAGCACAGCGCGACCAGACGGCTCTCTGCGCGACGACTTCAAAGAAGGCGGGAAGAATGCCAAGGAGCGTACTTTCCCCATCATGTTCTTGCATACCAACGAATTGTGAGTGACCAACGACGAGCACGTGTTGACTGACTTTCCTGCTGACTGTGAATCCTACAGCCAATGGATGGTGAACACCTCCCTTACGCCACTTGAACCGGCAGAATGCCTGGAGTTGCCCAAGACCAAGATGGCCAAGAATCTGCAAGAGGCCTACAAGGTCGCCGCCGAGGGCCACGGAATAGATTACTACAAGGACATACTCAGGAAACACCAGCAAGAAATGGACAGTTATGCTCAGGCCGAAGCCGAAGCCGAGGAACAAGCTGCGCTCGATGCGGCCGCGAAAGCAGAATCGGCAGAGGCCGAGGGAGAGCTGGCGTCCAAGGACAAGAAGAAGAAGAAGACGCCACGCAAGAGCAAAGCAGCCGACGAGGATGTCGAGATGGACGACGCCGATGCTCCCAAGTCTACCAAGAAGCGAAAGAAGGCGGAAGATAGCGAAGCTGACACTCCAAAGGTATAGTATACTGACCCTTGTGCACTCACCACCGAGCATGCAGTAGACTAACGACTGCACAGCCTAAGAAGACACCGAAGGTCACCAAGCTTAACGCGCCCAAGACGCCTAATGGTGAGACATCAGCCACGAAGAAGACCAAGTCCAAGAAGAAGGTCGTCAGCGCCCCCAAGATCGATGAAGAGCAGAAACCCCAGATGACAGACGAGGAGCGTCTCGCCACACGCGAGAAGGCGGTATTATATCTGCGTCACCGGCTCCAAAAAGGATTCCTGGCTCGTGACAGCACACCAAAGGAAGACGAAATGGCCAGCATGGCTGACCATTTCAGCCAACTCGAGGCCTATGACAATCTGGAGCCGTCTATCATCCGCACTACCAAGATTCACAAGGTACTCAAGGCGATTGTGAAGCTTGCTTCGGTGCCCAAGGACGACGAATTTCAATTCAAGAAGCGTAGCTCTGTCATGCTTGAGATGTGGAATAAGCGCCTGGAAAATGATGGAGATCAGCCAGGCGCGAGAGACAAGGATCAATCAGCTGCTACCACCACTGTAGTAGAGTCAGAGGCACCACAAGCCAACGGCGCGTCACTGGTCACCAAGGAAGAAGTAGCAGAGAAGGACATGGCCGAAGCTGAGACTTCCAAGGCTGAAGCCGGCAAAGAAGCAGAGAAGGACATGGCCGAAGCTGGCACATCCAAGGCTGAAGCTGAAGAAGGCGCCGCGAAGCCTATCGAAAGCCAGGAGATCGAGATGCAGGACGCCGAGGCTTCAGAGAAGCCTGCGGAGAACGCTACTGCAAAGGAAGCAGACACCGCTGCTGATTCAATTGAAGAGAAAGTGGAGGAGGTCTCTCAACCAGGTTCCTCAGCAGACACGAAGGCCGACCAGGTACCGGAGACGCTTGCCGCGCCATCGCCCAGCAGCTAGAAGCGCAGAAGCTCGAGATTTCGTTAAGTGGTGGTCCTGAATATGGAAGCACGGTCAGTATCACGGCAGCAGGCACGCACCCCCTGGGAGATGCATCATCAATGCGACTGGGGGTAACGTGGGCCACAATTCTGCTTGAGCAGAGACGCGGAATTATCTAGGAGTCATTGGCGCACGGAGCGGTTGGCATTGCGAGATAACTTGAGTATGATAATGGCATCGTCACCTATCATTGCCCTCGTTGCTTTTGCGTTGATAGAAATGTACATGGCATGTGAAGTTTGTGCGGAACCACTTGAAGCTACCATGTGAAAGATGGATGCCATTTACCGTCTGCATTTCATTCGAATCGCATGCGCGTCGAGCGGGTGTTTCCCGCTATTGCATGAAACACTCTGGCGCGCGTTACGTGCAGCGAATGCGACGTGTTTGATATGTTGTGACGACAGACGGAAATAAGACTTTCACCTCGGCTATACGCCATGCGCCATTGAGCATGTCTGCAGTCCACTCATCATGAACAGGGTCAGCTGTGCAGTTCTGACTTCACAACAGAGAACGGCATCCACCAAAAATCCAGCAGATACAATCATAATAATCTCACACCATGGCCGCAGCTAATACGGCCAAGCAAGTCATTCGACGAGCACAGCTTTACGGTATGTCCACAAAACCAGCAAGTTTGAAATCCCCCTCCAAAAAAAGTGCCCGCCCATAGATAGGTAGACATAAAAAGACTGAACTGATCACCCATCTCCCTCCCACCAAACAGTCCCCGGCTCCTCGATGCGCTTCCTCGAAAAATCCCGTTCCATCGCCTCCATCGACAGCATCGCCTACGATCTCGAAGACAGCGTAACGCCCAGCAAAAAAGCCTCCAGTCGGCAAAACATTCTCAACATTTTAAACCGCGATCGCGTCCCAGGGATTCGTGAACAAGCCGTGAGAATCAATTCCGTAGATTCGGGTTATGCATTGGATGATCTCTTGACAATTTTGCAAGCGAAACATCTCGATTGTATTGTTGTGCCGAAAGTGGATGCGCCCAAGGATTTGCTTTTTGTGATGGATGTTTTGAGGCATGTTCTTCCGGAGAGACATTCTTCTCATCATGATGAGTCTGCTGGAGGAGGTGCAGGAACAACAGAAGGAACCAACCCGATAAAAATCATCGCCCTAGTAGAAAGTGCCAAATCCCTCATCTCCCTCTCCTCCATCTGTGAGGCCGGCTCCCCCTATCTCTCAGGTCTAACCTTCGCCGCCGAAGATTTCGCTCGCGATCTCTCCCTAACTCGAACGCCGTCTTTGCAAGAATTTCTCTTTGCGCGCTCGGCAATCGTCACTGCGGCGCGCGCGTACAATTTGCCGAGTGCGTTGGATTTGGTGAGTACGACTTTTCGCGGAGAGGAGGGCACGAGGCAGATTCGAGAGGAGAGTGAGGGTGGGAAGAGGTTGGGGTTTAATGGGAAACAGTGTATTCATCCGGATCAGGTGGGCGTTGTGCAGGAGGTGTATAGTCCGAGTCGGGAGGAGGTGGAGTGGGCGGTGAGGGTGGTGGTGTGTGATAAAAAGGCGGATCAACAGGGGAGAGGGGCGTGGACGTTGGATGGGAAGATGATTGATGCGCCGGTTTCGGGAAAGGCGAGGGCGATTGTGGCAAAGGCGGAATTGTGTGGGTTTGATGTTGCTGCTTTGCAGGAGAAGTTTAAGGATGAGGAGCCGCAGTAATTACCATCGGTAGCTTTCACTGGGAGGGATGGGGAAGGGGGTTATTGCAGGAACATCACGAACATGTTTTCATTTTCATTTGGAGGGGTGGAGCAGAAAAGAAATCACGGTTGAACAGAAGAGGCAAGGTAGTCACTGAGTTGTGAACAGCACTATTGATACAGTCTTTCTCAGTCGCTGTGCCATGTTGTCTTCTACCTTGTTAACTCATGGTTCTTGGGAGACTGGCGAGAATCGCTGTAGTACCAGTCACAATTGTGTGTGTGTGTCTAGTACCCTCGGCTCCTTCTCACCACGTTGATCAGCTTCTCGCCATGTTCTCTGTGCTCGAGATTCTGCTCCAGCACTTTCATCGTTCTCTCCAAGTACGCAACGCCATTCCCACTCACATGTGGTGTGATGATGACATTTTCTAAACCCCAAAGCTCGCTGTCTTCGGGCAAAGGCTCGGGATCAGTCACATCGAGCGCCGCACCAGAGACTGTACCGTCCTTGAGAGCCTGAATGAGTGCCGGCTGATCAATGATGGCGCCCCGCGCAATGTTTGTCACGTATGCAGGCTTGCTCCCATCCTGACTCAACACCTGGAACTCTTCCTTACTCAGAAAGTGCCTGGTCTGGTCAGTCAAAGGCACAGCTACCACCAACCAGTCCAGATTCTGCTTGAGAAAGTGGTGAAGATTCTCTTTCTCCAGACCCGAGTACCACTCGACCGGGATATCCCCCGCCTCGTCGCCTGTACTGGGGACAATGAAGCCGTGATCTCTCTTCTTCTCGGGGGTATCTTTGGGCGTCGCAGTGAAAGCTACGACACTCATGCCCATGGCCTTGGCCACTCTTCCCACTTGTCTGCCGATAGAGCCATATCCGAGGATACCAATTCGTTGCCCCACCCAGTCCCGTACATTGTTGAAACTGTTCGCAGCACCCCGTTTGTCTCCCCATTGGCGCTTCTTTTGCAGCTCGTAGAGCTGGTTGTAGCCATGGCTTTGCACCAAGCCGGTCAGGATCACCCACTCAGCGATCTGGGGACCGTGGATGCCGCTACTCGTGGTGATGGTGACATCGGTGTCCTTGTATATTGGCGTGCTCTGCAGCTGGTTGCTGCCGGCGGAGACGAGGTGGATCAGTTGCAGCTTGGGGACTTCTTCGGGCTGGGGCACAGTGAACAGAGTGACGAGGACGGTAGCGGAGGCCCAGAGGTGTTTGGGAACCTGCTGATGCAACTCTTGGGCATTTCTAGAGCTGTTGGTCGCTACGTAGTTGATTTCCAGGCCAGGGAACTTGTTCGACAAGTGCTCGATGATTGCTGTGGGCTCGGGATAAGGCAGGACTATGAGGAGCGTGTCCTTTGCTGCTCCGCCGCCCATCATGAGGATGATTACAGGTGGTTAGTCCCGGCCTGTGAGATGAGTTGAGAGGGTGGTCTCGTGCATCCCTCATGTACATTTAGCAGGTACAAGTACCTACATAAACGGTAGAGAGACCGGCAGGTGTTGCATGACGTCCATGTCCACGCAACCGAGATAGGCCAACGAGCGTGAAGCGGAATAAATGAAGCAGCGCAGAGAGGAGTAGAGGTAGAGGTAGAGAATTACCTAGTAAAACACTAAGGTACCGAAGTAGACACTTACCTAGCACTGGTGGTACATGTAGTTCTTCTTGAGGTAGCCATTGGTATAGACTTGAAGATGCTGACTACTTCTGGTGGTCATTTACACCTTGCAATACGAGAATGACAGAATGTTCACGACTCCACACGCCAAGTTCACCTACAACCTCTTGTGGGACTGTGGGACTGTTTATTAATGATTTCGGTTTCCGCGGCATTAATAAAAAGGTTTGCAAGTATCAACATTGGCCGTACTATGATCCGCAATACTCCATTCTTTGTTCCATAACACCAAAGAATCTGCTATACCAGACCTCCTACTGATGGATGTTGACATAAGCAGAGGGAACTCGGCCCATACCAGATCCAAGTCTTGAGGAGAGATACAATCTTCTTCTCTCACCTACAATGTCAATATACCTTACATACAATACTGTTGTGCTTCGTTGGCCTCGCTGATTCGATAATTCAGGCCTGCGTTTGCGAATCTGTCGCCGGAATTATTGTCGGTGCTCTCTATTGACCTGCTCCACCGGGCTCAGCTACTCATTCATCATACTCTCTCTAGGAGGTATTGCTTCCGGTAGGCTGTCAGTCGAAGACATGTTGCAGAGTGGCGGCCTTGACATCAGCTTCTCGCCGGAATTATCTGTATTCGGCCTGTTGCTTACACATACTCACTCACTGGCGGGTACAGGTACCTGACTACCTCTCTCAGCTCGAGTGTTCGATGCAAGTCTGGGCAGTGCGCAAGGCCAGGGTCACACTGAGATGAGGCTGAGTCATCGCCGATCACTGCAACTCACCGCTTTCCCCATCGATTTAAATCATCAACCACGAATCCACGATGCGTCCGTTGTACGAACATGGAAGACAGGCTTGACTTGCTGGACACCTGCTCATCATCAGTCCCATCATCGTCCCGGACGCTCTCGTGAGAGATGACTTCCTTGGCGCCAATGGCCTTTTTCAATTTCCCACGAGAGCTGCGGAATCTCATATACCGCGAAATCCTCGCCTCGCAAGACCTCCAAAACCCTGATCGGGATCTGGGAAAGATATGGCATCTTCCGGATACCCTCGGCGGGACCATGCAAGACGACTTTCCCTTGCGCATGAGACAGCGTCTGCCTACTCCTTCATTCGAAAGACTCTTCCGAATCAATTCACAATTCACCTCGGAACTATGCGAAGAAATTCGAGCTGCCAAGCACAGTGCCGTACTGGAACTGGATCTCCTCCTCAAGACCGCCACTCGCAAACTCCGTCACAATGCCCAGTCTCGAAACCCGGGATCCTCCAAGCCATACTCTTTCGATGCGACCATAGCACCGCCCCTCTCCGCAAGCACTGTGCACCGAAAACTGAAAGTCTGGACGTTTGATAGGCTGGATCCCCGACTTGCCGGCTGTATCACCACCATCCGGCTTCGCGTACCCAACACCACCGTCACCAAATGGGACACGTACGGCATCAGCAGCAGTGCCCGCTTTCGCGAGTTTGTCCAACCATTGAAAAAGTTCCTCAGTAGCACCGGATCCGCACTCATGGCCCACCAAATGCCCAATATTCGAACCTTTGAGGTGGCCTTTGCAGACTTTTGGCATCCGCTCACGCACCAGTTCGTGGATCCTCCCGTGATCCGCTGTTTAGATCTCCGCTGGGTCTCGGGGACGATATATATGGGAGGGCAGGCCTGGCCTGTCTTTTCGATTAGTAAAGCACGATTACAAGAGTGGCTTGAGAATGTTTCTGTACGTGTCGAAAACCCCCCCTTTTGTTTTCTCTCTTTGAAAGTATGTCAGCTTGCTGATTGGCCCACTAGAGTGAAGCGACTGACTTGGCCTGGGTGGTCGGATGTGTGAATTATGGCCATGGAGATGAGGTCAAACTACACCCTGGTGTTGCGGATCAGCCATCTGGCAGATTCAATGCCATTTAGGTGTGCGTTGTGCTTTTACAACTTCGTTGCTTCGTGTATTCACAGTCCTCCCTGCCCCCAGAAGGTGCACCATGGGTTGGAAATCGACAAACCTACCCCAAATTCCGCTACAGAAGGGGAAGCAAGTCCAGCAGGAGCTGGACGTGAACCAGCTGCAGGTAAGCTTAAACTACAGTCTACCTATTGAACACTGCTAACCTGTGCTCTCAAGTCTACCTAAGCACAGACGCATAGGCATACCAAAAGATGTACAAGTAAAGGCTACTACGCTCTGTTGTAGAGATAGATGTATAGATAAGTTGATTAATCGAAAATTGTGATCAGCATCAAGGGGTTGCGCTGAGAGTGACTTGATAGAGCCCACTGCCTCTGTAAGAAAAAGAAATATCCTGTATACCTGAATTGTACATTACACGTTATTCCAAATCGAGGACACTGCAAAATATTTTCTTCCTGCTCGTCGCTGTCGTCGCTGATTGCTCAAATTGTCCAAAACAATCAAGTATAGGATCCCGCCTTCATCTCCCAGTCCCCTCGCTCTTCCAAAAATGTAATATCATCCATCCATCGTCAAACCCCTCACCCCTATTGACAAAATATAGGTATTATGCACATTCCTTCCCACCGCCATAGATACATCATCATCGTCATCGTCATCGTCTACACTCCCCCTTCCCTTCTCTTTCTGCTGCCTCAACTCTTCACCTCACACACCAATTGCAACCCTCTTCCCACACCCCGTTTTCCCGTTTTCAGATTCATCACGAAGTCCTTGATGCATGGATGACGGTCATTTTCGGATAAATTTTCCTATTGTTTTAAACAGAAAGAAAGAAAGAAAACAGTCAGTCATTCAATCAATCAATCGAACGAACGAACAAAAAAAAACAGGAACTAAGAGAGAAATTTCCACAAACAGAGAGAGGAAAGAAAAGAAAAAAAAAAAGAGAAAACCCACCTCCCCCAACCCCCCCATAACATCCCCCAAACACAATCTATTCGGAAAAACATCCACTCTACACCTCCCCATTTTTTCCTTCACCTTCACCACCCCTCCCTCCCCATTCCCCTCCCCCTCACCATTCCCATCCGCAATCCCATACAACCCCTCCCCATCAAACACAAAACTATTAAACCCTCCTCTCGGAAATCCCACACATTTACTATGTGTGATTTCGCCAATTTTGATGCCCGAAGAAGAGGAAATGTCCGCGCGGTGGTTGGCTTTGAGCGTTATGCTGTGGCCTTTTCCGCTGCCTCGCCGGGAGGGGTTGGTGCAGGAGTTGGATTTGTAGGGTCGAAGGGTGATTTGGATGTGGTTGTGTGAGGTGGAGTCTAGGGGGAGTTTTTGGGCGGTGGTGAGGAGGGAGGGGAGGAGGAGGAGGAGGAAGAGGGGGAGGGAGGGGAGCATGATTTGGATTTGGGTTGGGATGGATTTTTAATGGAGATGTTGATGGTAAGTACGCTTTTGGGCGTGAATCGATCGATCGTTGGTGATGATGGTTCTTTGGTCTTCTTCTTTGCGTACCTAGAGATGGATGGGGTGGGCGTGGGATATGTATGTAATGTATATACTTGGTCGAGATATATTGGCTTTTTGGGGTCGACCGGAGAGATAGTATCTCTGGATACTGGATAACGGATACTCTTTAGGAAAGTCTCGAGGGATCGATCCATGGTAGAAGAGCGGAGCTGGGTGGAATCGTCCGCGTAGAGAAATTCTTTTTATTTTCTCCCCGTTTTGCTGCGAGTGTGCCCATCAGCTGGAGTGAGCGATGGGTGGACCATCATCATCATCATCATCAGTGAGGCCCATCAGCTTGAGTGAGCAATCAGTGTACCATCATCATCAGTGAGAAATGTCAGTGCGAGAAAACTGGTCCTTCACAAACTCTCTCTCTCACACAATTGTTACCCGCCTGCTTGTCTGGACCGTAACACGTCTACATTGCCGGATGAGACTGGGAGATACAGATTCACATGACTGACTACCTTAGGTATCCTCCCTCCCGTCTACCGCACCTCACCCACCACCTTATTTAGCAGCAGTAGCACCACCACCCACAGAATGCCCAATCTCCACCTTCCGAAACTCATGTCCACATCGCCTCTTCCCCTTCCTCGCCAAGCACTCAACAGAACAATAATCTTCTTCCTCATCACACTCCACACAACTCCATCTCCACCCCTCAATATCCCTCTCACATTCATCACATTTATACCAGACATACACCCCACCAACCAATTCCGGAAGCTTCATTCTCGCCACATGTCGAATTTCCATCGCTCGGATCTCGCATCCCTGATGCCCTTGTCTGTTTTCGAAACATGTTTCCGAGCACCAATTGAGAGCGGGAGATGATGATAACGATGATGATGGCGAATGAAGATGACGACAAACAAAGCACGCGAATCGCACATTTGAAATGTATTTTCCACAGCCAGCGCAAGAATACCATATTTGTTGTTGTCCATCAAGCCGCTCTGCTCGGGGCTTATGTATGCCCCGAGTCACATCGTTCTCCTGCGCCAGTGCGCGAACACGATTCGCCGTGGCCACGAGGAAGAGTCGAGCTTCCATGAGAGTCTGAGGAAGAGGGACAGGCGGCGCGGAGAGAGTGTTTGGAAGGCTGGAATTCTGATTCGTCTGCTTCTCGAGCTCGCGGGCGTGCAAGAAGTTTATGAAAATGACCGCTTCGAAGATGTTTTCGTCGTGGAGTTCGGAGAAGAAGGTGGTGAGGTTGATGGAGATGTCCCAAATAGCTGTTGAAATGCTATCGATGATTCTGGACTTCTCTTTGGAAAAGGAGGACCTAGAAACAACCTCGCTCGGCAAGGTAGGGCTGTTGGAAGAGGCAAGCTCGGGATTTGAATGTGCTTCTGAGGTTTGAGACGATGGTGGTGCCGGTGTGGGAGTGCCATCGGACGTAGGATCGCTCGCACTAGACACGCCTGTATTCGCTCTGTGACTCGTAGTTGTAGTAGCGATGCTGATGGGCAGCTTGACCAAATACTTGCGACGGCCACCAGCCTTTGCGATATTGCTGCCTGTTCCTCTCGTTCTTGCCATGTTGGCGGCGTTCTGTCCTGGATCAGTGCGGATATGTTGACGGCGTTCTGTCCTGGGTCAGTGCGAATATGTCAGTCAATTCGCGAATGGAAAGTGAGAAGGCAAACAAAGGTCATCACAGCAGAATACACGCGCTCACTTCAAGTGAATGATTATGCGGGGTTTCAAGATTCTTCTCGAGTGAAGTGTGCGAGTGAAGCAGTGCTCATGGCGCGTGAAGTGTCTTGTCTTGATTTCGTGGCTACCGAAGTGCCTTTTTGGCGGTCTCGTCCGCTATGATCATACTGCCAAGGCATTGTGCCTGTTGGGATATCCTCCTTGACGCCATGCTGTCCGTTCCTCAATACAACAACCAGATCTCGACCCGCTGTGCGACAAGCTTATGCGACGAGGGTGCTGGCAGTTGCGCTCTCGTACCGCCAGGTTGGAGGAAGAGCACCGACGGTCTTGTAGTAGCGGGACAGGCGGTGGATACGGGACTCGATCAGAATGAGGCGGAACTTGCTGTCCTTGTCCTTGCGGTTGCGCTCGAGGTGCTTTCGGACGGCGACGGCCTAGATACGGGATGTCAGATGCGTTCGTCGCTTCGCAAGAGATCAGAATGACTCACCTTCTTGATCAACATGTAGAGGTCCTCTGGGATCTCTGGTGCGAGGCCTATTGTCTCTCCGTCAGTCTGGGACCAAACAGAGGCTCAAAATATATGCATGCGCAGTGCAGAGGCAGGTGTATGTGTGTTGTCCATCTCTTTCGAGGCATTGTTCTAACCAGCCTCAAAAATCCCCTACTCTTTCATACGGGTGCGACAAGTAGTGGAGTTGGCATACCGTTACCCTTGAGGATACGAAGGATCTTGTTACCTGTGCAGTCACATGTTAGTTTCTGCATCGCAATTCCACCACACTGCCCCAAAGTTTGCGACATACCAGTGACAACCTTGACCTGAGCAACACCGTGAGAGTCACGGAGAACGACACCAATCTGCGAAGGAGTGGCACCCTTCTTTGCGAGCTTGCAGATCTGGTCAACGACCTGGTCGGGCGTGGTCTTGAGCCATGCTGGCGGTGCGCGCGAGTATGGGATGGCGCTCGCAGAGATACCCTTTCCGTTGCTGTGAAGACGACCCATGTTGGCGGTGGTTGTCGATGTGAGACTGAATCGATATTGCGGCGTGCTTGGAAAGAGAAGTCCTTCGAGAAGTTCGCACAGTCGCAATTGCCAGTCGATTTTGGGTCTTGGCGCGGCTAGTCTGCTTTGAGCCTAGTCCCTGTGTGAATCCTAAATTGGGCAAACGAACCCTGTCCCATCTCTCAACTTCACGTCCCACACGCGTCTTGCACACGCTTTGCGATGCATCTACTGCTTTTGTTCTTCATATTTCTGTTGAATATATTGATTGCATCCGACAGCCAGACTGATGCTGTTCGCCTTTCGTGTCCGGCACTGTAGACGCAACGTGCAGGAGTCGCTTTGGCCTCGAAGATGTTACATTGTAAGACCATCTGCGGCAGATTGTGATTGCAAGTGACACCTTCGTTTGTTCAGTAGGTGAAGGCAGCGTATCGTAGTGAACGCCTGCATGTTCGAGTAGTGTGTGCCCGTTTGTCATGGTGACCGCGTTGGATGTGGAGCTGCCTGAGCTGTTGCCATTGACCTTTCAACGCGTTCTTCTCACCCCCCTACAAACAATAGCAACAATAACAGCGACAGCCACTCTCGTTACCACCCCAACTCCTCCTTCGACACTCTCGTTAACAACATTCAAGACCACTCTTTCTTTCCACAGAATAACACTTGGCAAACACGCAACCACCCGATCCAACACGCACGATGCAGATCATCTACAACACCGCCCTAGTCGCCGGCCTCGCGAGCACTACTGCGGCCACTTCAGAGTCGGCGTGCAACACCTTCAGCACGACCATCACCAGCACTGTCAGCACCGTCACTGTCACTGTGTCTTCAGCTGCGGAGGCTTCTCCAGCAAGTGCCAGCATCATGAGCTCCACCGCAGCCACCTCCTCCTCTTGCGCAACCGAACTCTCCATCAGCTCGAGGTGAGTCTAGAAACGGAAATCGTGATTGCGCCCCTGCTGACCATACTACAGTACCACTGCCAATTGGACCACCACCGAGCAAATCGCGCCATCCACCACTGCCTGGGCACTGTCCGAGTAAGTTTAGTCCGATCCTTTGTTCCCTCCTCGCGAAAGAGAGAAGTGGATAGCCTGCTTCACCCAGATTGCGGACAGCTGACATCTGCATAGGTCTCAGTGCATCTCTGCGGACAAGACCGTCGGTGTCAACACCATCCCAGGTTTCAATGGCACCTCCTACGTCGTCTGCCCCGGCGCCGCTCCATACCCGACCGTAAGCACCATCGCTCCCAGCGGCAACGCCACCGCCGACGCCGTTGGTGCGACACACTCTTCATCGTTCGCTTTCTCCCCAGCTGGCATCACCAATGCCACCACTGCTGCGATCGGCGGTGCGACGGGTACCGGTGCTATGGCTCCTACTAGTGTCGTCGCCGGCCCGACCGTGAGCATCATCCCATTCTCAGCCGGCGCTGCTGGAATCGACAACAAGGACTCTTTTGTCGCTCTGGCTGGCATTGCCGTCGCGATGATCTTCCTCTAGAGCGGCGGACAGCGGGAACCTCCCAGCACGCGACGCGACGAATGATGGCTTGTTGATACGGATTGCCATTCTCGCAATCAGGAGGGGCGGCTCTGAGATATCGGAGGAGCAACGCGGCACTGAACTGGCGATGAGAAGTATCTGCTGTTGCCCTCTGAAGCCTGTTAGAGGCGCGTGACATGCACTCTGTTATGACTTGTTCTGTAAATCAAAAGAAAAAAAAAAGACTTGCTTCCGAAAATCTCTTCATTCGTGTTCGCATCATCTACTCCAGCTCCGTTTCCGTCTTCTTGTGCCGCCACCAGTAGCGATGAAACCCATGTTCCGACCATACCTAGACAATACAATGGCAGTGCCGTCCCGCAGATATCGCGAAGCGCAATACCGGGGAGCAGCCAGCTTCAGGGGCGTCACCTAGAGATCTTGCAAGCCATCGCAAACGTAGGTACTGTACCTACGCAAATCACTTCAAGAGCCTCTAACCAACGTATGTGATCAGCGAACAACTGTGATGCAACCAAAGCGCAGCACAAATCCCCAACAACTCAACTCGTGCAAGAAGACCTAACATCCCCAACCTCAGGCACAAGAACCTGTTGTGGGGTTTATAGCCATCTTTCATCCTCGCTTAGTCACATACACCCATAGCTCACTGGATAAAGCCAGTGAGGCCGCAGCCGAGTACCTCTGGGTCCAATGACCACTAGGTCAGGGCGGTAGAGGTATTAAACACCCTCTTCCGGTGTTGCCACTAGGTAACATCCCAGCGTGAGATAAAGGTGCGGGGGTGTATGAAATCCTTCTTTTGTTTTTGCTTGTTGATTTGGGGCTTTTTGGTTTGTGTGTTCTTTTTCTCTTTTTGCATTGGATTGCCTTCCAGGAGGTGGACTGTGTGTGGGACTAAGGTGTTCAATAACGTGCCTCCAGTAGTCTAGGTTGCTCTCGCCTTCTGTACCTCGGAAGCAGTTGAGCATTATAAGACTGAGTAATCGTGTCTGTCATTTCATGCTCCAAATAGCACGAAATTCCAGACGCCTTCATGACGGGAGCAATACCTGTACCTTACCTTATGCCACTGGTATGACGCCAAGACTTTTTTCGATATTGACAACTTCCGTCTCTTCGATCCATCCTGCCTCACCACTTCTCACACTGACATGTTTCTTTGGTGTAGCAACCTCTGCCTGTCGACAATATAGATACGCAAACTCGAACTACCAATTTTGAGCACCTCGTCGAATCTGGCGGAAGAGAACCGAGGCACAGTCTTGAATAATTGGCGAGAAATGAATGCCTTCCGAGACGAGCATCGAGCATGGCCAACCTACAAGGAGACAGTATTCGGCTCGACAAGACAGTATTCGGGTTTACGAAGTGCCAGTTTACCCAATCCTAAGGTAAGGTAAGTATGCACATACATTGATTGAGAAAACATGTGAACACATTCGGTGCGCTTTTCTTGTATGAAGGTCGTATACGAAGTTGAATGTCCTGCGGAAGCTGTCTACCAGAAACGCCAAGATCGCACGAGACTGCTCAGACAACATAGTGCAACCCATGTCAATGATCTGGCCGCAAATCAAAATCAGTTGCTTCGCATGAGGATCGCTGGAGAAGTGAAAATGAAGCCGGATGCTGGATCTCTCCGAATCGGCAAGTGCTGGTCTCCCCTTCGCATACACGATGCCATCGATGAATCAAGTCTTACGAGGAATGCTCCTATGACTTCAAGGACGGCCTCAGGCTGGTCGAAATCGATAGCATGTCCCGCTTGAGGTTCAACCAATTTCTTCTCCCTGGACGTGCTCTTCGCCATATAACCCGAAATAGCGATAAACGGCTGATAATAGTCTCGGATCACAGCCAGAACTAAAATCCTGATATTGACCAGAGAATCGATGAGCAATGATTATCAGTGTCCTAGCATACCACGAGCCACCAGAACAAGGCTCTCAGCATTGCGATACTTCGTTCAGAGGCCTGCAATCAGGGAACTGGAAGACCTTTTCCTCCAGCACGCTGCAGTCTCGTTAGCATGTTTGATCCATTTATCACGAGCGAAGTGTCTCTTGAACCTTAGTCCGGTACCAATAATGGAGAAGAGCTGTGATTCGAGCAGGATACATGAGGTAGTAGATCAAAGACATATGGCTTCCTAGGCCAAGGCTACTGACAATGGCTACAGTTCGTTAGCCACTGATCTTAGGTAATATCTGACTAACTTTTGCAGAACTGGGCGCTTCGGGATATGGTATGCTGGAGGATTGTGGGAATAATGACCATTTCCACGGCCTCGCATGTCCCCTTTCGCGATGTTAGCTCTCTAGTCAGAAGGGCTGCCACTCAGCTTCTCACCATAGACAAGTTCGAAGTCCTTCGACGATGTCTCGACCTGGCCACAGCACACTTCTAAGCTAGAGTAGCCAAGGGGCAGTGATATTGGCCGGCCGTTACCATGAACCTCATACCTCCTAGTGTACTCTAGATAAACGCCGCAGCGATCAAGAAGCATTATTTTGACACCTCAGTCTGCACAGATAAGACCAACCCTCTGGTATTTGGAATAAGTTAGCACGGAGCATATGAAAGGATATCATTCTGCCTCGATCTCACCTGTATCTGCGAACGGTGTTCATCAAGGCATTATTTGCTGACCGTTTTTGACTTCTGCAGGCTTCTTTTACAATAAATCACCGCTGCAGGGCCAAGACTTCTGCAACCAAATGTCACAAGCCTCCCCCCGGTAGACTTTCTACCTTGGCATTGTGCGTAAAAGCGATCCATCTCTTTGCTGCTTCTGCTTCTCTACTTGCTGAGCTGCAGCAGGCAAAAGAGACAATATATCTTCCTCTCGGCTCCCCCACGAGATGGAACAAGGCGCGATGACATACAAAGTGCTTAAAGAAGGCGTGTATCCGTACAAAGGGACGTGTAGACCGGCCTCTGTCGGATGCCAATGTCGTCACTGCCCGATCGTGTTACCATGTAAGAGGTAGCCACTCCATTGTAAAAAAGTGGATATGTGAGCGACTTACGATAGATTTGCCATCAGGACTCCACTGGATTTGATTCCTCACTGTAACCAATTCTCGTCGAGGAATCAGCCTAGACTCTCAAGTATGGCACACAGAGTAGCAGGAGGCGTAGCATATCGCTCATCAGGTCCACCAAAAGCGCCGACAGACCCGGTCGAATACGAACAGAAGATCTACCAACGAGGTCTTCAGTATGAGCGGCCAAGTCTTTCGTTCCAACCGCATCGTTGGGAGGAAGAGGCTGCGCAGCGTATGAGCGCAGAGACGAAAGGTAGGCAGGCATCCTCACACCGAACATTGATCAACGTACTCATTGATACACACGCAGGCTATGTGATGGGAAACGCCGGCCAAGGCGAAACACAGCAGAAGAACAAAAAGGCTTTCGCGAAGTGGTCCATCGTGCCTAAGCGTCTGGTCAAGACGACGAAACTGCCGGATCTGTCGACCACAGTACTGGGCACGAAGCAGCCATTTCCTATCGCAGTAGCTCCAGTCGGTGTACAGCAAGTGAGTACCGTCTGTGGGCTCGAACCCCGGAACATTTCTGATCACCAGCCACAGATTATGAACCCGGACGGGGAGGTGGCCTCCGCTCGAGCCGCAGCTCAAGAGGGTGTGCCGTATATCATGTCAACAGCATCTTCTACGAGCATCGAAGATGTAGCAAAAGCCAACGGCGATGGCGTCCGATGGTTTCAGCTCTACTGGCCCAGCCAGGATAAGAAAGACATTACCATCTCTATGCTCTCCCGAGCCAAGAGCTCGGGCTTCTCTGCACTATTCGTCACTCTCGATACTTATATCCTCGGCTGGCGACCTTCTGATATGGACAATGGGTACAACCCATTCTTGCGATCAGACTCGGTCGGTGTCGCCATTGGCTTCTCAGATCCAGTCTTTCGCTCACAGTTCAAGTCTCAACATGGCGTTGAGGTTGAGGAGGATCTTCACACTGCAGCCGCTGAATGGACCAAGACCATCTTTCCGGGCTTTAGTCATGCATGGGAAGATATCGCTTTTCTCAAAGAGCACTGGGATGGTCCGATTGTGCTCAAGGGCATTCAGACGGTGGAAGATGCACTCAAAGCTGTCGAAGTGGGTGTGCAAGGTATTGTGGTGTCTAACCATGGCGGAAGGCAGGTTGACGGTGGAGTGTCTTCTCTCGGGGTATTACCTCGAATTGTGGATGCTGCGGGCGATAAGATCGATATATTCTTCGATTCTGGGATCCGATGCGGTGCCGATATTGCAAAGGCATTGGCATTGGGTGCAAAATCATGTCTGATTGGCAGGCCATTTGTATATGGCCTGGCTCTTGGGGGCGAAGAGGGCGTCAGTCATGTGCTGAAGTCATTATTGGGAGATCTGGAGCTCACTCTTCACTTGGCTGGCATCGAAAGTTCCAGTCCAGAACACTTAAATCGGAAGGTGTTAATTCGAGAGGACCAGCTGTGAGTAAACGAATAGGCTGCTACCTGTGAGTGAGTGAATAAGCTATTCGCCTTTATAAAGCTAATTCAACGTGCCGGTTACGAGTATTAGAAAGTACTATACTATTCTACTACCTCAAACGACCTCGATTGCTAGTATCATAGCTTCTGCGCGGATTCCAGAAGTCCACAGAACCACCTGTGGGCAACGTGACGTTGCCTGAAGCCTGGACACATATTGTTTGCTGACTCGTGCACGCGACTGCCTTAGCGCCAATTCTCGCACGCCCACCAAGTGAAAATCAGTAAGACACACTCCGACTCACCACAGTACAGCATTTACCACGTCGCACACCCAAAACGCAAAATCTTTCAAGAGCGAAACCATGCAGAGATCAGAGGAAGAAGGGATGGACATTGAGAAGAGGGCACAGATACTCCTCGACGTGTACCTCAACACGCCGGATGATGATGATGACGACGACGAAGAAGGCTCTGCCGCACGACGTGATGCGAAATGGTTTCCCTCGGCCGCTGGAGATGGTCCGGACTCTCAGCGGCCGAGGGTTACTACGCGAAGAAGCTCTCGTGTGGCCGCAGGAACGCTCTCGCAGCAGTTCAGAAACATGCTTGAAGCAAAGCAGAAGGACTCTCACACGGCTGCAGAGACGGGCTCTCAGCGGTTCCAGACTCCGAAAGAAGCAAACCAGGAAGATTCTCCCGTGGCCACCGCAGCAGATACGAACTTCCAGCAGTCCCGCATCACAAACGAGGAAAAGCAAAAAGGAATCAAGCATCTCCAATCCGCATCCATGAAATCCATCCTCCGAACCGTAAAATTCACGCAAGCACTCCCCAAGAACGCAGATTTCTTCGAAACCACCCAATTGCCATATCTCTGCTACATCTTCGCTAGCCGTCTGCTCTGGTACCAACAAGGCCGAGCTCCAGGAGAACTCGACCGCTTCCTCGAGTCTACAACAGAGCGATATAATACCTTGAAAGCCTCTTCTGCCTCCTCTGCCTCTGCCTCCTCTCCCGCCGTCAGCAACCTTCCTCCTCTTCCGTACGACGAGACCAAAGATGATACATTTTACGATGTCATTTACGGAATTCTCTTGATTCACATCATGCACAACGACGACGACGCTGCACTCAGCAACGTGGATTTGGCACAAATCGGTTCTGCTTTCACTCGGGGAGAGGAAAGGGTTGCTGCGGATCGATTTCTGGAAGGTATTTCGGATTGGCGAATGGCGCCGGCTGTGCCAATCTCACCCCAAGGTATTCAGGACCCAAAGGCGTTGGGAAGTGCTCTGCGCGATGCGATGCGGATCTGGTTGTTGAAGAAGGATTCTGCGTGTTTCTTTGATGTGTTGACGAGTCAATTGAAGTTGCGGGTGGTGTGAAATTCAGGAGACTGTTATCGACCTGATGAGAACGGGGATTGCTTTGTGTCGGGATGTTTTTTTTTCTTTCTGTGAAAGCAGTGGTGTATGGAGTAATTGGGTGGAACTTCTCTGTTAGGTCTCGTTCAATACCTGACCTACCTATTGTAGGTACTGAACCTGCTATCAAATCGTGTTTTGCTGTACCGCCGATGCGTCTGGGTTGAACTCTCTATAGCCAACTTCTGATAGTAGCATCTAATTATCATGAATCCAGAACCGAAACTTGACTATGTCTCTCTCTGCCGAAATGGTAATGTTTCTGGCAGTCAATGCTCCATCTCACGCTCTGCATAGCGCGTTGTACCAGCCATTATATTTTACCATCGCGGCCTCGTCTCCCACATCCAGCTGTACCACAAGCGTCCCAGACGTTTATCCTCCGTGGCGCAATTGGCTAGCGCGTTCGACTGTTATCATCTGGGTCAACCCAGAGAAGCAATCGAGAGGTTGACAGTTCAAGCCTGTCCGGGGGAATTCCCTTTTGCCGAGATACATCAATCAAGAGAGGTCCACGGATTTTTTTTGCTGGAAATCAATGGCCTTGTTTTCCTTTTCACGTCGGGAGAGAGCTCGGCAACACTGTGGTTGAAGATGGAAAGCGGGCAAGGATAAAACCAAATAGGTCTTGCTTGGCGATGAATAGCGGCACTGGGAGCGCTACACACTTCTTTCTACCCTAGACACGAAGACACTTGCAAATTTTCATACGGATTCACAAGGCTCGTGACTATCGATCAGAACTGGTCTGAGAGAGTTGGCGAAGTGGCGGTTGAGGCAACCAGGCACCCCTTTTTTGTTCGCTGAAAAAACAAGCCATTATCGGAGGTTCTTCAGACCACGGTGATGTACCAGATTGCCAGAATGGACAGACATAGGGCGATATAGTCTTTCCAGGCAGCAACGAGATAGAGACGTCCACCCGTTGTACACGTCCACCACCAAGAGGAATCGCTCTTCTCGCTGCTGCTTCTGGCAGAGACGGTACATGCTGCCTCAGATCGTGTCTTTATGATAGACCGCTTGGAGGTCAAATTGCAACCAATGAAGCTCCGTCTCTTTGGACTTCTGGCTTCACTGAGCAGTCTCAATGTCGCCGATGACCATTGCAATGATTTTTTTCTTCTTCGAAAACTTCGAGACATTCCTTTTTGATCATGACATGCCACCGTTGGCGCAAGAACACGCCAAACCAAATTCGTGCTTTTTGGGAAGGGAAGACAGCCCATGGACGTCGCAACACCCTTTTTGACGTACGTAGGAGGCAGCTCGTTCACATGAGGCCATATTCTTACCTTGTATATGTGCGTGCTGTAGCCTGATATCCAAATGCGAGAAACATCATTCGATACAACCTGACAAAAGGTAAGAGGTAGTCAATGTTGGATACAAATCTAGCCCCACGGAAGAAAAAAACCCCCTGGCTCAGTTTCGTTGCCAAGATCTCTCCCCCATTCCGCACAACTTGACACTACCGAAAAAAGAAAAAAAAAAACATTCCAATATTGTTTCTACTGCGAAAACCACGTTCAGGGCCGGCCATCAAAATGCAAAAGAACTGGAGATGCAGGGAATCGAACCCTGGACCACCTCTAGGCAAGTCGCTATAATAGCATGCTAAAGAGGTATTATACCCTTTGAAGAATCGTTAGTACATGGCGTATTGACCGGATGTTTACTTGTGAAGCTGCTTACACTAAACCACATCCCCGTCATATAATTGGATGAGAGGCGAATTTTCTGTTTGTTTATGTCGTGTGGAATCAGGAGACCGGAGGAGCTTCGGAACAAAGACGGCATTTGGGGAAAAAGGTTCAGAATACCTTATTGGCAAAAGGGTTCTCGTTGATAGCGATTGGGAATGTATTGTCGAAACCAATGTACCTATTGTCGAGAAGAGGACTTCGGATTGTACCTTTCTCAGATACGTTTTTTGCTGCATTTATAGAAATACGTACTATACCAAGACGCTGTTATTCTTGGTCAGGTACTACTTACTGTATACATTTTTTTATGAAAAACCCAATTGATGTCTTAGCAGGAGGAAGATATGCATTCGGCAATACGAAGCTACTTGAAATTTATCAGAGAAGATGAAGGTAGTAGGCATGTAGATACCGTATCCTTTTACTTCTGTACAGACAATAGAGACAAGTCTGGTTTTTGGACCCGCTGCTCGAATTCCTACAGGTAGTACCTCCTAGAGAACAGAGGAAGCTGAGGTGCTGACGAGTGCCTTACCTACAAGTTGGCACCGTGTAGAAGGCCCGACTACCTAGGGTCAACAGAATGTGTAGATACAGTACCAGATACCAGGTACCTCCTAGCTTTCGGAACAACAGACAACAACCCCAACTGTATAGTGAGGTGCTTCTACTTGTACCCCCCTGCCTTCAGCAGCTGTTTTCTCTACCCCTTACCCTCTCCCGGGGCTCCCGCTAAGAGATCAAGGCCGGCGGGCCGTGAGCGATACCTAGCGTTGGGTCAGCCTTGGCAACCGCAGAACCGTTCTCTCGCCTGCTCCCGTTCGCGGAGTCCTACGCCGATCAGCCTCAGACTACCTGTCCCTCTAGGCCGAATACTCAAGCCGTTTCGAGCATCAACTTTTCCTCGTACAGCGTGGTCCCCAATCACAGTTGTTTACTACCTCTTAGGAGGCAAGACTTTGATTGAGATTTGAGGAAACTAACCTGATCTACCTGGCCTCTGCCTTACTGTAATCAAAGTCTTGGCAGCTAGGTTTGGGTTGGTTTGACAACTTGTGAGGTTCAAGGAAGAGTCTCTCCTAGGTATATACGAAGAAGCGGAATATCTCTGGTTAAAGGCGGAGTATCTCTGGTAAAAAGCAGAACATCTGTAGTGAACCGCAGAAGCACTTCCCTTGGAACCTGGGGTTATGTAGTCCCTCCAGTGCTTGACTGCCTGTCGAAGTGTCGGTATCTCAAACCTTAAAAGTAAGCTGATCGGGGCCTGTTCCGGCTGGACATCATAGTTGTTCACTCAATCAAAGTTGAGCTTCATGATTTTCTGATCAAACATTTTTCTAGTACTTTGCAGGTCTTTCGAACACAGAATCCGATATACACATGGAATTCTGATATACGAGAATTTTCTAATACACTTTGGGCACAATCCAAGACATGATACGCCGGATTTTCGAAAGTATACCGACAACACAGATTCAATACGCCATCGCCTCCACCGCTGCTCCCGATAATACATCTACGCTTTCTACTCCAAGTGCATGTCGCCGGTGCTTTCCGAGCACGATCGGAGCTTCTATACGGTGCCACGTCTACAGGAGGCACTATACTACCTGTACCAAGCAACTTCCCAGACTCTCTCCTGTGTTCCAACAGCTGTAGAGATCTCGTATGATTCATGTTTTTACTCCAACGTAGCCAATACCTTTCTCTATAAGGGCCCTGTGGGGATGCATCATGCTAGCAACTTCCTCCGCAGCTCCGCTCTCAAGTGTCCTCGATCCAGCTATACGTACCCGGTTCCCCACCATTCGCCAAATCGCTGGGGTACTTGTAGCAAGAGAGATACGAGGTGTAGGTGCAAGTGAAAGCGTCTTCTGAGATTAGCCTGAAGCCTGGTAGGGTTCCGTACACCACCAGCCGGGGATATCTCACCTCCTACACCTTCCAACACCATCGCAAGGGTGAAAAGTTCCAACATGAAGCCGGAGGCCCGGGGTACAAGCTGCTACACTTAGATATCACATAAGTCGCAACTTCTTTGTGATGGGGTGCAATGCCCTATATATGAGACCGCAGAATCTCTCGAGAGACGAAGCCTTCAAGTCGCCAACACTTCAACGAACAAGCCTCTCCTGCCTGACTATCAACATACACCAAGACGCCCAATATGTTCGCATCCTCGATCGCCGTCGTCCTCCTCGCCCTAGCAAGTACCGTCCACGCCGGCTGCAGATACAACGTTGAGGCAACAGTCAACTGCAAGATGGATGAAAACAGCGAAATCTACTGCCCTGCAGCAGAGGCCTCATGCAATGGAGGTGAAACGAAGAAAGCCTATTCCTCAACCAATAAGGGTTGCAGATATGGCTCTATTCATTATCAAAACTATGGACAATGCAAAGTTTACGTATGTTGCATTCTCTGTATACCTTTTACTCGGCTTTGTTTACAGAGGTCTAATATCTTATGCTGCTATTAGATGACTTGCTGCACATAGTTGAGGTACAAAGCTGCATGTACCTCCAAGCTGGTCCAGTACAACTGTGTTACTGGTACTCGTCGAATTCGGGCTACAACAAATTCGATAACCTGTGGTCGGAAGCTATCGCCTTCGGTCTCGGGGAGAGGGAGAGGGAGAGGGAGGGGGGGGGGCAAGGATTGAAGCGAATGCTCTGTCATTATGGTTCTAAGGTGTGGAAAGCGTCAGGTATATAGCAAAGCAAATGTTTTGAGGGTTTCTCTGTTGACCGTTTGCGCGCTGCAACTTTGGGTGACAGCAATACTACCTAGGGAGGCGAGTCGAGAGTCGAAAGTCGTCTGAGTCAATTGGTCCATCTTTGCGCAGGTCGCAGGGTTATCTCGTATTTCTTTTTATCTGGAATTCTTGCTCCCACAAATACCATAAGGTAGTCTCGGACCAGTGATAAATTTTGACGAGTACTTGAAGCGACTGTTGGTTCGTCGACCTCTGAAAAGAGGTTACTCCTATCCTGCCTCGACCGGTGATAGTCCCACTTTATTGCGTAAAGCATACATGTACAGCAGCTGACAATCTCCAGTGGCGTGACAAGAAATCAGAACCGGGCGTATATCTGCCCCTCACGAGAATCTGCACACATGTCAGCACCATCTGCCATCACGACTGCAGATTTTAGAGAGCTGAAGGGCCAGGTTAGGGTTCCTCCGCCCACATAGGGACAGATATGGTGGTAGATCAGCCACACTCTCCGGAGACCGAGCTTCGACGGAGTATCGTGAGTCTGCCTGAAGGGAATTCCTCCACCGACATTGAGGCGGACAGCCTACCACAAGCGAAGTTTTTCCTGAATGAGCAAGTCCTCGTCGTGCTGTGCAGTTAGGCGAGGTTCGTGAACCGCCAGTTGGGAAGGCCGCCCGCGTGTCAGGATACGCTGGATGAGGTACTTACGTGGCCGACAATAAAGGCACGATGGAATATCCATCATACCTATACTGTCGTTCTCAGGTAAATGTACATATCCATAGGTACATGGAGGAACACAGGTGACGTTTCTCTCAAGCCGCCAGGTGTGCAAGCACAGATGCTTCCGCGTCCCAAGCGTGTGTGGGTTGGGTAAGACTGGTGGGGGCTTAGAACCAGCCAGCCCCTTCCTTCTATTCGGAGGACACACCGACACACCCCACAAAGCTCGTATTTACCGCCCTCCGTGACTTCGCCCTCTTGACGGACAAACTTGAGACAACCCACTCCCACCTCACGCGAATACAGCTGCGACTTCGCCTGCTGTCCAGCTGACACCGCGACGGCGAGCGTGCTGTCGCTGATGCATCAAGCCGACGCCGCTGGCCACATTTGGACTCCGTAGACGAGATGTTCGAAGGCGGCGGCGGTGATGGTAATGATATGGTGTGCTGCTGCTCTGCTCAGCATAGACGGCGGCGTCCTCATACCGACATGTACATGCGCCAAGGTCATGTCATGTAGCAGGCAGGCAGGCAGGCAGGCAGGCAGGCAGGCAGGATTTCATGACGCTGGCGTCCGGCGTTTCCACTCCGTACTAATCATGACTGCTTCTTCTTCTGCCTCTGCAGCTGGCAATGACATTATCGCTTTGAAGAGGCAGTGCAGAGCTTCCTTCATACAATCCTACCATACTAACTGCAATGCTAGTCCCGCCTCCTGCGTAGCCGCTCTAGGTGTCTGCCGAGCGTCCCGGGACAGACCTGATCCTACGAGCGCTTCGCTTGTTGCATGTTAGGAGGATGCCTTAAGACGACGACACCTCCGGACCTGCATGAGACGCGCACTCACTCTCCTATGGTGTTTACGCAACACGCACACACACATCAGTCCTTCTACCGTGGCACACTCGGACCACGTCCGCTTGGTTGATCGAGGTCTTCTCAGATAAAAGGTCTTGTTCGCTCGCTATCACTACCAGGTTGCCACCAAGCAACACACGCGTGCCTCGCTGAGCAGGATCGATCAGTCATAAGCTAGTGGGTGGATCTGCGTCACAGGACCCTTCCCGTCTTCACTTTGATACCTACCACTACCTCCTAGCATCAGGCACGCGCCAAGACTAAGCGCCGGTCACGTTACTGCGTACCTAGGCACCAACCTGGTCCACAGTGACTCTGATCAAGAGTGACTGTGATCGAGAGTGACTGTGATCGAGTACCTCACACCTCTGATCGTCTTTTTCCCAAACCCTTCTCCTGACAACAACAACAACTTCTTCCGAATATCGACGAAGACGACATCGACAATGTGCGTAGTGGAGAACAAAACATATGTCTACGCGGGCAGTCGCCGCCGCGAGATTATACGCAAACAATACCGTTGCCACAACGCACCCGCTGGAAGTCTGTGCGCATACGTTGAGGAGAGGAATACTGAAGCGACTCGCGTGGTCGAGAGGCGTCCCAATGCCGACCAGACTTCGTCCTCGGCCCCACGGAACATTGTCATGGCCAATGGTCGGGAGTATCGATACTTCCCTTTGAGCCGGACATCTAGCAAGCGTTTGTCTGGAGAACGACCAAGCAGCAACAACGGCAACCAGTCGCCCGCCGACAGCCTCGTCTCGTCTTCGCCACCACGAACACCAATACACAGGACTGTCAGACCTGCGGCTCCATCCCCACCACCTACACCACGTCAATTTCGACGAGTATCTTTCCGCGAGCCAAGGACACTGGACGCACCGACGGGCACAGCTCTCTATCCTGATCCTCCCTCTCTCGACATGCCAAGGGCTCGTGTGAACGAAAGGCGCCCTGTTGGTCATAAATCATCCATCTCATCGTTGACAAACGAGGTCGACAATACAGCCCCGCCCAGGAGACGGTCGTCGACGAAGCAGGATGATCGACGCAGAGACTCGACGCTCGAATGCGACTCATCAGACATCACTGCTACCTCTGAGTCATCCCCCAGCCTCAGCGACCTACCAAGAGTTTATCGAGATCGACGCGATTCCGGTAATAATCAGCCGCACCGAGGCGACAAGCGTCAGTCAGACGATCCGTCACGCTACGAGGAAGATAAAAGACAAGCTCGTCCCATTCGAGATACCATAGCTGCAACGAATGAGCGCCAGCGTGCTCCGCAATACCGAGATGCACAAGACTCGACGCGAACATATTATGGGCACTCGTTAGACAAGCTATTTCCGGAGCAGAAAGACAGCTTTGGTCGTGCTACTGAGCCGAAACTCCCTGTAGCTCCTACGTTCGCTAGCCGACAACAGGAACTTGATCGCAAATGGAACACCGAGATGGAACTTGTAACGCACGAAAAGTATGCAGCAGAACAGCGTAGGCAACATGATCCATTGCGAATCACGACCTTTGCTCATGCGTATACACAACGAACTTCCTCATCTTCCAGCCATCAACCATTAACCCCTGCTGGCTCTTCGCGCCTCTCCGCGCGAACCATGACTAATTTGTCATCGCCGACATCATTAGCAAGGACGCCACGCTACGGTCCTGCTATCGTATCACAGCCTAATCCGCCCCGAAACTCTTTCGCCAAGGAAGGCGAGCGAGTTACCAACCGAACGCAGGTCCGTGGCAATGGTGCATCAGATAGCCTGACTGGTATGATGAAGAGAACTCAGCTGGCTGACTACGACTCTGATGATGACGACGTGCCGAGTGTGGCAGATCTCAGCGTGCAGCGAGCATCACCAAGGCGTCACAAGCACGAAGAGAGAAGAAGGACACATGGCTATGATGAGCGATGAGTGTTTCACGTCCGATTCTGCCTTGAAACAGACCACTCCAACCATCTTTGTATTGCATCGCTGAATTTTGACATGAGGTGGAGATTTTGAGTACACCCCAAACTTGTCAGATGCTCAGTTGCATCGATTGGAGTACACACTGATACCGATATGTCATATGGAGGACCTCATCGTCGTTGCGCCAAGCATGTAACGCAACACGCCAAGGAATTCGGATGGCGTTCGGGTATCGGCGAATAACACGAATGGTTAGAGGCAATAGCTAGGTAGTAGAATCATAAAAGTAAGAAGTACACAGCAGCCGTCACATCTTTCGTGTCCTTTGTTTTTTCATCTCCCACGTCTCGTTCTCTTCTGCGCTCAACGTCTCACCACGTGGACATTCTACCTCCAATTCAAGCTTGAGCTTCGATGCTCGTCCGCGTCGACCGACTCAAATTCCATGTCCCACTTATCAATGTCAGCAAACTTGGCCTTCGCTGCTTCAATTTCTGTACTCTTTGCAAGCTCTTCCATGCTGCGAGAAATTTCAGGCAGGGTGGACTCATCAGCTTCATCAAAAGATACAGAGCCGTCGTTCTCCTTGTCAGATGCAGTGTGACGACCATAAGTCATGTTGACCTTCTTCACAACCGTCTTTTTCGTGGCAACTTTTCTTGGTCTGCCCCTCTTCGCAGTGGTGCTCTTCTTCGACTTGGCTGGTGCGGTCTTGGTCTGCCGCTTGACTCGGCCACCAAGCTCGTCCTCATCTTCGTCTAGATGGCTCGTCTCCAGAGGCTCGTTCTCAGAATCTGTAGAATCGATATCGTACTCGGACCTCCGATTACGAGTTCTGACTGGCTTCCGTCTTTTCGGCAACAGAGACTGCAGGGCCGCGGTGTTCAATGGCTTCACCCTGGCATTTGTCCCCTTCTTCACTGGCGATGGCGAGATACGTTGAGTAGAAGGATCAGCGAAAACATCATCAGATATTGGAAGCGGGCTACTGATGGGATCAGCCATGGTCCCATTTGGCACTCCACCATCATCGCCGTCATCGTCCGAAAAGACACCTCGGGGTCTCGCTTCAGCATCAGCGATCTCGGCCGCACGCTCTGTCGAAGGTATGGCGTAGTCGCTGTCCTTACTGAAGCTCTGATGCTGCGAGGACGATGGCTCGGTCGGCGGTGTAGATGACGCAGGCGAATTGATCACCTGGACGTCTGACGTGATTTGCGGTTGAGGAGTTTCAGCGCGTTCTATGGACGAGCTGACCACGACTTCAACACCCACTGGCGGGTCTTGGACCTGCAGAGTCCGGCTTTCTTGGCTTTGACGTCGGCCACGAAGGGCTGCTAATGAACCGGATGATATGTCTTGGTCATGCCGTTGGCGTTTGGCGCGCAAAGCGGATAGGGATCCAGATGACACATCCAACGCGTCGGACTTTCGTTTCTTTTGCGCATTGCCAGATGAGCTGATCAGGTCGCTGGGCTGCAATTTGACATTCTGCGGCAGATTGCTCGCGATCTTGCTGACATGTAGAGGCGTGCCTTCAGCCTCAGGCGCAAAATCCTCTTCGTCATCGTCGCTCGCGCCCAGATCAAACACATCCTCGTCCTCTAAGGCGTTATCGTCCATAGTCACAGTCGTAGTGTTCAACAAAGACGGTCTTGCACTGCCTATTTTCTGCTTCACCATTTGCAGCATACTGGGTTGCCGCGGCCTGCGCTTGAAGTTCTTGAGCGCCAAAAGGCTGTGTTCGACAGCTGGTGTGCTTTGCGCCCTAAGGACTGATCCTGGCTGCATCACTGAGGAGCCCTGGTTCTGTACAGACTGGACTTTTCTAGCAGGAGAAGGAGATGGCGATAAGCTGGGTCCCGGGCTCTCGGCCACCACAGATCTCGACTTGCTTGCAACAGAAGATTCCAATGGGAGTGAATCACATGATTCCGTAACAGCAGGTGTGGGCGCTTTCTGCTTCGCACGCTGGCCTTGCGCTGTTGCATTCATACGCTCTTTCAGCCCATCGAGTACTTTACTTTGCGCCTCGCTCGTTGTAATCTTGCGGACAGTTCGTGGCGGTCGGCGGTTCGACTTCGCGATTGGGCCTGGCACAGAATCACTTTTGGCAAGCTCGTCCGTAGTTGTAGGCACTTCGCTGTTGTGCCGCGCATTATCCTCGCTCGCCAAACCCAGGCCACCAGCCATAACCAACTCCTCGGAATCCTGTCGCACCACCTTCTTTGGCCTGCCGCGCTTCGGCTTCGCGTCCTTGATCAAGTCATCCGTCACACCATCGTCCTCGTATATTGGCCCTGGTGCGCGTGCAGTGTTGGTTGTTTCCTTCAGTGCCTGGCGAGCGGCGGCCGTCTTCGTGGTCGCCTGAGAGCCAGGCGTGGCGCGCACTCGTGCCATTGAAAGACGTCTGACTCTTGAAATCCCAGTGCCTTCCCTGGCGCTTTCAATAATATGCCGGTCTTCGCGATATTGAGGTTTTCGCTACGCGTCGATGGTGTCGTCATGAAGTTCAAGACGCGCAGAGCGAGCCGGTCAACAAAGTTACGCCAAGAACAAGCGAGATCAGCTGACCGGCGGTAGCTCCTTCCTTCTTGAGCACATCAGATTCAGGTCAAGTCCAGATTGATGACTCCACAGCTGGCAATATTGCAACTTGTCACTTGCGGAGGTCTGTAAGCCTTCAATTGCTGGATGAACGTGTTTGGAGTTGGCGCTCGATTCTGCCGAACACCCTTTCTGAGCTTCTGCTCTCGTAGACTGTTTGCTTCATCAATGGTACGAGCAGTGCCTCACCTGGGCGCCCAAACACAAACCATGGCTATCAAGCCAGTGTCAGATGGAATAGCCATGGAGGCCGCCAAAACCATCCATACGCCGCGAGACCCCAATACACTTTCCAACTACAATGCGTGGAGAACGAAACACACGGCGGCGGACTTCAATGTTGATTTCGAGGGCAAACGATTGACCGGCATAGTTCACTTGACGCTGGAGAGCTTGGCGAGTGAGAAGCAAATCGTCCTTGATACAAGGTAGCAGTCCTCGCTTCTGCTGGCGGTAAAGACAGCTGACCAATAGCAGCCATCTGGAGATCCTAGGGGTAGACATAGAGGGCGACCAAGTGCAGTGGAAGCTGAACCAGAATCGTATCGAGCCATATGGTAGCCCTCTGACGATTCACCTGGACGACAAGCATAGCAAGACAGCCGGCTCTGAGATCACGCTCCGCATTGGGGTCAACACCACAAAGGACTGCACAGCTCTCCAGTGGCTCACTCCAGCGCAAACTAGCAACAAGAAGCATCCATACATGTTCAGCCAATGTCAGGCGATTCACGCACGATCGCTTCTACCATGTCAGGACACTCCCGACGTAAAGAGCACATACACTTTCAACATCCGATCCCCTCTGCCCGTGCTAGCCTCGGGATTACCCACAGGTGTGAGAGACTTTGTTCCTGGAAAAGAAGGGAAGCCGGGAACTCTTCTCTACTCCTTCCATCAGAAGATTCCGATGCCGTCATATCTCTTCGCATTGGCGAGTGGTGACTTGGCTTCTGCCTCCATTGGCCCTCGATCACAAGTCTGGACTGGCCCCGAGGAATTGACCGCGGCGCAATGGGAGTTTGAGGCAGATACCGAGAAGTACATCCAGATCGCCGAGAAGATTGTTTACGAGTACCCGTGGACTACCTACAATGTTCTCGTTCTACCTCCGAGCTTCCCCTATGGCGGAATGGAAAACCCACAGTACACATTTGCCACACCCACAGTGGTATCCGGAGACCGACAGAACGTCGATGTTATCGCTCACGAATTGTCTCACTCGTGGAGCGGCAATCTCGTCTCAAACGCATCCTGGGAGCACTTTTGGCTTAACGAAGGCTGGACCACGTACCTCGAGCGTCGCATTCAAGCTGATTATCACGGTGGAGACGAACACAGAGACTTCTCGGCTATCATCGGCTGGAAGGCGCTAAGTGACAGCATTGAGCAATTCGGCGAAGACCACGAATTCACGAAGCTGATACCTGACCTCAAAGGAAAGGATCCTGACGATGCTTTCTCCAGCGTGCCTTACGAAAAAGGATTTACCTTTCTCTACACGCTTGAGAAACTCATCGGCAAGGATAAATTTGACAAATTCATTCCACATTACTTCACGACCTTCAAGAAGCGATCAGTGGACAGCTACGAGTTCAAAGCTACTCTCATCGAATTCTTCGCCTCGGACGCAGAGGTGACCAAGAAGCTGAATGACCTCGATTGGAACACTTGGTTCTACAAGCCTGGGTTCCCACCAAAGCCCGACTTCGACACTACTCTTGCTGATCAGGCTCTTGCCCTCGCCAATAAGTGGGAGGCATTAAGCACAGGCTCCTCGAAAGATTTTGAGCCTAGCAAGTCCGATATCGCATCCTTCTCCGCTTTGCAAAGCGTTGTGTTTTTGGAGAAAGTCCAGACCTTTGATAAACCTCTGCCCACCGAGCTCGTCGAGCTGATGGGCAACACTTATGGCTTCGAGACAAGCAAAAACGTTGAAGTCGTCTCTCGATACTTGATAGTCGGACTCCAAGCTCATGCGAAGAGTGTCTTCGAGCCTACTGCAAAGCTACTCGGTGAAGTCGGACGTATGAAATTCGTACGACCATTGTACAAGCAGTTGATTCAGAATGATATGGCATTGGCGAAGAAGACGTTCGCGAAGAACCAGGACTTTTATCACCCCATCTGTAAGAGCATGGTGGAGAAGCTGTTCGAAAAGGCATAGTGCTCGCGTGACAAAGATATTAAGAGATACGATTCAATATCATTGTCTTCAGAAGCTGCAGGGATTAGACACAGTTCTGTTGCATCCCACGAACGCCCAGTAAGGTATCGATGACTCTTGGATGAGTCGCAGAGTCAAAAACCGATCATCACCGTATATCCGTTCGCTGTCGTTCTGCGTAGTACATGAATCTGAGTCAAGGCTACCTACCTAGGTATCCAGGTATATCTTCAACTGCGTTAGACCAACTTATGCGAGAGAGCACAGTCAGCACTCGCAAAAGTGAAATTAGCGCTTCGATGAAACACCTTATGCCTTCATTTCATCATGGCTGTCGTCTTGGATGATTGACTGCTGAGATGCTGTCTGTATTGGTTGTCAACAATGATACAGTAAGGTATCCGGGATCTTCTTGCATACCTAGGTAGGTAGTCAAGGTCATTGTGTCTACCAAATCATCGATACATACCTATGCATGTTCGATCGATAGTCGAAAGTGCAACATGTTAGCTGGGCTGGTTCGATGGTAACCTGGTATGTCCCCGCACGCCAGTGAGCTGTAGATGATCATTTTGCTTCTCCAGTCTTTGTCTTCGCGTTGAAAGAGTGCGCAATCCTACTCTCACGGTGTTGAGACTTTGAACATTGGGCGAAGAAATAGCCCAGAGATCTATCATTAGGGTATCTTCTATTATGCATCGCTTAAAATCGGCCCACTTCCCGCCGGACGAAGGTGCGGCCGATGGATCCGGCGTCTATCATCCTGCATCTTGGGACAATGCAGTTCCGTCCGCCTAATGGCTTGACGCCTGCTGTATTCCACTGGTCATACCAGCACGCCACCACTGCGTACTGTTCATGACGTCCCATTGCCATAATACTCATCCTGCTTACCCTTCATCTCCTCCGAAATATCCTTCACGCCCGTCGGCTCTTTGCCCTTACTCTGCCAGAATTTTGTCCTCTCAACAAGCAGTTCATTCGCCCATTGTTGCACTTCCGGCAATACGATTCTCTTGGCCACTCGACTGAACTCGCCCAAATCAACCTGTCCCTCCAACTTCTTCTCGTACTCTATCATCTGTAATAACAACTCCATCTTATCCACGTCATGCACGAAATGACTCTCCAAGGTCTCACTATCCTCGTATTCCTGCCAGATGTCCCTCATGCTCGCTCCTGCCGTACCGGAGTCCACGTTTCCCAGGAGTGTCTTGGTCATGTAATCCATGGTATCTGCTTCTCGTCGACTTTTCTCCACCTTGCTCACTCCATCCACCGGCGTGATATCACCAACCAAAGCCTCCGCCATGTCATGTATCAGCGCCATTCGCGTGCATTTGGCCAAGTCTATCCGTTTCGCGAGAGCCGGGGGACAGAGCATCGTGATGATGGCCATGCGGTACATGTGATCGGAAATGCTTTCGCCATGATTGATTGCAAAGCGTCGCCAACCTTCGCGTTTGGTGGTCTTGAGGCGCTCGAGGAGGTGGAAAAATGGGAGGGGTGAGGTTGAGTGCTGGTGAGGTTGTTCGGCGAGAGTGTCGAGGACTGTGTTAGGCGTCCAGTCTTCGTTTGTGTTGGCTCGTTTGAGGACGCCGGCTCCGGGACCTAGATGGACGTGCTGTTAGACCTAATCCTGCTGCGATTTGTGTTGTGCACGTCATTGGAAAGCGATGTCCGTACTCAACGGGCCATTCGTCTCAATGGCTTCTGGTGCCATGACTCCGGTATGCGGAATGTGGTACAGCAGTTGTATACTTCCGCAGGTTGATGTGGATGTAATATAAGGTAACTAGGAGGCACGCACGGGTAGTGATGTGAAGGACGGGAGCGTGTTTGCAGGCTGCAAACAATCTCTAGGCAGGTGCAGGTACCTAGGTAGAAGATAGGCAGGGCAGATCCACTAAGGTAACAGTCTTATAACGTAGTTCTCTCCCAATCCACGGCAAGGGCAAGGTTCCTCGAATAATACGTACAATACCTCGTACAATAAAATGGTAAACAAAGCAGCGTAGGTACAGTAGGTTAGGTACATCATTAATACATGTACATGTACCTGATATATGATACTGGTAGACTTCGACACGTATGCACAGTCAGCAGACGTGCCGAGCGACGGTAGTGTCATAATCCCTGCTGCCGGCTGCATTATGTAACTATGTTGTTGATGCTCGGTGCTGCCCAGTGCCCTGCCCAGGAGAAACGGTCTGTTCAAATAACAGAACTAACGCCGAGCCTGTCCGACTGCTCTAGTTCTGTCCTTCGAATATAACATACCGTCTTGCTTCATTTCACTGCACTGTCCTTGATGGTGTCAGTGCAGGCGAAGCGAAGGAGTGCATAAGAAACCTCCTGTCGCCCACCCCTTCTGTCCTACTCCCTAGACTACCTTATCCTCCCCGGAAATGCACTTGCGACTTCAACAGCCACACCATGATCGAACGAGCGGCTTCGACGGCCTCTACTACGCATAAACGGACCCTCTCCAAGCCGGCCGTCACTACCGAAAGCGGTAATGGCATTACTCGAGGTGGTACAAACACATCTTCTGTCATACCGCTCTTCATACGGAACTGTCGCCTGCTCAACCTCGACCGCCTTTCCGACTGGCCTGCTGTCACACCTGCCATTCTTGCTCAAGATGCGCGCTCCAGAATACGATGTGCCGAGTGGTGCTTATACCAGCTCTTTCGCAGATACGACTCGGCCACGACCCAGGACAAGCTGCAGCCCTTCTTCCCCCCTCTGGAACCTCTACAGAGCATTAACCTGAGAGCAGCGCTGTTTCGATGTCTGAACGAGCTGAAGAAAGACGGGGTGCTGGGAAAGGATACGGTCTTGCGGAAGTCAATGCTGGACGACTGCCAGGGCGACAAGTTCTGGGAGCTATGCTTGTCCTTCTCGGGACTCGTTTTGCGCAGGGTCACCGTGGAGAACAAGAACAGGCTGTCATATGAGAAGCCGTTCGCTGAGAAAATTGGAACGAGGAAGAATCTCAACACGAGGCAGAGAGACAGCATGCTGCCACTTGCCATTGCACACAAGGCCGCCCTGGCAAAAGTGCTTACTGAAAAGGAGCGCAAGAGGCAGACTTATAACAGGCTATTTGGAGCGCTCGCGGACAAGGAGGCTGATCTGCGAGTGAGGAAGATGGATGTGCTCGAGCTGGCGGGGTCCAAGCGTCGAAGATCACCTGACGGCAATGTGGCACAAGAAGTATTAGACAAGAAGTGGGCTGGCACCGATGATGTGCGCGATGCTCTGCAGAACGGTCATGTTTTAGCGAGCGACGATAACCTCTTGACCAAAACGTTCAACGTCGTTTGGGAGGACAACAAGCAGAACAATCTCTACAGAATCGACCCCGCAGAGAACGGCCTTCTGTCAGATCTCGAGGATCGCACACGACAGCAGAAGCGAAGGCTTCAGCGATGGCAGAGCTTCCATGAGAAATTGCTCAGCTGCAGGATTCAACCTACGAATAACGGAGAAGCTGAGACTGCTGCGAAGAGCCCACAATTACGCTTCGACAAACATCACAACCTCACATTACGCGATATTGCAGACAACACCCACACTCCTGCTCCCATCCGCCACAAAAAGCATGTGAGTGCTGCCAAGTACGACGAAATCCTGAATGCTATGCGTGATGAGTTGCGCAAGAGGTCTGCAAACGATCCCACGTCGCCCACGAAGCCAGTGCAGCGAGTGCGGAGACCAAGTCCCAAGCGAAAGAGCATATCGGTGGATACCTCAGTACGGCCATCGTCCGAATATCATCAGCGATCAAATTCTCAGACTTCTGTGCCAATACGCACCATGTTTGGCAAACGCATGACGTCTAGGTCACGATCGTATCAGCAGCCGAAGGTCATCAATCAGAGAGAACCGATTCCCTTGAAGTCTGAGATATTCTCCCCACTGAAGACAGATCGTGCAGGCTCATCTTCACCAAGTCCTCGAACCTCTTTCGTTGCATCGCCAATAGACGATGAAGACCAGGCTTTGGTGGGTGTGCCGCAACGATATCGACAGGGTAGCGATGCTTCTGGAAATGGTCCCGCGTCCTCCACCACGCCAAGTCGAGCTTCCTCTGGCAGGAACAGTCCTCGCGTGCCTTCGCGGTTGTCTATCAGCGAGAGCTCTTCTGACAGTTCAGCGGTCGAGCCCACGCAACACCAAACATTCTCCAGTAGAAATCTGGAAGGAATGGGTCGGATTGCTCGACCCTCCTTGACAGACCGCACACGCATGTCGATGGCATTCAAGAGCTTAGAGTCTAACGAGCTCAACACTGCTATGTGTACGACAGGAAACGAAATCATGAACGATAATGATGAAAAGAACGACAACAATGCCTTACGAATCGATTCCCATATAGCCTCTGATGAGACTGTCACCACACTCTCCACTCTAGAGGCAAAACCTACGCTCAATCTGCAGGAACGTACACGCCAATCTATCTCGCTTGCACCGCAGTGTTCTGCACAGCCTAAGAAAGCCTCTCACAGCCGCTCACGCACATCACAGATCTTCCCTGTGAACCAGTTTGAGACGCCCGAAAAGCAGCAACCTCGAAGATCAACGATTACCCAACTGGGTGTCGGTGCTGTCGCCCCTGCCGGAGCGCTACGTGAGAATCGAGACATCACTCCACGAGAGAAGCTATTCGAAGAAGATGTCGAGTACTCTTCTGTATTCAAGGCTAGACCGAAGTTGGCTAGGAGTCCGAAGCTGTCACCTTTTCCGGATAGTGGGCACGGCAGCGTTGAAAGTGAAGGGCTGAATCATGTTGGCTCTGCAGATGACGATATTGCTATGTCTAGTCCGCTGACCGGGCGCTGATACTTGGAGGCTGTGAGATGGAGAAACAAGGAAGACGAAATACCCCACGCGCATGAAATGAGATGAGATGAGAATACTGATATGTTGCCCAAGAATTTGTTTTACTGATAGTGAGGAAGAAATGGAAAGGAGTGATGATTATCGACCGAATGCGACACCAAGTAGGAGAAGGTGAACTCGAAAACATGTTCCCTGGTTTGGTGCGCAGCTGGTGTTCCGCCCTGTCACTGAACCCAGATATCACCGACCCAAACGTGTGTACCGAATTGTTATCATCGTCGCCTCTGAATTGCTCGATGCTACTGACTTCTTTTGTAAGACTATCCTGAGCTCAACATGAGTCTTGGCGCCTGTTGTATATGAGGCAGCAGTGATTATTATAGAGTACTTCCTGGCACGGGCACGGGGCACGGGCACGGATACATGTCTCGGTGACGGCGGCGAGGAAAAAGCAAACAAAAGTGACTGCCTGAAAGCAGCTTGCGCGTCGTTGTCGAAGACCAAGCCAAGTGTTGTCATGGTCGTCGTGGTGCCAGTGTGGCAGTGTGGCAGTGCGGCAAAAGACCGGCGAATCTGTTGCCGAACCCAATGTTCGTCATCCTGCGCCTGCTGCCTTCACCCAAGTCGCAGTCCGTCTGACTCCGGAGAGATAGACACACCCACACTCACACACCCACACACCCACACACGCCGTCTCAATATCACCATTGCCTTTTTCAACTGCCACCCATTGATTTGTCCTAGACGATTCGGTCTGCGGGTGAGACTGGAAGAGCGGCAGCCGAGCAATTGAGTAATCGAGTAGCGAGAGCGCAGAACTGGCGGAGCAGACCCAGCAAGCCCACTAGAGGGCGGAAACAGCAGCATACACCGCGATCATGGTACGCAGACGCCAGTACAAGAGGGAAACGGGCCTGCTCGGGCACACTGACGATCATGGCGACAGGGTGTCACGAAACGCGCCGGACGCAAAAAGGATGCGCCCGCCGTAGCGCCAGCAGCAGGTGGTTCAGCTTCAGGCTCAGGCGGGGCTCCTCAAATCCGCAAAGCAGCCTACGAAACGGGCAAGAAGAAGGAGGTGGGCGTATCAGATCTGACGCTGATTAGCAAAATCTCCAACGAGGCCATCAATGACAACCTCAAGAAGCGATTCGAGAACGCCGAAATCTATACGTACATTGGCCATGTGCTGGTGTCGGTCAATCCGTTCCGCGACCTGGGCATCTATACCGAGCAGGTGCTACATAGCTACCAAGGCAAGAATCGTCTGGAAATGCCTCCACACGTGTTCGCAATCGCCGAAAGCGCATACTACAACATGAAGGCCTACAACGAGAACCAGTGTGTCATCATTTCCGGCGAGTCGGGAGCAGGGAAGACAGAGGCGGCGAAGCGAATCATGCAGTACATTGCGAATGTGTCAGGCGGGACCAACTCCTCTATCCAGGAGATCAAGGACATGGTGCTGGCCACCAATCCACTACTCGAATCCTTTGGAAACGCCAAAACATTGAGGAATAATAACTCTTCGCGATTCGGAAAGTACTTGGAAATTCAATTTAATCAGCAGGGCGAGCCAGTTGGTGCGAATATCAACAATTACCTTCTCGAGAAGAGCAGAGTGGTTGGCCAGATTCGAGACGAGCGAAATTTCCACATCTTCTATCAATTCACAAAAGCAGCGAGCCAGGAACATAGATCGAGTTTTGGCGTCCAGCCACCGACCACCTATTCATACACCAGCAAGAGCAAGTGCTACGATGTGCCAGGCATCGATGATGTGGCTGAGATGAAGGATACCTTGAATGCTATGAAAGTCATCGGGATGAGCCAGGCAGAAATAGATGATGTCTTCCGCATGCTGGCTGCCATCCTGTGGATCGGCAACATATCGTTCCGAGAAGACAAGGATGGCAACGCGGAAATTGTCGATGCAAGCGTGGTTGACTTTGTCGCATATCTTCTCGAAGTGGAGGCAGTTCAGGTGAACAAGGCAATGACAATTCGAATCATTGAAACCAGCAGGGGCATGCGACGAGGATCTGTCTACGATTCTCCGATGAACATCGCCCAGGCGACTTCAGTGCGCGATGCTTTGAGTAAAGCCATTTACACGAACATGTTCGATTGGATTGTGCAGCGCGTGAACCAATCGCTGATAGCGCGAGGAGCTGTGGCACAGAGTATCGGTATTCTGGATATCTATGGATTCGAAATCTTCGAGAAGAACTCGTTCGAGCAGCTGTGCATCAACTATGTCAACGAGAAGCTGCAGCAGATCTTCATTCAGCTAACACTGAAAGCTGAGCAGGAAGAGTACGAACGGGAGCAGATTCAGTGGACACCCATCAAGTACTTTGACAACAAGGTCGTGTGCGAGCTGATTGAGGAGAAACGACCACCAGGTGTCTTTGCTGCGCTTAACGATGCTTGTGCGACTGCACATGCCGATCCAGGCGCAGCTGACCAGACATTTGTACAACGACTGAACGCATTGTCTGGAAACCCCAACTTTGCCCCGAGACAAGGACAGTTCGTCATCAAGCACTACGCGGGTGATGTGAACTACGCCGTAGAGGGCATGACCGACAAGAACAAAGATCAGCTGTTGAAGGATCTTCTGAATCTGGTTGGAGAAAGCCAGAACAACTTTGTGCATACATTGTTTCCAGATCAAGTGGACCAGGACAACAGGCGCAGACCTCCCACGGCTGGCGATAAGATCAAGGCGTCGGCGAATGACCTTGTCGCGACGCTGATGAAGTGCACACCTAGCTACATTCGAACAATCAAGCCGAACGAGAACAAGAGCCCGACCGAGTACAATAACCAGAATGTGATGCATCAGATCAAATATCTTGGTCTGCAAGAGAACGTTCGCATTCGAAGAGCCGGATTTGCTTATCGACAGACATTTGACAAGTTCGTCGAGCGGTTCTACCTGCTTTCTCCCAAGTGCAGTTATGCTGGCGAATACACTTGGACAGGCGATGCCAAATCGGGTGTGCGGCAGATCTTGAAGGACACCTCAATACCTCCAGAAGAATGGCAGATGGGCGTGTCTAAAGCATTCATCAAAACCCCGGAAACGCTCTTTGCGCTTGAGACGATGCGAGATAAGTACTGGCACAACATGGCGATTCGCATTCAAAGAGCTTGGAGAAATTATCTGCGCTACCGAATCGAATGTGCAACCAGGATTCAACGCTTCTGGCGTAAGAAGTCTGGAGGCGAGCCATTCCAAAAGTTGAGGGATGAAGGACATCAAGTGCTTGGCGGAAGGAAGGAGCGACGACGCTTCTCGCTCTTAGGATACCGACGCTATCTGGGTGACTATCTGGGCATTGACAACAAAGGTGGGAGTGGAGAGGTGCTGCGCAGCAGTGCTGGTATTGGCGGTGGCGAACAGACATTCTTCTCCTGCAGAGCCCAGCTTCTGGTGTCGAAGCTTGGCCGCTCGAGTAAACCAGAACCTCGATTCTTGCTGCTCACGAACCGAGCTGTCTACATTGTGAAGCAAGCCTTAGTGAATAAGCAGGTGCAGATTCTGTCCGAGCGCACGATTCCTGTGGGCGCCATCAAGTTCGTAAGCACGAGCACTCTCAAGGACGACTGGTTCTCGCTTGGCGTAGGAAGTCCCCAGGAACCAGATCCGCTACTGAACTGCATCTTCAAGACCGAATTCTTTACGCAACTCAAGCAGGTCACAAGAGGCGCTACTCAGCTACAGATTGCAGAGACTATCAGCTACAACAAAAAGCCTGGCAAGCCTGCGTTGATCAAATGCGTCAAGGACCCACAGGTGCCGAGAGATGATCTATACAAGAGTGGCCAAATACATACAGGACCTGGCGAGCCTCCCAATTCCATCTCCAAGAAGACACCCAAAGGCAAGCCTGTTGCTGCCAAGGCCATCACCAAAGGAGGACTGCTCAAGAAGAGCACAGGCGGAAAGCTATCACAACAAGCCGCACAAAGAACCGGGCGACCTGTACCTGCGACACAGCCACTACCAGGCGCTTCTGCCCGACCTCCCACCCAACCACTGCCAGGTGTATCTGCTCGACCTGCCGAGCGCGTGGTTCCTCAGCCAGTACCGGTCGCGCAATCGCGGCCTCAGCCTGCTGCTGTACCACAGCCCGTGGCAGCTCTTTCCAATGGCCACGCGCGGAATGGATCTGCTTCCAATCGCGCTCCACCCCCTCCGCCCCCGCCGCCAGCAGCAGCCGCACCTCCCAAGGACCCACAGTTCAAAGCCCTGTACGACTTTGCAGGCCAGACCAGTGGCGAGCTCAGTCTGGCCAAGGGAGAGATCATTTCTGTAACACAAAAGGAAAACAATGGCTGGTGGCTTGCGAAGAAGTCTGACGGAACGAGTGGTTGGACTCCTGCAGCATACCTGGAAGAAGTCAAACAAGCGGCGCCTCCCCCTCCCCCTCCGATGAGACCTGCTGGGAAACCTGCGCCCCCTGCGCCTCCCAGTAAGAGGCCCGCCAAGAAGATGGCGCCTGCTGGTGGTGAAACACCAAGGGATAGCGGATATTCGACCAGCGGTGGTGGCAGCTCTGGAGGTGCAACGCCGAATGGCAGTGGAGGTGCCGGGCTAGCCGGCGGACTTGCTGCTGCACTGAAGGCGAGGCAGCAGGCCATGAACAAACCTGATGGGAGAGATGATGATTGGTAGAAACGGTTTGAAAAGTGAAGGTTGTGGCACACGGCATTGGCAGTCGCGATCCTTGATAGCGTTTATTGTTTTCTGTGACTGTGGAATAATACCGCAGTTCACGTTATATATTTCAGGTATTTGCTTGATTGAGCAACAACACTTGGGCCCCCCTTTTGCTACTTTTACTACTCACTTCTATGCGCTTGCCTGCTTGGCCTGGTAAGCCGTTTGCACACCCGTCAAAAGGGCGGGAGAGATTTTTCCAAACTGCTCAAACAATGCATCCAAGACGGGTTGATGATCCACATTCACCAGCGTGCCCGCAATGTTGCTGTACAAGTGATCCTTGTCCGTCTGCGAGAATCCCTCGTAGAACAGTCGAGGTTGCTCATAATCGATATTCTCATCAATCTCGCTGAGCCATTGCACAGTGCTGGCCCCTTCCAGAGGGTGATCAATCGCCGTACCGGGACGATCAATAATGTGAATCGGGTCGAGAATCTCGGCGGGGAAATTGAGTCTCCCGCCTTGGTTTCCGTGCGAGCTGAGATGTCCATCACGGTCAAAGTTGGCGACGGAGCTGAAGGGGCAGTTGACGGGGATTTCTTCGGCGTTGACGCCCACGCGGTAGCGGCCAGCGTCGTTGTAGGCGAACAGGCGAGATTGCAGGACGGGGTCGTTGGAAGGTTCCCAGCCGGGGACCATGTTGGCAGGGCTGAAGTGAGATTGTTCGATCTCGGCGTGGTAGTTTTCGGGGTTTTGGGTCAGGGTGATGCGGCCGATTTCGTGGTATTCGACACCCAGCCAGTCCTTGGTGAGGTCGAGGATGTCGTAGCGGTAGGCTTCGGCTTGTTCTGGGGTCATGGTGGCGATGCCGACGGTCCAGGAGGGGTAGTTGCCAGACTGGATGTTGTTGTAGAGGTCGTCGGTAGCCCAGGCGTCGTTCTCACCGGCGTGCTTGGCGGCTTCATCTGCGGTCATGTTCCTCACTCCTTGATCGGTGCTGAGGTAGACACGGGTGTACACCCAGCTTCCATCGGGCTTGACAAGCTTGTAGGTGTGGCCGGACCAGCCGTCCATGTGACGGAAGCTGAGGATTCTTCAGTCAGGATGGGGACGTGAATTCATCGCTGCCCAATACGACTTACCCATATGGCGTGCCCAAGTCGGAGAAGAGTCTCAGAAACTGCAGCAGCGATTCTGGAAACTGTGCCGGCCAGCTCCAGAATGTGTTCCAGTCTCGAACGTTCCTGGCAGGGTCCGTCTTCTGGGTGTGAATGAATCTCGGAAACTTTGCCGGATCGCGGATAAAGAATCTATCGGTTATCAGTACCTGCGTGTGCAAGGGTCCTGGGACTCCAGGATTCACATGCTGACAGCCTAACAACATCCGGCGTTTGCGAGATGATGAGGAGAGAGTAGGACTTACACTGGTGTGTTGTTGAAAACCCAGTCAAGGATTCCCTCCTTAGTTCGGAACTTGATGGAAAAGCCTCGAGGGTCTCTGGCAGTATCGGCTGAGCCTCTGGCACCACCGACGGTCGAGAAACGCATGGTGACGGAGGTCCTGGTGCCCTTCTCAAACACACTCGCTGCGGAGAATTGAGAGGCGTAGTCGGTGGTAGCCTCGAAGAAGCCATGAGCACCTGCACCTCGGGCATGCACAATACGCTCTGGAATGCGTTCTCGGTTGAAAGTGGCCAGTGTATCGATCAGGGCGACATCCTGGAGAAGCAGAGGTCCCTTTTCGCCCGCTCGCTGAGCACCAAGAGGCTGCCAGTTCTTCTTGCCATTGCGGTCGGTGTATGTCAAGTCGGAGTTGTTCAGAACGGATTGCTCCTGCTTCAAGTTGGTGCCCTCGAACAAATCGGTCTTGTAGTCGACGCGGTTCTGTGGAGGCTGCGTCACTTTTCGGAGGATGCTGTAGGATTGTGCATCAGCCAGCAGAGGCGTGGCCAGCAAGGCGAAAGAAGTAAGTCTCATCTTGTCAGTGTCGGTGGCAGGACAGGACAGCGACCAGAACTCCGAATGGCATGATGGAAGGACGAATGACGGGCTGCTTATATGTCATTTGAGCAGTCGAAGCACATGCATGCATTTGGGTGAGGCCACCCCCCACAATGCTCACTCATTTACAGCTTCATGCTTGTGCCCCCATCCCTGCCGACATTGGCAGCCCAGCTAAGGTAGAGTGGTTCTAGCGGCAGACCTGGAACGAGGCCGCGGCCGGAAGTCAGGTTCAGCCGAGTTAGTGACGCAAGATTGGGGATGCATGCCGATACATGACTGTGGATCCCGACTAAGTAAGTCATACAGCCTGAGGGTGTTTGCTAGTAGAACTTCCTGGAAAGCGTAGGTCCGTACCTTAGACTCCTTGGTACTGTATACAGTAATAGACCATTTCCCGTTTCTGCATGCGCACTTTTGCCCGATCGGCGAGTAGTTCCTTCAGGTAGTTCATCTCCTGTCCATAGTGGGCACTGGTACCTTACATCATGAAAGCTTTATGCCGTCTTTAACCTGGTTGCAGTCTGGGAGGTACATGTAAACTCAGGTAAACTCAGGTAAGCAGTAATCACTCCTCAGCATGAACATCGGATGTAAGCAGTGTAAGCATACCTGACTTTAGGGTACCTCCATCTACCTCCTAGGTGTGATCCATTGCGCCATTGGGCCGTCGCCGAACACGTGGCGACGTGCCTAGGCACACATGCTGATCTCTCGTGGGAGGAATCATCTACATGCTCATTGGTTCTGCTGCTGAAGCAAAGTTGCTATGAAGAGAACCTTCGTGATCGTGCAAAACCCACGCTCAAATTCACCTGCCCGTCACGTCTAGAATTGTGGGACTGCAGTCGCCGGTTCTTGCATACCTCCTACCTTATCGTATGCTAACATTGCCTTGGCAAATTACGTCGGGCGCCGTTGCGGTCAATGTCCGTCTGCTACTGTCGCAGTAGGAAGAAGTAGTGTGGGATGATGAGATGAAGTCTTCCCCTCCTACTGTCTCCCCAGCGAGCTTGGCGGCCGCTTACGATGCGTGGACGGACCAGCCTCGGAGCATTGGAGAATACCCTGCGTTATGAGCACATTGGCAGACTAGATACTCCGAGCTTCTCTGCCCGGCAACAATGGACTGTCCGTGGAGCGCTGAGGTAAGGTAGATGGGCTGACTTCACGTCTAGGGCTGCCACTAGTTTGCTGCTGGACCAATAGCACGTGTGGTGAAGTCGTGACCAGTGTTTTAGAAATCGATTCGTCCCGAATCCCCAACACACGGCTTGTACGACCAGAGTCACGGCAGATGTGGTCCGCACCCTGCCTGCCTGCCTGACATAGAACAGCAGGCTTATTTATCCCGAGCATGGAATTGATGATAACGATGTCATGACGGGAAATGCAAGTCTCATCATCACCAGCACCGATGACATGTTCGCCACTAGCATCCATCCACCCATCAACGACAGAGTTAAAGCAATGCCTTGATGGATGGACCTACCTCCTACGTGTTGTAGGCTTTGAGCTTGAGTCTGCTACCAGGTACTGCATATTGCCCCCATGTGAGGTACCAGTAGTGCCAGGCAGCTAACCGAAGAGGCCCTGGTTTGTACTGTACGTCTCCAACTATGTACTCAGAAGTAGGCAGTTCCCGTCCTCGATAGCTTTCCACGATTTTCACAAGACATTGAACAAGTTTGCATCCCACAAGGACTCCGGTCGCTTTCGGGTAGTGATACCGATCACTCTGAAGTCTCATGAAGAAGGAGAAGAGCAAATGTCGTTGGCAGAGCGTAATGATATCGGCAGTTACTTCCGCAAATTGCATCGGTCCTACTTGGCTGCACCCGCCCGGCGAACAATCAGCAGCATCTAGCCTAGGTACATTAGGTAGCGTAAAGCAAACAACAGTAAACAAATAGTACAATACCTTTATTGCCAAATCTTCAACTCCAACGCACAAGTTCTAGACTTCTAAAGATACATGTATACGTCTTGCTAGGAAGATTCCAGGCTAGAACGCGACACGCGATGTTTGTTTCTAGACTGTTATGAAACCAAACCTCCGAGCGCGTTATGAAACCAACGTCCAAGTGAGCCTTGGTGCTGTCTCGACAACAGACGAAAAAGGCAAGCGAGTAAGGTACATGTACCCTTCTTTCTCTACCTAGACCTTACCGACATACCTGGTAGAGAACGCGTGGTTCCATTATTATACCTACCTACCCGCCGGATATGCAGGGACAAGACAAACAGGGAAAGAATTCCTAGAAAAATGCGGTACAACTAGCTCCCTCAGGCAGGTAGGTATGGGGGATTCGTTCAGATGGGGAACTCTGACAAGCTGAAACAAGAAAGAAGTTGCCCCAAGTCTCCGGTCGTCTCGATAAAAAATGTAGGTAAGAAGTACCTTACCTTTAGATTGAACCCTGGTCCTAGCCAACATGCCTTTCTGACTGACCTTCGGTACCACAGTAGGGGATTTTCTTTTTGGCTTTGTAGCGCGTAAATGACAACAAGACATGTATATCCTTGCGAGCTTCGCCGCTCTTCTTCTCTTTGCCGCCGGCTTCTCTACTACTGTACTTACTACTCCGGTGCTACACGAAAGGAAACATATGAGGTATGTATGTATACCTACCTATAGTAGCCTCCTCCCTATCGAACGAAGACAGCCTTAGGCATAATGCATGAATGAATTCCATCACTCCGGGCAAAACAGCCTTCATTTTTCTTCCTTTCCTTTTTTCCTTTTCTTCCTTCCACCTCTCTTCCCACCCTACCTAGGCACCTAGTTCTATCCTCTCCTCTCATCTCACCTCACCTCACCTTCAAACCTCCAACTCTAAACCTTCAACCCTCCTCGCTTCCTTCTTCTACCCTCATCCGTCCGTATTGCTTACACACGAACCCGCAAGCGACATTAAAAAATGATTTATCATCATTGAAACTCCCAAGTCCTACCTGATACCTCACGTCCCGTCCCCCAGGAAGTAGGGTAAGGTAATACCCTGAAAGTCAAAAAAACAAAAGATCCCAGTGCCGCTCCTTCCTACAATATCCCACCCACATACCTGGTATCCCATTCATCCGAGTTATCGGTTACAGCTTCCTGTCACACCACATGGCATTCATGCTTCGCCTACATACATTCCTCATACATGTACATACATACATACGGCCCGCTGGCATGGTGGAGTGGAAGGGAAGGGATGGATACCTACCTACCGAGGTAAGTCAGGTATATCGTATCTTTTTCCATCTTCGGTTGCATTTTTTTGTTGCTCGAGTCATACATACGGTACATATACATCTTAGGTACATACACATACACGATATCTTACATCAGTCTCACTCACCTCACTTCGTTCATGGGAAACCATATGTACCTAGATAGACAGACAGATAGACACACACGAAGATGTACATTTGTAGGTTTGCTGGGGACTTTGGGCCGGATACAATGGGATGTGACGATGCATTGTCACGTCTCGCGAATGGAGAGTCAGCATCGGTGCGGTGCGGTGCTGGTTTCTTTGGGGGTTCAAGATCCGAATTTGTTTCGGAAGAAAAGAAGTATGGAGTTTCCGATCAAGGAGGCAATATGGCTTGTCTGTCTAGTGTACAGGAGATTTTCACAATGGTTCGTTATACCATTCTCCAGACAGCATTAGCTAGGCGGATCCGCTGGACGATACCATCACGGAAATTGTGGCGCGCGAACATGTCATAGCAACGTGCAATTATTCATCGTCGTCGCTTCCCGCCACTACTCGTCTCTTTCGACTCTTCACCACAGGTCCAGCATCCACTTCCATCACATCCTCCTCTGCGCTGGGCGAGTCTAGTTCGATCTCCACTTCACTCTCACTCCCCGCAATCTCTTCAACGTCGCTTAGTTGGCTGACCTTTCTTCGGACTTTCCTCTTCAGTCTCCCACCCTGCGGCCGTGCCGGTGTCATCAGAGGCTGCGACGAGCTCTGCATGTCGATAGAGTCACTCCTCGCTAGAAAGGCCTGGTCTTCGCTATCGGGCTCTTCCTGTTCTCCCTCCTCGCCACTCGTATCGCGAGAGCCAAGGTCTTCGCCCAGTGCAACCTGTGTGCCCAGACGCATCTCAGCTGGCGTGCGTTCTGGACTAGACTCTGAACCTTCAGCGGCGGCGTCACCATACGAGGGCGCACGGTCTGAAGCCAGCTTCCTCTTACTCGGCCTGCCACGTGGTCTAGCCGCTGGAAGTCGTGTTGGTAGAGGTAACTCCTTCTTACCTTCGGATTCACCATTGACTGACGCTGGCACGCCACCAACCTTGATTCGCCGCACCTTTGCTCGTGATTTCTTGGCAGGTGGCAGTCCTGGTTGTCCTTCTATCACACTGTCGGACTCAATTGACACTGGACCGGAAGCCGCAACCCTCCTGGTGCGGGCGGCTGGTTTCATCGGAGCAGCCGGAGCGGCTTCGACTGGCACCGTTATCCTTTTGATCGCTGATTCCACTTTGGGCCTCATCAGCCTGTATGCCGCTGGGCCCGCATCTTCCAGATCGCTCATGTGCAACATCTTATCAAGGTCATGGCATCTGGCTACGTCTATGTCGTGGACTGCTTGCATGGTCTTCTCCACAAGGAGCGCAGCACGACCATGCTTGGTATATATCGTTGGACCAAGGTCGCGCAGCTTCTGCGGAAACCGCTCGATATCAGGAGCATAGACTAACCCATCTGCTTCGGGATCAGCTGTACGCGCGTATCTTTCCTCGAGCTCCTGCTGCTTCTCGCGCGTTAACAGCACGTCCTCAAGATATGGCAGTGGTGCTATCTCTGGCTCCAGCTCTGGCATGATCGGTATAGACACTCTGCGGAACGTGGCAGGTATATCTTTCTGTCTGCCTACAGGCGTCTTCTTGCTTTTCTTTGCAGCAGACGCATCATCGCTCTGAGCAGCTTCACTGTCAGAGTCCAGCTTCGAAGCCTTGACAAAGCCTGTCCGCACATTGTCCGGCATGTGGAATTTCTTGGGGGGTCGCTTGATCTTGCCCTTGCCCTTTCCTTTACGATGCTTTTCATTGAGATCGACCGGCTGGCTATTCTCTACCGGGATATCGACAGGTCTCTTGTCAGCCACTGGCTTAAACTCTTTGGGTAGAATCCGAGGACTCTGGTCATCTCGATAGTCATACTTGGACGGGTCCGCGATCGTCTTTTGAATGTAAGCATAGTTATCCTGTGCCTTCTCATAATCCTTCTCTTCCTTCCCTTTGGTCAGCAGCAGCTCCACCTTGCCCGTGCGCTTTCTGCCTGTACGGCCAATCCTCTGCAACATACGGATTGGCGATGAAGAAGCGTCGTAGCAGACGATCAAATCGACAGTGCCAATGTCGAGCCCCTCTTCACCAATCGATGTAGCAATGAGAGTGTTGTACTTTCCACCTTTGAAGTCTTGGATGATCTGGTTTTGCTGCTTCTGATTCATTCCCTCTTGACCCTTCGACGCGGCCTGTCCCACAAAGACATGAGGCCGGATCATGGGCTCATTACGCTTCAAGACGCGACATATGTCTTCTGTACTGTCTCTGTAACTGGCGAAGACCATGATACGGGTTGCGCTAGGCGGTACGTCACTACCTTGTCTTCCTTCACCAGCGTCGAGGAAATGATTCAGGACAATCTCTCTGAGATACTCCAGCTTCGGATGACCAATGAACTCTGGCTTGTTGGTCCAAGTTCGAATGGTACTCATCATCTTTACGAAATTTGCATCCTGTAAGATGTTGGCTGCTGTTTTGCCTTTCTGCTGACCGCTCTCCACTTCGCGCTGAAAGTTGAGAACGCAAGAATAGAATGGTCCAATGCCGTGATGCTTGAGAAGTCCGATGCTGTGCGCTAGGCTTGCCAGCACGTTGAAGACGACATTCATCATGCCTTTAATAGCAGGTGGTGCCTTGCGGCCTGCATCGGACTGCGCCCACTTCGCACGAGCTTGAGTCAGACCATATGGCGTCAATGCTAGGGGATCATTTGACCAGTAGCCATTTTGCCCTCGTACTTTGTCGAGCAGTGGCCTCAGCGTCTTCGCGAAAAGCCCCATAACCAGTTCCTGCTCTGGGCTGAATTCGAATACATGTGTATCGGTTTGCTTCTCGTGCGTGTACTGTCTGATGTCGAGTGAGCTCTCGGTGCGTAGCTCCACACGGGCAATACCAAGATTGTCAATAACAGCTTGTACGGCCTCGGTCGTGGAGCCGGGCGTAGCAGTCAGGGCCAGCACGCGAAAGCTGCTGTTGAAGCGACGGAGGAATTGCACGACCTCCGTGTACGCGTAACCACCAGTCGCTTTATGGGCCTCGTCGACCACGAGTAGCACAAACTTCTTGGGGTCGCAGATGCCAGTCTTCAGATCATTGATGACCGTCTGTGGAGTCATGAAGAATACCCGCTTCTCAAGCCACTGATCTGCTCGTGCAGCAGGCGTGGTCTCTCCAGTCATGAGTACGGTATCCTTCTTAGGGATCCCTACAATGCCATAACACGCTTCCATCTGCTGTGCAATAAGTGGTTTGGTCGGTGCCATGAATACGATCTGTGCATGCGTGGTCCATCGGTAGTAGTTCAACATGACTGTAGCGGCGATGAAGGTCTTTCCGAGACCTGTAGGCAAAGCTACTAAGGTGTTATGGAACAAGCTACGAGAAACAATGTTGAACTGGTAATCGCGTATACTGCCAAGATTGGTAGGATACACCCATGTCATCATGGCCTTTTCATCGAGCTTGTGATGCGTCGCCTTTTCATCGCGATTTGCCAGAGGCCAAGCGTGCCTCTTGTGGGCCGCTTGAGAGGCAGAGAGGTCTTGCGTAGCAGGTTGACCAAATATCGTCAACTGCTTTAGTCCAGTCTGTGGCCCACGAAGGCCAGCGGGACGGATGACTTGTTGATGTGCTGGCTGAGAAGATATCTCAATCGGGGCGTTCCTATTGGGCGATTTCTCCGGCGAAGAAGAAGAGAATGCGTCTTCAGGCAAGTCTGCGAGCTCTTGAGTGGCATCAAACAACGCTTGGGTGCCAGTACCTACGTGCTTCTTCGCGTGGTGTCGGCGTGCCAGCTCATCCTCTTCTGCTTGCAAGCGAGCAGCGAAAGCAGCATCATCGTTTTCTTCGATAACTATGGGAGTTCGACCAGCTGCTGGTTGGAAAAACCTATCGATGCCATTTCGCGAAAGACTTTTCGTGGGTACAGCAACTCCATTGGGCATTTCACTCCTCTTCGCGGGGAAGACCAAAGGTACCGGCGACTTTGGTCTCTTCCATACTGCACCTCTGAATGCTTCAGGTCTCTGGTCCAGGTCATGCTGAGTCTGACTAACGATGAGATCTGGAAACTGGCCACCTTGATCAGGAACGTGAATTTTGTACCGGGAGACTTTTGCCACTTCTTGCGCCTCGCCGGGCAGCTCTCCTGGGAAATAGTCATATTCTTCTGGCTCGTCGCTGCCTATGGCCTGCGTCGGGCCACCAACTGTACTCTGGGGATATGTGGAAGCGTCCGGAGGATTTTGAGCTTCGTCGTCCGTCTCCGACCCTTCCAATTCCTCATCGCTGGCGCCATCGAGATTGGAGGCGCCTTGTTCACGAACAACTCGTCTCCTCTTGGCAGGTCTCGAAGACGGCTCAAAGCCTCCGGACTGAGAAGCCTCTGCCTGAGTGGCTGCTATAAGAAACGCGGTATCATCGTCCTCGAGCCCGAAGTCGTCGCTGTGCGGCATGTCTCATCTCGTTGTGGCCATTCTGGTAAAAGGCGGATGGACGGAAAGTGCCCAGTGGTGTACCGGTGTGGTGTCGCGGTCGTGACGCGTCGACTGCGGAATTCGGCCCGGGCCGGCGACCCCTCTACCGCGCGAAACATACACGAGCTTCCGGTTGTCGATGACAGCTGCGCTATCCGCCATGTACATCTACCACCCTACTCCTTTGGACCTCTATACAGCAGCGGGCGTTGATGTTATGCTGATTCGAATCCGGAATAGAAACTCCGAGAATCGTAGGTCTCGCGTGGGCGACGCTGATTGCCTCCGAGGTCTTCCTCCAGACAACAACAACAGATGATCCGCGATATTTGGACGAGAGGAGGGATGATGGCGCTCTTGCGTGCGGAGAGCGCTGATCTAGAACCGCGCCTACGTCAAGGCCACCACATCACGAGTAATGGCCTTTCTTTTGCTGCCCTGCTCTTCATAGGTACATAGCTCAGGTAGCTGCCACCTACAGGAACCTACCTATCCATGGAATCTTACGTCTGTTGAACAACAGCCTCATACCACATCCTCTGCCTCAACACGATACACCGTCTCACAGTCTTCCAAAATGCCCAACGACTTAACCGGCGACCCAAATCAACATGATCCTACCAAATTTGCAGAGAAGCTCGTCGGAACATGTCTTTGCGGAAGCGTCACAGTAACCATCAACGACAAGGAGCTCTTCACCAAGCGACGCGGTCATCTCTGCCACTGCGCCAACTGCCGAAAAGTGGCCGGCTCATACGTCGCAAGCAATCTGCTCATCGAGCAAGAGAAGGTGACAATTGAAGACAAAGACGGGACATTGAAAACATACGAGGACAATGCCTCGATGAGCGGCAATACAGTATACAGGACGTTCTGCGGGAAAGATGGAAAGTATGTTTGTTCGCAACTCCCATACTCCCAATTCCGGACATAGGTATATGCTAATCGTATCCTCCCACTGCAGTCCTATCAAATCCGAAACTGCTGCCTATCCGGGCAAAGTCGTTCTCAAGATGGGAATTTATCCGAGAATTCCGCAGCCCGAGATGGAAGGCTTTGGTTTGCACAAGCATGATTGGCAGGGCTCTCATGATGGGATCGAGACTTATGAGATCAAGTGGGCTGGTCCAGATAAGAAGTTATTGGGCCAGGATGATGGCATGGTCTCGAAGTGTGTATGAAGCTGCCTTTGCCTCGTTATGAGAGGAGGTATTTCCCATCGATCAAGTCTTCGTCGACAGTTCATTCGAAGTGATTACAGCTCGCTCGCTCCTTACTTATCTGTGCAACATAAGAACCCGTGCCGATCTCGAATGCTGCTTGCTTTCAGAGGTGGTACCCTATTTCCCAAATCTTCTCCTCTAGAATCCCGTCGTCTACGCAACTTGTGTCAGTACATATTAATGTCCAGATCATTCATGATGTGGTCAGATGTGATCGCTTGAGTTAGGTACCTTAGCTTAGGTACATTAGTAGATACATTGTACAGACGTGACGAGGCCAAAGCTTCACTATAGGTACCTTATGTACCTTAATGCTGCTAACGACAAACCACAAGAATTGTTCTTGCAGATTCCTGAACTGCCATTCGTCGCAAACTGAGACATGCTACGTTTCGTCCACGAAGTGCGCAAGACTGACGTGCAGTATCAATGACTCGCATAATCCATGACTGGGATGGTTCAGGTAGTAAAGATTTCAAGGTGTAATTGAGTCAGTGCCTTGATCGAAAAAAATTGTTCATATACCACCATGATGAGATCAAGAACTTCCTGAAATCAGGTAGTTTTGCAGCTGCTGAATTCCCATTACACCCATAGAACAACTAACTAAATTGCTCATATCCGGCTCTGCAAAGGCAGCATGGTCCGTAGTCTCTCTCTCGCAGTGGACATACTCACCACAACCTCGCTGATACCTCTTCGCTTCACCTCATCTCCATTTTGCGCTGCCTCATCGGCCATCTTCATCCATCTGGCCAGATGTCGTTCCCAGGTATACGCAGCAAGTCTCAGCGAGAGCTCAATACTTGTCATGAACCGTGTCTTATACTCCAAGGCCCTCACGAGGTCATTATCATCGATCGGGACGTTTCGGTGAGAATGATGGCCATCGATAGCAATGCAGACCTCGAGCTTCGCACTGACGCTCTGTATCTCCAAGCTGTATATGCCGCCAGCGATGATCATGGCTTTCAAGGCTTCCGTGATTTGAATACACAGATCCTGAGGTGGTGGCAGCATCTGCGAAGCCCGTTCGTTGGAAACATAGGCAATGAAGCCTAGTGCTCGGATGCGAGAAAACGCCTCTTCGCCAATCGTTTCTCGGAAGCGCTTCAATACCGATGTCGCGTCGTTGCCAGAACGATGTGGATCGTGATTGATGTTGAAGGTGTTGACTCGATAGAACATCATGTTCGTCTCGTGTCGTACGGCTCTGCTGACTGCGCTCAAAGCTCTAGCATCGGCGACCTGCGTCAAGTTGTTTTTATGGTACGGGCCGTGGGCGAGCTTGCCATTACCGCGAAAGCTATGGATTCGAAATGGCGCCGAGTAAGTGGAGGCCAGTGCAAAGATGCGAAGGCGGAGACCTGATCCCAGCTGACTGAATAAGCCGGCGGGTGTTGGCAGATTGGTGAATCGCTTCTTGATCAACTGGCGACATGGCAGATTTAACGCGAGCTTGCGCATATCCACATTTTTGAGCATCGGAGGCTGCAGGTGAGTTACGACCAGATCTTCAGCCCTTTTTCGATGTGATGTGGTCTGCCCTTTTTGTCTCTTTCCGGTGGCAAGATTGCCCTTGTTTTTGTTCATGCTGGCGCTGTTTGTTGGTTGAGGCTCGGGTCATGTCAAGATTTCAAAGAACTGTGCTGTGCTATCATCAAGAGAACATGCGTTGTATTAACACAGTCTCAAAGTGAGGTTTGACTTTGTGCGCTACAAGTGAAGCAAGAATAGCAAGAAATCGTGATCAAATGTTCATTATCAGTATCGTCTGATAGGAGTCATGAGAGAGATCTGTTCATGCTTTTCATACCTGTTCTTCAACTCATGCTTCATGATGGCCACATGACCGAAGCCATCTGTAGACCTGGACATGTTAGAGGCAGCCGATGCTGCCAGCCAATTCAATTCATGCTGTCCCTCATCCACGTGCATGCGCTCAACGCCCCATTTTGTCGATAACCTCGCGATGTGCTGCACGATCTCGCTCAGCTTCACTCAGCGGCTGTATGCTCCTCAAATCGCCGATGACATCCTTTGCTTTGCCAAAGTACACTTCTTGTAGCAGGTTCCGCATTCGCGTCTCCATGTCCTCGACCATACGTCCAATGTTCACCACGTGGCTCTGCTCTATTTCCGCATCTCGTAGTCCTTGCAGTGGCGAGTCCTGCTGCGTCTGTCTTGTCAAGTTGCCTGCGAGCTCAAGATTGTCCACGGTGCTCGACTGTAATCCCAGCTCCAGGATGACAGTTGAAGTGAGCTTATAGTGCGCGCTCCTCTTATTCGCCGCTTCATTCACCTCCAGAACGTGGATGCTGTCCCACCCACCCTTTCCTGTTCCGCTCGCGCTCTTCTTGAACAGCACAACGCCCGCAAAGCCGTCATCCAAGGCCCACAAGTATGCGCTGCTGATGCCGCCTTCATAGTACAGCTCACGGTACACGTCAACGCCCTGGTTGAGCGTCTCCTCCATTCTGCGAACGCGGCCAGAAGGCACTAGATCGGCAGCATCATCCTCCGATATGGGCGGCTCGAACTCATTGCTCCAAGGCGAACGGTATGAGTCTCCATCACGGTTGTAGTCGCAGCAGAGGTAGTCGCGCCCTGACTTGGTACAGCGCTTCGACGTGAGGGCGACATCGACAGAAGACAGCAAGTCCTCCTCTAGGGAAGGCTGGAGGGAGATGATGCCATTGAGATTCTTTTGCGTGGAAGAAGGCGGGAGTCGGCGAAGAAGGTCTCTATGGCAGAAGAGTCAGTTGGCTGATGAGAATAGATTGAACTAGTGTACATACAGTGCTGCATCAAAGGGGTCTGTTGTCGCCATTCTGAGCGTTCGTTGTTGTGGTGGTGTGCAACCCGTTGTCTACGGTCAGGTACATAGGTAGGAGATACTGGGACAAGAATGCGCGCGAGGTGCTGTCAAGTGGGGTTCTCCTGTCCTCAAACACCTATTACGATATTCACTTTACCTTACCTTAAAGCTACAACACCTTGAATATATCTGCTACATCTGCTATATCTCTATATCCGTATACTAAGCTAGGTATTATACAAGTAGAGAAAGCAATATAGATCTCGAGAAATGCTCGTTTAGTACTTTAAGGAAATCCGGCTAGCTTTATAGTTCACTTACAGCTACGTAGGTAGGTATATTAGTGTCCTTAAGAGTACTGCCTTACTATATTTCTATTAGTATACTTCAACTTTTGATACTCAGATTTTAATCTGTGCAAATACATGTACGGGACATCTATAAGTCCCTGCTCTAGTCGAGGTTCGAACTAGGTATCCCGCAGTCGTCTCCTAGAGGGACCTTGTCAGAGCTAATTGGTGCTATCATCATTTTACGGCGCATGATCAGTTTTTATTTGTAAAGATTGAGCGGACTATGTCAACTCCTGAGCTCTTAGCTGATACAAGAGCGAGTGTTCTGTTACACTCGAACAACCTATGATATCTCGATCCCAACAACACCGTGCTCATGCCTTTGCCCAAAGAACGCCCTCATAACGATCGTACCGGACACATTCACATAGCGTCATTAGCATCATCTCCAAAACACGCCGCTCCCACTATCCCTCAATCTCTTTCCATCTGCCCCCAAACCTCCCAAGGCCCTCTGCTCCTGCAGAATCCTCTGCCATCTCTCCATGTCCCTCTCTCGACTTCTCTCGGCCGCAGCACCGATACTATACGCCGCAACACCCACTCCGACTCCAGATATCAAAGCCCATTTAGCACTTCGCCTCCAACCACGATACTTTCTCCTCTGTTCTTTCTCTTCCTTCTTCTTATTCGATGTGTGCGATGAAGATGAAGATGAACCTCTACTACTGAGTCGACTGCCAGAGAATACTCGTTCCTGTCGTGTCACGCGGGGATAGTGTTTAGCTTCATATTCACTAAGAGCAGCATCGACAGCTTGTGTCTCAGGCGAGACAGTGCTTGCCTCGGACTCCCAGCGATCGCCTACAAAGCCTGTGGGAGAAGCGAAGCTGCCCGTGACGGGTTCCTGCAAGCCGGTCTTGTCGACTGGGTTGACCTTGGGAGCTGACTCCGCGGACGTGGGCTCTTCTGGCGGTACGATGAGACCGTGGTCCTGTAGAGTGGTCGTTTCGGCTGCAACCTGGGTGGTCTTGGCCTTGCCGAGCACGAGCAGATCTCGAGTGGCGTAAATGACCTGGAAGTTCTGCTTCTGCAGTTCGGCGAACTCTGGGATGAAGCGAGCGGGCTGGTAGAGCTGCGATAAAGCCTCAGGGATCGAAATAGGAGTTTCTTGGCCAGTAAAGTTCGTTGATGTGGTTGATGTCACGAGGAAATCGTTACCCGAGTCGTAAGCGAGCACTTTGTAGATTGGGGGCTCTTGCCACTGGACGGTGTGCTGGGTTTCGGTATTGATCGGATGCTGAACATCAGTGTCCAGACTGCGTGTGCCACAAACCTCCTGGTCCATAGCAGATTGGGCGTCATGTGCTTCTTTTTCTTGCTGAGCCATCTCTGCTTCGCGAGCCTGCCTCTCAAGTCGAGAAGTATTTTTGTGGAGATCGTGCTCCTGGTTCTTAACAGAGTAAGCGTGATCATAATTATCCAGCTTGGTTTGAGACATTCGTTTCTGCTCATGAGCTTCGAGCGCTCTATCAAGGGGGGTAGAGTGAGTTTCGCAATCGTCCAGCTTGGTCTGGGGCTTTTGCTTCTGCTCATAAGCTTCAAGCGCGCTATCAAGGGGTGTAGGGCGAGTTTCGCAGTCGTCTAGCTTGGTCTGGGGCGTTCGCTTCTGCTCATGAGCTTCGAGCGCTCTGTCAAGGGAGGTAGGGTGAGTTTCGCACTCTTCCAGCTTGGTCTGAGGCTTCCGCTTCTGCTCATGAACCTTGAGCGCGGCATCGAGCGAGGTTGGAAGAGGTTGCTGATTATCAAGCGCATGGAAGGCTTCAGGAGCAGCTTTTGGCTCGGGCTTCATCATTCGCTCATGTTCCTCGAGCGCTTTGTCGACAGACGTCTGGCGGTGATGGACGTCGATCGTGCCGTACTGCTTCTCGTAAATATCACGCACCTCTTTCACCAAAGCTTGGTCTCGCTCCCTTTGAACAGCTTTTCGCTCATACTCCGCAAGAGCTTGATCGATTGGATGCGGCCCTGCTGCGATGTTTGACTGCAAATCTTGCTTCTTCTGATTAGCCTTCCGTTCATATGCTGATCCTGCCCTCAGCTCGTGCTCTGACAGCGCTGCGTCACGCTCCCTGTTCAAGATTCTAGAATCACTTTCAAGCTGCTGCAGATTCCTGGCATGGACTATCGCCGGCTGCTTATACCATCTGCTGCTATCCTTGGCGAACTTGGCTACATTGATGCTCATGTCACCTTCTGCTTGCGGAATATCGATGGGCTTATTACGACCCCGGAATTGCTCGGACTCTTTCTCGAGCTCGCGAATGCGCTCTACATGCATCTCTGCATTGATGCTGCTCTGCTTGAATGTGGCATCGAGTTCTTCGCGCAGGGCCTTGATCTTTTTTACATATTTCTTTCTCTCGGCATCAGATACATCAGATCGACTCTCAAGACTGGTCTGAAGCTTCTTCTCGAGCTTTCGAATGGTATCAACATGGCCTTCTGCGTTGGTGCTGCTCTGCTTGTACGCGAGATCGAGCTCCTTGCGAAGGTCTCTGATCTTGTCCTGATAGCGTTGGCGTTCGCTCTGACTAATGTCACTCACAACAGCGGTTTTGACAGGTAGCTCTTGCAAGCTTGCGGCAACAGCAGGGTGGCGATGCTCATGCGCGTTCATGTACGACTTTTGCTCATCAATCTCCGCTTGCAGCAGAGCATTTGCCTTCGCGAGTCTTTCGTTCTTTGCAGCATCCCGGATGTCCGTGACAGCGTTGTCTTCCGAATTCCTGTCGTCTTTAGCAGCCTGACGAGCCTTCATGACATCGATCCAGCGTGGTGCAGACTTGCGGCCAAGAACCTCGCCCTGCACACGATCTTCGAGACTTCGCTTTTCTCGGAGCAGTTCAACCATGCTGGTGCCCGACTTGCGCAGACTGTCATCCTCGGTTCGTGCAAGATCGTTTTGTGTCGTAAATTGTCGTTGGGTGCGCTCTGCAGGCCGAGCGGCAATTGTTCGAGGCTTGGGAATATCATTAAAGTTGTACCCGCCAAAGTCACCAGTAGACTCGTGTGCAGCCGAGTCGTCGGGATCTTCTACAACTTTGGTCGACTTTGCTGGCATGCGCTCTAGCGCGGGCTGCAACTTGGATGTGGGTTGCGCGCTTGTGTTGTGAAATTTCGCAGTGATGGACGTGCCCGAGTCCCGCTCTGTTCCTGGCTGTGCAGCAACTACAGTAGGAGTAGCACCATCCATAGCATCAAGCTCCGTGTGGAGATCAGAGGCGCGCGTCTCCAGCTTGGCCATATCGCGCTGAATGTTCTCTAAGGAGCCAGACTCTTGCTTGAGCAGCTTCTGTTTTTGCTTTGTAATGTCATAGAGCTCCCCATTGAGCATCATGCGGTGTTCTGCTTGTTCCCATTGACTCATTTTGCGAGGATCTGGTTTGCCGTGACGGTAAGCGCGCTCTTCCTCGCGCACCGTTGGTGGGCCTCGTTCAGCTTTGCTCTGACCCACAGAAGCACGAACATCACTTGCAGTCAAAGTGTCAGGATATCGTTCATGTTTGGAAAGTGACGATGGCTTTGGGGCGTCTGCAACAATGGCGGTGTTAGTCAAAGAAGGAAAATAGACAGAGGCCTTCTGGCCAGCGCTGTCTTGGGTGGGCACTGTTATGGCCTGGCGAGTGTTGTTGAATCTCGTTATGGGAACGTCGACTACTGCTGAATCGGAAGTCTTGTTGCCGAGACCTGATTGCCAGCCATGAGACATGAGAGGGGATTGTGATCTGGCTGGATAGTCTTTCAAAGCATCTTCGACCTTTCTGACCTCCGACTCTGGAGGGCCGTTGACCTGAACCATGCGATTGCTGATTGGATCATACTCATAACGTCGCTTCTCCCCGGATACGGAGTCCCACTCCACGCGGCTGGCTTTCTTAGTCCATGAGTCCCACTTCGTCGTAGCTCCATATGAATAGCTGGTCTGCTGGCCATTCGGCGAATCACTGTTAACGTCAATGGATGTCTTCTTGGGATCATAGCTGTATCGTGCAGGCGTGGACTGATGCTCCGATGCCGCATCGCTCGCATCAATTTGACTCTTTGCCCGGATCGGCTCCGGACCGAGTGGTCTATAGGGTGCCTTAGCGCTTTCTACTTTCTGTTCTCTGCTGTTGGAAGTGGCTGTGGTCTCGGAAGCATCCTTTGACTGTAGGCCCATCTCCTCTTTCATCCAGTGGGGAACCAGAGGGGTCCAGAAGGGCTCGAAGCGTCTTCCAAACACGGCCTCATATGGATCTTGATTGATACGCTTCCGCAAAGCCTCCATGTGATCCTTCCACTCCCGCTCACGTTGGCTGAGCTCAAAGCCATCGTGGTGCTCATCCCGTTCGGCTTTGCTCGTGCGGTCTCGTGGCTCTTGCTCGGGCGTCCACTTGGGTTTGCCGACATGACTCGCCCATCTGATGTGTTTCGGGGTGAAGAAGGGGCGCTGTACCGCATCCCAATCCCATTTGCCTTTTCTACGTAGCTTATCGAGCATCCTCGCCCGCGTCTTCAGTGTTCGATATCGGTTCATTCGGTGATACATGGGATCGATCTGGGAAGTGTAGTCATAGGGCCGCTTCCACCACAAGCTGCGTGTCTGCGCATAGGCAGTGCCAGGGCGAAGGAGGGGAGCGGCGGTAGACGAGCGGAGAGCACTCATCGAGAGCGATCGTTGACGGACGACACCCTGCTGAAGGTGAGGTGGTAACATGGTGGTCGTCAAATGAAGCAGTGAACCCGGTGAAGTGATGGACCTTGCGATTGCCCGGGGCAAGTCGAGGTATCAGCGGGTAGTTCCTATGGTGGGTGGCTGCATGGATGGGCTGATGCGTCGCGTGAGGGCAATCAATAGAAGAATGGGGATATCCACAGCTGGTGTTGGAAGTCAGCAGGCTGCTGCGAAGCTATGTTGATGAATACGGTAATATCAAGTAAGTCGTGATGAGGAGAAGGAGGAGGAGGAGGAGGAGGAGGAGGTACAGAGATACAGAGAGGTAGGTAAGGTACATGTACAGCTTGATGAGCAGGCAGATAGATAGTAGATCCCATCTCGCCTGGCGCCTGCCCTGCCCAGTGCCCTGCCGCGTCTCTTGTTGCTGTTCACGAGAGAGTGGAAGGCGGGGCGGGCGGGACGTGATCTCGTGCCCCCAACCCCGCAGCCGTTGTGCACCGTATTTGGCAATCTGCCGGTTGCAGTCGCGCCCCTGACCCAATGAAATGGCTCAAATATTGATTAGTGTCTACACGGGTCTCGGGCAGACGCGGAGCTACGGATAAGGTAGCTGGGCAGAACTGGTACACGTAGGTATAGCAGAGTAGCCGGTGTGCTATACTATGCCGCCGATGGCCAAGTGAAGTGAGTGAAGGTTGTTGTTGTTGTCGCATTGTGGCGTGTGAAAGTCATAGACGCTGACCGCAAGGCCAAGTACCTTATTCTCTCCCTTCACCACTCCCGAGAACAGGTAACTCTCCACCGCATCGACCGGCGCTGCTGACACACACCGGCCTCCGTGTCACGAAGTGGCCAGAATCTTCTTTGCCATCGCTTAGCCATCACCGCCAGGCAGACCATCGCATACGCAAGCCCTGACTGGCCTGGCGATACGTACATAAGGTATATAATAGCAGAGGGCGCAACGCCAGCATGGCCTCTACCCCAGACCCAACCAAGCAAGACAGCAGCTTCAGCACCATGTCGCATGCGGAAGTCGAAGCAATCGGCGCTCACTGTCAAGCCGCCTTCTGCCGGCAACTCGACTTTCTTCCTTTCAAATGCGAAAGCTGCAAAGGCTCATACTGCCTCGACCACCGTACTGAAACAGCCCACGCCTGTCCCAAGGAAGGCGAGTGGGCTCGCAGACGAGCAGAAGCGAATCGCGGCCCTCCAACGACAACAACAGGCTTCAAAGGCCCCACAAAACCGAGCATCCTCTCCCACGAACAACAATGTTCCGATCCGTCCTGCAAGACCCTCATCAACACACCCCTCGTGACAGGCGTGCACTGCGACAAATGTCGACGATCCTACTGTCTGAAACACCGCTTCACCTACGAGCACAATTGCGAGAACCTCACTCCTCTGGGAACAGGGAAGAATGGCCAACAAACACAAAAGGAGAAAGGAATGGCAGCGCTGGACAAGTTAAAAGCTTGGGGACTATCCAAGAAAGCTAGTCTGCCCACACCCAAGGTCCCACAAACGCCAGCAAGGAAGAGTGCCGCAGCTTCCGTCACGGCCATTAACACTCTGAAGAGGACTGCTAAAGGCGACGACAAGATCCCTCAAGACAAGAGGCTATATCTATACGTAGAAGCCAGTTCGGATACGATAACCGCGAAGATACCAAAGGGAAATTTCTTCTACAGCTCGGAATATTCCGTAGGCAGAGTCTTGGATCTTGCGGCCAAGAGCTTGCAGGTGCAAAATGTTAACAATCGGTCTGAGAGCGAGGAGGATAAACTCCGAGTGTTTCACGTAGAAGGCGGTACGCTGTTGGACTTTGGGGAGAAACTGGGGCAGCGTGTGACCACGGGCAATACCATCGTTTTGCTGCGAGGAGTAGGGAGTGGGATGGCAAAGACCCCGGAGCATACAGCGTAACGCTAATTTCTGCACGGACTTTATTGCTGCTGCTGCTGATTATGATGATGATGGATGTACGGACCCTTCCGCTTTCAGCAGGTCCGCTCCAGTACAGTTTATGGTATGCTGCATCCATCTCGGGCCGGGTGAACTTCTTTTGCTTCAGCCAACCACTTCTTGACTTCATGGACCCGCTCTTCCTTAAAATGGCTACAAATCTATTCCTGCTGCGCCTCCCTGGCAAGCTGGTACACCTTATGGTCTACCTGCGGTACTCCAACATGTCCAGAGTCAGCACTGGCAAAATTCTCGTTCTGCTCCACCTCTCTGGTCAGCTGGCACAAACCACGGCATGGTACCAGTACTCCATACATTATGGCTAAGAGTAAGCAGCTATGGGATCACTCGGATGCGGACGCACAGAAGACTCAAATATGAAAATTTTCGTCCTTCTTTCTCTCTTCTTCTTCATCAAATCAATCTTACGACAGCACAGCACACGCTCTGCACGATTTCGTAAACCAAAGACATCCTTCACAAGATGTGCCCTCCTCAACGCTCCGACACTCCTGCTTCGACCCCGCCCACGATTGTCGATCTTGCCATGCTCGAAGACAATCCCTCCGACCTCCCTTGCGGTGGACTCCGCGCACTCTACCCCCAGATTCCGCTCGAGGAATGGTGGGTCGAGCGCCATTATCCGATTCCGGCGAAATACCTCACGGGTACGATGCCGAAGTTCGTCTACTCCCGCTCTGAGCTGCTTGCCGCGGAAATGGCAAAGCTTTCGCTCAACAAAACGGTGCAGACGGCTCATTGATGAGTCGCTCTCCCGGAAGAAGCCAGGTAGAGGCACTATCCTACCAGAAATCTCCCTTCTCACAAAACGGTGCAGTCGGCATATAAACATGTCGCATCTCCCGGAATAAGCCAGGTAGAGGCACTATCCTACCAGAAATCTCCCATCATAAAACCCCCTCCCTCTTCATCGCCCGCTGCCTGATCAACAGGTGGCGTGCGGAGAAGGGTGCATTCCAGGTTGGTTTGACAGAAAAAAAAGTCACGAATTTGACTGATTTGACTTTCGCTTACAAAATGTCGGGTATATGTAATATACCTGTTCACTACCTGTAAGGTACATAGGTGTGTTATGTATGTACCTACCTACCTCCACGTACCTACCTAAGCTGTATACCTACATTACCCAGTTACCGCATCCATTCTTACATGACTTTACTTACATACGGTACTTTAATCCCATAAGTAGGTACATGTACTTGCCCGACATCTTGATTACCTTATTCTTACACTATGTACGGCGACGATCAGTAAGGTAAGATCAGCCTATCAGGTAAGATAGCGACATAAAAGCAAAATCGACCACGTGACGGATCAATCAGAGGGCAGAAGAGAATGATACCTACCTACCTTACATGTACTCGCGATTATTAACAAAAAGAGATGCAGAAACCGGACGGGATTCAGGCTCTGTGAGTACCTAACCTACCTAGATACCTACCTGAACTGACATATACCTGATGCCACGCACGCCCTCCGCTATGCTTTCCAAAAAAAAAAGAAAGGTCATGCAATTGAAAGAAAAAAGAAGAGTCCGAAAAAAGTAATAATGGGAGTTAAGGATATACATGTATATATGCGTTGTGGCCACTTGGTGCTACGCCCAGACGCCTACCAAGGCCATCAGAGCGCAGCCAGCAACTACAGACGCGCAGGCCTGCAGTCTTCGTACACCTCTGAGCTCAGCATAGCTCGACTCACTGAGGAAGTCTTCGGCGAGGAGTTGTACGAGACCTGCATAGATCAAAAGTCCGCTACTGATGGCGTTCATAGTTCCGACCATAAGCAGGCCCAATTGTGATGCGGGATCGTACAGCCCCTGTACGCCCAAACCGATCGCCTGGCCAATGGGAGTGGTGATGCCATACATCAGACACATGAGCCAAGGTTTGTAGGATGAGGTAGAAAAGGATCCTATTGAGGCAATGCGAGACCCCAGTGCCAGACCCTCAAATGTCTGATGAAAGGAAATTGCCACCAGGAGCACCGCGAATTTGCTGCCTGTGGACACAGAGAGAGCGAGGCCGATGAAGACAGAGTGGAACAGGATACCCGCTTCGAGCATCAGACATTGGAGCACGAGCCGCTGCTCCTGGGCTGCTGGCAGTACAGCAGGCGTATGCGCTTGGTGATCACTTCCAGCCCCCTGATCTGCCCAGGAGATCTTGCGCTTGTGGAAACCAGGCCGGCCATTGCCATTCGCATGTGTGTGCATTGTTGAGTGATCGTTGTCAGTATCGGCCTTACTAGTCAAAGGCTGCATATCGTCCTCATTCGGGTCCAGCTCATCCAGATCGAGATCATCATCTTCATCTTCTTCGTCCTCTTGCTCACCACGGCTAGGTGGCCTGGGCAAGGGCTTATTCAATGAGCTTCCCGGGCTTCCCGGCGTAGGAGGCGCGTCTGTATAAGCACTTCTATCCGAAGGTCCGTCCCTGCTCATATCATCCAAAGGCACCTGTCGAAAACTGTTGAAGCTTGTGCTTCTGCCTCTTCCTGCCGGCCTCTCCACAGGCCCTCCTGATCCTCGCAATTGCTCAAAGTCTACGTGGTGACTATGCGCTGCTCCTCTCATTGCGAATATCATTTCCAATCCAACCACCACAATGATACTGACCATGGCAACAAAGCCTGGCATTTCCGGGTATGTGTGTGTCCAGAAAGGGGGAAGACATGGATTCGTCAGACTCGTGTACGCAGTCGGTAGCAGATGGACGAAGGCGGTGGCTATGAGGACGCCCGTGCCGAAGTGCCTACTGATGAACAGGGCATGGTGCGGGACTGGCAGCTTGGGGAAGCATCGAACGATCAAGGGAAACGAACAGGCGAGGGTAGAGAGGATGAGGATCACGAGGAGGGCGACGGCGTGGATAGGGAAGCTGTACTTCCTGTTGGTGTTGTTCGAGCCGCATTCCGGCCGTTCACCTTGGGCTTGTCGTCGTTGGAGCTCGGCGTGGAGAAGGGATATGGGCAAGTCGGCGAATCGTGCGGCGACTGCGAAGGCGGATGTCAGTGTTTTGGGGGCAGTGGATGGAGGAGGATGGCAGCGTCGAGTGTGTCCTACCATCGCTTAGAACTAGCCCATCTTGTGTCATCGTCGCGGTCGTGATAGTTCTATCCAACCGCTCCGTCGCACCATATTCTTCCGCCCAAATGTTGAGATCTGTACAGTACCTCCTACCCAGTGTGGAGTGTACCAGTAAGGACAATGGTAAGTACCTTACGGTAGGTAAGTTCCCTGACCTAAATCTATTCTTAACAAACGTTCTCGAAGTCCCAAGGACCTGGCTTGATCGGCAATCCCGGAGCCCCCGGTATCAGACCCCGGAGTGTATTATGCAGAGCATAAATCTGGACTAGGTATCTGCTTCGAGCTAGGAGGTATCTTGGCGAACTCATCCTCAATGACGGGCATCTGGTGTGTTTGCCCGTCTTAATCTCAGCCAAATCAGTTGGTTGTGAACATACCTACATGTCTTTGCCATGTACTTGTCTGGCGAGAATCTGGGGTCTACTGAAATGGATGACGGCCGGGACTAACGTCTACTCCAATGTAGAAAGGCAGTAAGGGAGAAAGGAAGATCGCTCAGGAGGAAAAATGGCTGTAACACACTGCCTATATCTGGTACGTGTAGTTATACTTCTTCTGTGTCCGCAGTAGCAACTTCTGTGTAGCCGCCATTGCGGTAGTTCATCCCTCTCCGGGGTACATCATACATGCTCGCGTAGTCGACAAGCTCGCCATTGAGAAGACCTCTGTTGCTCTGTTTCCGACCAAATATTGGTCCATCCATCCAAAAGTCTTGACAATTTCGAAAAAGTCCTCGACTGAAGGGATTTTCGCGCTTGGGCTGTTTCTGCTTTTGTGTCTTGTTCTTGTGGCCTTTATAGCCCTGGAATGCGATGGCAAAAAAGACGTCGATACCAATGGTTCGAGCCCATCTTGTTATACACCCTTCGCTCTTCTTGTGCTTGTGTCCGCCTGCATCAGGACCGGCGCCCCCGCTCCCGAGCTGGGAGGAGTCTATGTTCATCGTGCCTGCCGTGACTGCAGATAAGAGTGGATTGACCTGGTCCATGTTTCGCATGCTTTCAAAGGTGGTTAGGTTGCGCGCGACCTGAAAGAAATGTACGAACAAAAGCATGAATGTCCAGGTAAGCTGCAGTGAGCCCCAAGCGTTGGTGATGATAGTCAATGGATCTTTCGAGAACTCGGCGCAGAGTTCGTCTTTCAAGATAGTACAGACAGCGTCCTTTGGTGCTGGGAGGATCTCGATGTCTGAGTCTCATTAGTGTCGCCCGCATCAGAACCTTGAGAGGATCAACTTACATGCAATGCTGAGTTGTATCAGGAAGCCGATGCCGATTATCATGAACAGCACGTACAATATGAAGTGTTTGTGGTTATTGATCGCAACACAATTATCAACCCAAGGGCAATGGCTGCAGCAGGTCAGTTGGGTCCGACGTTTCATGGGAGGAATATGATCTTACTGGTCTTCTCTCGCCACACATCTACCGCACCGTCGGCAATGTTTGCTGCGCAATGGTTTTCGTATCATACATGTTGTACAAAAATGTGTTTCGTTGAATGCATTGTGCTCGATGAGCTCATCAATCGTGTTCTTTGTCTGGCCACGAGTCGCGCTTTTGGGTATATATCCGGGATCTGCCGTCATTGTCATGAAGTAGAAGTATGCGCAGAGCCCGTAACAGGTTGCAAACATCACGTTAAGGAAGAAATGCGTCGAAAGAGTATCTGAACAATCGTGAGCTAGGCGGCATTGCAATGTCATTCACAACAAACTTACTTGGGAGGATCTTTAGTATGTAGCGCACGCCGATCCAGAAGAGTGTGCCCGCAAAGATCCCTGCAAGAAAGGGTGTCTTGTGCATCGTATTCAGCTCGGAGGGTGCCCAACGAAGTAGTTTCTGTACTGCGAACTGTAGGCCATACCCTACGATGAGCACTCCGGGGACTGAGACCCAGGCATTCAGATATGCCAGCATGTGCAGCTGGAGTCCGCCGAGAGCGAATGGCCAAAGAAAAAAGAAGCGCTTGAAAAAAAGACGCCGGTCCTTGAAGAATGGCATGGGAAATGCCAAAGGGTTGCCGGCGTCGTCGTAGCCACATTCTTTGAGCGCTCTGCGCCACATTCGATCGCTTTTCATCTTAGCAGCAGTCTCCGCCGGTGTGTCGCCTTCGGTCTGGCCTTCTTGGGGTTTACTTCGTGCAAAGCGATCGCTTCCATACTCCACAAGCTTCTGAATGCAGAGATAACTGCCCTTAACCAAAGCCCAATGCAGAGCTGTGAATCCCATCTCATCAGTAGCGTGTACGTCTGCGCCAAATTGGAGTAAGACATCGATACAAGCTGGAAAACCTTTGTAGGCCGCCCACATCAGCGATGTGTGACCTTGAGCGTCTGGAACATCTACAGGCAGGTCCGGGTGATGCAGAAGCAGGATCAATTGATACACATTGCCGTCCAATGTAGCGGAGTGCAGCAGATTATAGCCTTGATCATCGCGTATCAACGGATCTGCTCCATGCGATAATAGTAATGAAATGACCTGGAGGTTGAAGCGCTTGCTCGCCCATAACACAGGAGTCGCCTGTGCATCACCACCCTTGGCATTGATATCAGCGCCAGTTTGTATGAGGTAGTGACACAGCGCATGGTGTCCGTTGATGGCAGCCCACTGACTAGACGTCAGCCTCTGGTTCATGCTCCTGCCTCTTTATGCTGTGCGCGGTGCTCATACGTGGAGTGCAGTGATGCCCTGCTCATCTGTCGACTTGGCACTGTATTTTCCGCTGTCGAACAGCTTTTGTATGCTTCGGAGTTCCCCCAAACGTGCGAGCTGCATCAGATCCGACTCAATAGGGAGTTTCGGCGGACTCGACTCCAGATCGCTCAGCTCGACCTTGTCGAGCATCTTCGTGGGCGAAGTGGGCGCGCTGCCAGAGTCTTTGCGACCCGGCGAGCTGTCGCGAGAAGGCATGTCGGTCGAGATTGTGGCGGTAGCAGTCGAACAATGTTACGGGGGTGGAAGGGGTATGGAAGACATGTTTGTCTCGCTCATATGCAGAAGGCAGAAAGACAGGAGCGGTGTTCTTCACGATGGGATACTTCAGCTGGTCGTCCCAGCGGCGGCCTGTGCCACAGAGCCGCGCGTCATTAGCGCGTTCACTAATGTGGCGGCCCTCCCGAGACAGGTAATACTAGGTACATGTGCTACCTACTAGTGTGCTGTATACCAGCCTTGACCTTTCTTAATTCAAAGTTCCACAAGCCGTACTCCGGCCTCATCGAGCACCATATCAACATATACCTCGCTTACATGTAACGGGGATGATTCTGCCCCGTACATCACGAGGTCGAAACAGCACCAGTGGTATATCCATCCCTTCACTTCCCCGGGAAACTTCTGGCAGCAACTCTGAAAAGGTAGAAAAAGGGGTTATAGCTCGCAGGTAAACTGTTAGTATTAGTATAGAAGTCGAGGGCGCTCGAGGCCAATTTCATCTGTATAATTATACTATAGACCTACTCGCCCTCGAGCCTCGTAACTTGCGAGGCGAATAGCTGGATGTCTATGCCAGACTAGCGAATCCCCTTTTCTTCCTCCCGTTGTTCTCCAAAGTCGCAGTATCGCCAAGCTTCTCATAGTCCAGATATCCACCATTGATATTCTCATTCTCCCTTGACTCCCTCGCCATGATCTCCAAAGCTGCAAGATTGAATCCAATGACCCGCTTTTCCTCATCTTGCCATGCATCGTACGCCTCGTAAATTTCTGTTAAGAGGGGTTTGAGCTGTTTACTCGCCACGATCTGATTCATGTGCGCTTGTAGCATGAAGTGCGATATCGTCCAAGCAAGTTCGGGTGCCATGTGTTTCCGCAGAATGATCGCGAGGAATGTGAACAGAGTGGGTAGAGTTGAAAAAGGAATAACAAGGAGAGCGTCATTCAAAGCGGGACGGGGAACACGTTGGAGTGTCTTGAGGACGTGCTGTTCTGCCGAGATATTCCCCAGAGCCATAAAGATTGGATTGCGGTCCTGAGGTATTGCGGCCAACTTGGGATTCTTGGCACGCTGACTATTATGTTCCGTCATGAGATCTAGATCTGTGATTCCAACTTCAAGGGCTTCCATTATTTTTTCGCCGTGCGTCAGCGTAGAGATGGTTTGTTTCGATGCTGCTGCAACTTCGTCGTTCGCGTCTTCGTCACCCTCGAAATCGCGATCCATGTTTTTCGCAAGAGTGGCCTCGTACTGCTCTTCCAATTCCCGCTCCCGCTCTTCTTCGAGGAAGATGAGATCGTCGCCGATAGACCAGGTTCTGATCGACTTGTCGTGAGAAGCAGTTATAACGGTTTCGCCAGTGCGGCTGATGACCATGGCCCAGATCTCGCCATGATGTCCTTCAAGCTTCTGAATCTGTTCGAACTTGTCCCCATCCCATGACTTGAGCACCCCATCTTTGCCAGCGCTGAAGACGGTGTGCTTCTCATCCTGCTCTTGAGGGTGTTGGATGAAGCTGACTTGCATAACGCTGTCCTGATGAGCGAAGAACGATTTGTGGCAGTCGCCAAAGTCGAGGCCCCAGATCTTGACATTCTTGTCGGCTGAAGATGTCGCCACGAGTTTGGAGTCGCTAGAGATGCTGATGCTGAGCACGGGCAGTTTGTGACCGTAGAGAATATGGTAAGGTTTGAGGCTGTCCACGAAGAACGTCTTGACTGTGTTATCAAGAGTACTGAGCGCAAGGTATTTCTGGTCGGGAGAGAAACACACACACAGTACATCGTCGTTCACCTTCAACTGCCGCGTCTGGGAGAGCTTCAGTCTTTGAGTCGTCCTTCTTGTGCCAGGTATCTCTTCGTCCACGACGTCAAATCTCCAAAACTTCGCGCTCTTGTCCGCTGAACCAGTGACTACTGAACGGCCATCGGGATGTACCGCCAAAGTCCAGATCGCAGACTCATGCGCGTTTATCTTCTCCACCAATGTACTGGTGCTGATGTCGTACAATTCAAGCTCTCCAGACTTTGTGCCCAGCAGCACCATACGATCACCAGGCAAGAACGCAGAACACAATGCCGGCCCGCAGTCCAGTGTCCTAAGACATGACTGTGTTCGCAGATTCCATACTTTCAATTGACCGGCTGATGCACTGGCAAGCATGCGGTCGTCAGACGATAATGCGAGTGTACGGATATCTGTTCGGTGGCCAGGCAGTTCTACAGCAAGTGACCGATTATAATCGGGCGCTACTCTGCTCGCTTTATCTTCTCGTGCGCGGTATGCTACCACATCGTAAACCTCGAGCTGATTTGTTGTAGTCGATACGAGCAGCTGCAGCTTTTTCGATGTTCTTGTGCCCGACGTAATCCAATTCGCGGATCGAACTTTTCCACCTTTACGGACTGTTTCGCCCTTGGCGTTTAGTTCATTTGTCCGGATGATCACATAAGGCACAAAGACGTCTGTCACAGCTGGCTGCTCCATAGCGTCATCCTTTTCTGGCACCAATGTCTCGCCAGCAGCGGCAGCCTTTTCTCTTCTCCGCTTTCGCTTCCGCAGCATCACACGATGTAGCTCATCGGCTGCGCGTATCCGAAAGAGCTCCACTGCCGCCTCGGAACCATGTATCGCGATGTAGTCCTGCTTTGGGTGAAATGACACGGCAACTGTTCTGTCCTTGCCCTGCCGTTGTATGATGCCCTGGCTGCGCAACACATCCGACTTCTTGGTCTCTCCAACAGTGCCGCCGAGCTCAGCCAAAGCGTCGATATCCAGACTCCATACTTTAAGCTCGCCATCTCTGCCGGCCGTGATGCACCCAGTACCTTCAGGGCTCATTCCTAGGGCCCAACACTCCCCGCTCGACTGAGCAACGTGGGTTTCGATGCAGTGCTGAGCTGACAGATCCCAGATTTTGACAAGCGCATCCTTTGATGTAGATAGAAGATACCTCTCTTCTTCGTTCTCTTCATCTACGCTGCCCGCCGCCCGGGATGTGCGGAGAAAGGCCATTCCTGTAATCTGGTCCTTGTGGCCCTTGAGCCTGAACTCGGCTGTTTCTGATAACAGATTCCATATGATAATGTCTGTGTCTCTGCTTCCACTGGCCAGTCTCGAACCATCGCGATCAAATTGCAAGTGGGTAATAGCACTCCTGTGCGCATTGAAGCTGACGACAATCTGGCCAGAAAGCGAATCCCATATCCGTATTGATCCATCTTGGTGTCCTACTGCGAGCAGGTCTGGCTGGACTTCGCATTGGGAAATGCACGTCACCGCACTCCTGTTATCCTTATCGTTCCATCTTGATAGCAGCTCTCCTTTCTTGACATCCCAACACAGCACTTCCTCGTTTGCGCCTACAAAGGCTTTTCCACTGCCAGCGTTGCGACTCGAGGGATTGGGTGTCCAGACGGTGTTCGAAAATGCGGTGGTGACGGTGCCGAAAACATTGCCAGGCTCATATCTACGATAGGAGCGAACCATGTTGAGTTGCGGCTTGTCAGAGCACGTTGGACGTTCGGATGTCGTGGTTGTTCAATGGCGGTACATGTACTTGTTGGAGAGGAACAGCTCTTGGAGCGTCTCGATTTATTTCTTGAAGATCGGCAGTAACACTACCTCCTAGCGCCGACTGGGGTCTGCGTCTCCGGGAGCCGACGAGCCGCATTGCGGGCGATCTTGGCAGTTACGACAGCTGCTTTACCACTGCTCATGTTTGGTCTCTTCTACCGTACATAAATCTACTTGCACCGCCGCAATGCTGCTCCTCGACTACCAGAACGTGCTCATCGAGTCACTGCTGAAAGATCGATTCAACCCAGAGTGTGTAGCCTTCCATCGACTCACATCGCCCACTTCCACTAAAAGGCTCCCAGAAACCCACCCGCATCGATCGACCAAGTAGTCTCTGACTTCGACAATGTCACCTTCCACATCTCGACTCCCAACACCAAGACGCAAATTCTCATCTCGATCGCCGTGAAGTGCTACCCCGAACTAGTCAAGTACGGCGCCGAATCTGTCCTCCAACGTGAATATGGCCCTTACATCGTACAACCCGAGCAAGGCTACGACTTCAGTGTGCAAGTCGATCTCGAGAATCTCCCGGCCGAGCAGGAAGAGAAAGACGACCTGATCCGCCGGGTGAGCTTGCTCAAGCGTAATGCTATGGCTGCACCTTTCGAGCAAGCGTTTGATGAGTACAAGAGCCTGGCTGAAGAGGCTAGCCACTACACCAGTGAGAGTGCGCCTCAGGGTGTGAAGGAAGGGGGAGAGCTCAGAGCGATACACTACCGGGACCAAGAGGCGATTTACATCAAGGCGAGCCATGATCGTGTGACGGTCATCTTCAGCACAGTGTTCTCCGATGAGACGGACAGGATATATGGCAAGGTCTTCCTGCAGGAGTTCGTGGACGCGAGAAGACGGGCTATCCAGAACGCGCCTCAGGTGTTATTCAGAAATGATCCGCCTCTGGAATTGCAGGGCGTGTCAGGTCTAGCGAATGCGAAAGACAAGGTCGGCTATATCACATTTGGTGAGTGAGATGGTAATGTGATAGGAGAGTTCATGCTAACTGCCAAAATAGTTCTTTTCCCGCGGCACCTCACACAGCAACGGCGGTACGAGGTCATTTCGCACATTCAGACGTTCCGCGACTACTTTCACTACCACATCAAGGCTAGCAAGGCATACATTCACAGCCGCATGCGCAGACGGACAGCAGATTTCTTGCAGGGTATGCAACAGCGAAAGCTATGAGAGCATCGACATCAAAGCTGACATTTCACAGTCCTACGAAGAGCGCGACCAGACACGGAGGAGAAGGAGAGGAAGACTGCCTCAGGAAGAACTTTCAAGGTCCAGGCTTGAGATGGCTTGATGGTAGGTGCATCTAGGACAGGCATGAACTCAGCTTAGCAAGTCGAGCTAGTCGCAAAATTGAAGGTAACTTTAGCTCACCAGTATTTCTACATGCTTCCCGGCACGATGAATGCGACACATGGATAGTGAGGCTCAGATCGTCTTTGTTACTATGGAGGATCCAGGACACGAGGTTTCATGTCAAGGAGGAAACCATCAGCTCCGGAGATAGGGAAGAGCACTTTCATGGCGAGATCATCGCATCTGAAGGTTCTAGCGACTCTGGAGAGTTAGACGAGCTTGATGGAGACAGCGGACTGAGCGGGTCAATTTCGCCCTAGGTCACACATGTACAGAATGAGAGTAAGTCGACACTGTCCGCGTTAGAAGCCTCTCAAGTACCTAGCAAGTGATAAGAGACAGTTGATCAAGAGCACCCAACGAACGGTGAACACCGGAAAGGTCCACGGTGTGGTAACCACTGCCACGCCCATGGTCTTCCTTGCAACGAACACGTAGTCTGCGATGATTGTCGCTCTACAAAGCACCATGTGTACACCGCTAGTGCCGCCCCAGTCCCGATCGCAAAGCACACTGAAGACGGCAATCATGGCTACGTGCATCCCGACAGCATGCACACAGTACGCGGCCAGATCTGCTGGATCATTCCCAGGGGCAGATTACGGAAGCGTCTCTCCTAGGTCCAATGCCCGCCCGGCTTGAGCTTGAACATGTACCTGACCTAGTATGAAGATTGAACCTCTTCGCTCTACGCACTCGATGTCCAACAACAGGCAGGTATGCACAGACTCAATGTTGCTAAAGGTCTTGCTAGTCAGCTCACACTGAAAGGCAATTGTAAGTTGAGCACTTCTGTTTAGGATCAGACTTTCCACAGACATCATGGATACCTTACATATAGTATTCATACGCGCACAAGACAACTTCAATGGAACATAGCAGCGAGAAAGTGCAGGAGTAGGATGTGGCATAGGTGGTAGAGCCAACGATCGTGCAGCTCAGTGCGCCTTAGATACCTATTGACTAAGGTACAGACGTACCAGTACATTCCCTAGTCCAGCATCACGAGAATAAAGAGCGCCGCGACGCCATCAACGTGATGATCTTGGGTGCTTTGGGGATACACTCGGGCAACAGGCGGATGAGACACTGTTCACCAGCGGTGGTGGGAAGGAACCACACAGATGAACACAGTTGTGAATGGATGGAGTACATGTGCATGTACAGGTACCTAGTCAAGACATGATCTCATCCAGCTGTTCAATGGCGGCCTGGTGAGTTGATTGTTATCCTTCGTTCTGCTCATTATACAGTACGTAGTAGTCATTGTGTGGATACAAACGATGGTCGTTAACGCTATTGGCTGCTCATTCACTCGATTTCGCAGCTTACTTACCTTATTTTACACGACGGGCACGTTCGCACCAACAACAACATCCATCACTTCCAACACCACTTCATTTCCGAACCTCGCTCATTCATCACCTTCATTACATCCACACTACCACATTGTCCATCATTCGCGTATCCCTACCACCATGACCCATCGCCTCGACTACGGCCAGACACAGGTGCAGGTTTGCACCTGTATGGCTTGTCGCAGGTAAGTCTGATCTCGGAAGACGTTTGAGTGACAACCAAATGGCATACCACATCTTGCGCGATGTTGCCAAACATAGCGCTATGCCAAATAGCTAACTGCCACCAGCCTCCACGATGCGCGCGTCAGTCTGTCGTACGTGCGGATTGACGATATGGTTGGATCCCACGTCGAGCGCGACGCCACGAACTTGGTTGTTCATGCCGACCGCTTGCTTTCCACTGGATACAGCCTCTTGCAGCAACACCACATCTTTGCACGCTCGTCGCCTCAGCTCTCTCGGCAGCACCAGCAGCCAGTTGTCGGTCCACGCCACGAACCCGACGACGTTTTCACCGACAGACCTCACCTCGCTCCGGGCAACGATGAAGGCAGCCCAAGCGGCTCCTTGCAGGGCAATCCAGCGACTCCCATGCACTCCGCACAAATCGGAGATGCCCACATGGCTGGCCGGGGTGGCAGTACTGCTGCGCCGAACCACGAGGAGGACGTCGCTTTCAAGAACATCTTGCGACACCGAGCAGCTGAGCTCGGAATCCTGCGAAGCACCGCAAAGGTGAGTCTGAATCGAGATTGTCTCCCAGGGTAATACTGACAGGGAACCTAGGAGCTTCCGCCTCCGGTCACCCCCCCATTCTGCTCGGCCACCATGGCCGCACGCACGCAACCAGAGTACGACGCACTGAAGGGCAACAAGTTCATCGTGTGCGATCACTGCCGGTAGGTGCCCCCAGCCATTCCTTGCGTGAGCTGTCAGTTAACGTATGTCGCGGCAGATCGCATGGCATTCGATGCAACGAAGCGGCTGTATGCAATGAATGCATATATCGAGAAGTCTGTTGCACCCATCGCCGATGCGAGCTCTCTCCAGCATCTCGCGAGGACTGCCCACGCACAGTCTGTTTCTACGTTCACGAAGACTGGATGCCAGACCTGAACGGCCAGCACAATCCGACCGACGAGAACTGGATCGTCCTGCCAGGCAGAATCCGAGAGCACCTCTCGGCTGGTCAACTCACTAGGATCAACTCGAGGACTGAGGGGGAGACTCGACGCTACCACGGGGGAGTTCTGGACCGTCAACTCCACGCCAAGAAGGAGATTCGTCGATTGGTAGCGGCTGGAGAGGCTACTTGGGAGAACTTCAATATGACTTGCAGGTGCAGGGAGATTGAGTTCAAGGAGGAGAAGAACAAGGCCATTGAGATGCAGATGCGTCGCATGGCAATCTCCCGCATCGGCCGTCAGTCGAGCATTTGATGTTCACGCACGTCTAGATCGCCACCGACACAAACAGCAACGTGAGGTCGGACGGGACCAGACGGCTGATCTCTGCAGGTACACCCTACGCAGGCGGGTCACTTGTGCGTCCTGGTGCGATCTTGTGCTTGCGCGGTAGGACATGGTGGCTGGCGTTGCGTTGTACTGTCGACCATTGCTCTTTTGAGTGGACTGCTTGAAGGACAAACATTAGCTTTGGCGGCAGTTGTAAACTTGTAATGGTACTATCCACGATCCACAACAGGGATCACAGAAGCTGCATGTGAGATGGAAGTCGTCACGATGGAGTGGCACCTTATGTACAGTAGGTAAGGTACCACAGTACCGACATGTACATTAGGTACATGGTGATTCAACGAGTATGGACTATACTGTGCTTTCCGTCCCTTTCACTGGACCCTTTGCCTTGCGAGTCGCAGCATGATATAAGAATCCCCTTCCAGGAAAGATGTCCGATGTTCCGGAACAGTTCGTGCAGTTTGGGGTGTTTCACGAAGCACGAGGGTTTGCGTGGCTGTACACCCATTGCCGAGAGGGCCAGGTTGCGAGTGTTGGCTGGGCAGCAAGGAGGCAACCTCACCACCATATCCTCATCGACACATCCTCTCTCTCACTCTCATGAACAGCCTCATTCATAACAATAACGAAAGCGTGAAGCAGCACCACGGACGAGGTGTTGTGGAGCAAAGAGAAGGCTGGGGCTGGGCTTCATGAGAACTCGTGCTCGGCGCTGAACCCTCATAGGCCCGTTAGTACTGCAAACACGACCTTCCCGCCATCCCGAGATTACACGGCTGGCGGTGGCTCCTGAGCAACGCTCTCCATTCCTCAGCACCTGATCGCGCACCTCCTGCTACGCTACCTACCCGACCTCTTGCCTCCTACACGACGTCCACAGGAGGACGAGGCAGGCAGGGCAGGCAGCGGTCTCACACCTCCTCCACCACCGCTACCACCACCACATTCACTCACTCACCCACAGTCTTTCGTTCTTTCATTCTCACCACCCGCTCACCCAACTACCGCCACTCGTTCCTACTACTGCCTCCTACTGCTTGCCGCACCTCGCCTTCTGGCCACGGACACGTACCTCCTCCGCCACCGACACGGTCCGCTGCAGGTCGCCTCTGTCGATACCTGTAGGCGATTCATTGAAACCCTCCGCAGCATCGTAACGCGAGCGGTCGGTCATGAGGTGCTAAGGTCGACAGACGCTCGCATGCTTTGATATCCTATCTTCATTCTCGCATTACTCCTGTCGCTGGCGCTACTCACGACATCCACATCGACATCCGACATCGACATCAAATAACACCACGACGACCCGCCTGCCACCACCTCGTTAGGCGCGCACACACAGCAGCATCCATCGCATGCGATGCGGAACATCCTACAGCAGTTGCTCGCCCTCGGGCCAGAGCTTACTGCCTACATCATCACCACACCCATTTTCCTCGGCCTGCCGCGCGCACAAGCAGCCGTCTTTGCACAGACCGCCGTACCATCACCGAATCTCGATCTATCGCAACTAGGCAGGGTCGCAGTGGGTGGAGACTTTGACAGCATATCACTCTACACGTATCAAGGGCAGAATGAGAACCAATCCACCAACGGCAGTCAATCGCTGCTTACGCGTTATCCCGATGGCGCTTTTCAGTCGTTGGCGCTCGCGGATGCGGATGCAACCATAGCGGCCATGTGCGCATTCGTGTCGACGGATGGCACGCTGAACGGAGTGGTTGTAGGAGGTAATTTCACAAGTTTGGGAGGAGTAAGAGCAGATGCCATTGCGCTCTGGAACCCATCGACAAATGAGGTGACGGCGCTGGATGGTCTGTCGGGAGGGCCTGTGAACGCCGTGTATTGCGACAACGATACTGGTACAGTATATGTCGGAGGGAAATTCATGGGAGGTAACTCAACGAATGCTCTGGCTTGGACCAATGGATGGGTGAACCTACCCTTCGCTGGCTTCAACGGTCCTGTAAACACCATTACGAAGACCAGTAATAACCGCATTGTCTTTGGCGGCAGCTTTACTGGACTTGGAAACATGTCCACGCCGTCGACACCCGATCAGCAGGCTATCAACGTTGGCTCAGGGACTATCACTGCATCAGGATCTTCGTCCACGTCTGGCTTCAGCGACCCTAACAATATCATCTGCAAGACTGGTGCGCAGCAAGGAACCGGGAACACATGGCTTCTCGCCGACAACACTGGAGGCTTTTGGCAGTCGTCCCTCGGCTTCGGCATCAATCCAACCATGTTGCGACTTTACAACGCCGACTATGAAGGACGTGGCACCAAGAGTTTCTACTTCGAGGAGATGAATGGTGGAGGCGTTCTCAACTTGACCTACGTCGATCCAGTGACTGGCCAAAACGCTTCTTGCGTGAGATTCTGTCCTTTACCACAAGGTAACACCACCGCGCAGGATTTCCACTTCGAGCGGCCCATTGGCCTAAGCGTCTTCCGCGTGTGGATCACTGACTGGTATGGCGCTGGCGCTGGTCTCAATGGCATCGAACTGTACTCCAATGACATCTACAACTATGCAGTCAACAGTTTCAATGCTCCTTCCTGCGTCGACACTGCTGCGCCCTCGGACTCGACTGCTCTGCCCGCCAATGCCTGGACACAGGTTGCCAGTAAAGGCCTTACACCAGCCGACTTCCTTTCTACCACGATCACCGACGCCGCAAATGTAGGAGACGCGACAAAAGTTGTGTTCCAGCCCAACCTCCCGCAGTCTGGCAATTACTCTGTCACGCTCTACACCCCTGGCTGCATCCTGGACGGCACGTGCGCCACCAGGGGTATGGTCGATATTACGGCCTCTTTGACATCCAATGGTTCGCCGGCTACCACGAGCAGTTATCAGACCAATAACTACGACAAATTCGAACAAATCTACTATGGCTACATTGACACCAATGGTTTCGTCCCAACAGTCACTTTGGCACCAGCAGTCAACCAAGGAGTTCCACTTACGGTCGTTGCGTCGCGTGTCCGCTTCGAGCTCATCTCCACCACTGGTGGCGTCGGTGGTCTCAATGGTCTATACGAGTACAACCCAGATGAGGCGCAGACAAGCACCAACTACACTAGTTCGGCAATCAATCGTGCCGCCATCTCGCTGGATGCTGGAGCAAGCTTCGCTAGCATTGCCGAGCACAATGATGTTTTGTATGCTGCGGGAAGTTTCACTGGCAAGGGATCGGCGAATGTGATGTCTGTCGCTGGCGACGATGCTACTGCCCTTCCCCGCGGTGGGTTGAACGGAGAAGTCCTTGATATGTACCTGAACGACACCGTCTTGTATTTTGGTGGCACTTTCAACAACACTGCGATGGAACCCACCGAGGGATTGAACAATATTGCTGCCTTCTCCATTGACAGCAACGAGTGGTCTGCTCTGGGTGCAGGTGTCAATGGTGCCGTGTTCAACATTCTGCCTTTAACGATGAACATCACAAGCGATAACGAGCAGCCTACGTTCGCTGTCAGCGGCAACTTCACTTCCGTGAATGCGTTTGGCAACAATGCTGCCTTCGAGTCGAGCGGGTTCGCTATCTGGGTACCGAGTGAGAGCAACTGGCTTCACAACCTTGCTGGATCTGACAGTGCCCTGAACGGTCGGCTCACCGCATATTCTACCGTGCCTGACATGCAACCTGTATACGGCGGCATGATCTCGTCCCAAGGGCTGGACTTCAGCGACGTGGTGGAGCTGGTTGGCTCTGGCTCTCCTGAATTGCAGTCGCTTGGCATTCAGCTCTCTACCAACCGCGACAACTCGAATACCAGCACCGCCTCAGTCCGTAAGCGAGCTTTGTCCGACGACGTCTCCGGCACGAACTACACCGGTGTGTACGACGGTCTGTTCTACTCCGAGAGCAGCCTCAACATTACCATCCTCGGTGGAAGCTTCAGCACCATGGCCAGCAATGGCAGCACCATTGAAAATTTGATCTTCATCAACGATACCGATTCTTCTCAGTCTGTCAGCGGTGTTAGCGGTCTTGACTCGGACTCGATCTTCGTCGCCATGGATACGTACGAGACAATGCTGTGGGCCGGAGGTGCTATCAACGGTACTGTGAACGGCAATACTGCGACTGGCCTCGTTGTCTATGACTTGTCTGCCAACAGATACGCTGCTCCCCACCCACCGGCGCTTGGGGGCGAGAATGTTGTCGTCAACGCAATCACAGCGCAGCCTGATGGTACTGATGTGTATGTTGGCGGAGACTACTCTACCGCCGGTTCACTTCCGTGCGGGCCCCTCTGCTACTACGACACTGAAGCATTACAGTGGCAAAGCACTGGGAGTGGTCTTTCGGGTGTCGTGTATGCCATGATGTGGTCCTCCAATACAAAATTGATCATCGCCGGCAATCTCACGATCAATAACAACATGACAACAATGGCCACATACGACACCAAAGCGCAGACCTTCACCGCATATGAGGGAGCTTCCAGTCTTCCGGGTCCGGTGTCCGCGATATCTGCCGTGGACAACGCGTACAAAGAGCTGTGGGTTAGTGGCATCTCCAGCACAAACCAGTCCGTGTTTTTGAGCAAGTACAATGATGGCACATGGACTGGCGCTTCTGGTCTGGGTGACTCGACGTCTATTCGCAAACTTCAGATTATGCCTCTGACATCAAACCACGCCAGCAGTGACCTGGTCGCGGACGACCAGGTGCTCATGATTCTTGGCAACATCAACATTCCTGAGCAAGGCAACGCGAGCGCAGTTCTCTTCAACGGCACCATGTACGAACCGTACATCCTGACTAGCATGGACAATGGAAGTCAGGGCAGTTTGTCTGCAATTTTTGTCCAGAATCCGCAGAACTTTATGACCAGTAAGAATCATGGTCTTGCGCTTGGCGTCATTGTAGCAATTGGTCTGGCGATCGCCCTTGCCATCACTGGCTTGGTCATCTTGCTGGGCATCTTGCTTGAGCGACGCAGACGACGCATCGAAGGTTATGTGCCGATAACAGCGGACAAGAGCGCGAATGTGAACCGGCTGCCGCCTGAACAGCTCTTCTCGAAGCTGGAAGGAGGCGGCCAAGCAGCGCCGAGGGTTTAGAAGCTCCCCAGCGCTGCGCGTGTGCCCAGATGTGCCCATCTCAGGTCTCGAGGGCTCAAGAAAGCCAGCAGCGTCACGCCGTCATGATCACGAATATCACCAGAGCCGGCACTTTTTGGACCGACATGTGTTGGGTCCAAGAAAATTTGATTGTTTTAACGTCGCCAACACGGAGGGGTGGGGGTGATGCATTGATTGCACAAACAAAGATACCACTTTTGTTACTGTAGGCCGCGAGCCTTCATTTTGTTTATTGCTGTTTAGGAGAGGATTTCTCTCTCGTCCCGGTGTGCTGCATATGCGTACTGTGCGTTTTACTTGTCATCTGAGTGGGTTGGGAAGCATAGCACGGCCGTTGCAACACATACACTATCTCCGTGAGTGGCTGATGGCTTGAGCAGCGCTCTGAGTTCGTACACACACTACACTGTCATGGAAGTGTTAATAGGATCAGCCACTAATGTATATGGTGCAATGCTTGGGAGAAGTCGAGTTGGATCAGGAGAGGGTGAGGAGACTGGGGGGAAACAGCTGGAGATTGAGCAAGTAGACAGACAGGAGACGCAATGTGAATGAGAGAGAAACTTGCTCCACTGGCATCATTTCATTTTTTTTTTCCTTTTGTGTGGGGCTTTTGTCGTGATCGATGGTGCCTCATTACTATTGCCAGGATGTAGGTTAGTGTGGAGACGATTGGTCGCGGCGGAGGAAGAAATTTCTTGAGCTCCACGGCCGAGTGTCCACCTTGTTCCCACAGCACTTGCATGGCAATCGATAAGGGGAAAATTCACTCAACATATAGGAGGTCGTAATGTAGCACAATGTTGATGCGGTATATCTCTCCCTCTCTCCCTCTTCCTCCCCCTCGCCCTCTCCTTTTTGCCGATTGTTGTTGTCGGAACGGATAATGCACTGAGCTCTCTGCTTCTGCTGCAAATCGCCGGGGTCCCGGGGTCATCACAGTGACTCAAAACCTCCCTTGTCCTATCGCCTTTTTTTTTTCCTTCGCGGCAAGACCCGTCCCGTCCCCAGCTTGCTCTGTATTATTTCTTGCGCGTCAGCAGACAATTCTCTGCTCGACAACAACGGCCATTGCACCACAGTGGCTTGTCTCCTGCACAGCTTTCTTGAGCTGAGTGATCTCCATGGTATTTCCAACGCTCACAACTTCGCAAGGTACGAGCCCAGACGCGATTCTTCCACCCTACATCTCTACATCATTCTCCATTGGCAGCCGCCTAACCGTCACCGCTCCCCCAACACCTCACTCACCTCTTCCGTCCCGAACTGCTCCCGACGAGCACGCACGACGGCGGAAATTGGGATATGAGCAGCGTGTTGAGTTGAGCCTGACTGAAGCTGACAGGAGAGCAGATTACATCAGTGACCACCTGTGGAAGGCCTGCGGGTGCTGAACAAAATCTTCAGACATGGCTGTGAGCGGGCGTATCGCGCGCCAGCTGCACCACGACCTTTTCCTCCACCAACAACCCATATCGCGCATTGCCCGACGCACTTTCACTTCTCGGCCGCTTGCACGATACACTCCCCTCGCCAACGCTCCTGCGAAGTCTGCACACACCACTCAGGCGAGGACCTTCACACGCTCTGCCGCACGTGCTGCGAGCAAGGCCGAAGTTGCTCCCAATGCAAAGGCCTACCTCGAAAGCGGCGCCATCGCTGGCGGCCAGAACCTTGTCGATGTCAAGAAGGTGCTCGTCATCGGCTCGGGTGGTCTGTCCATCGGCCAGGCCGGCGAGTTCGACTACTCGGGGTCTCAAGCATTGAAAGCGCTCAAGGAGGCTGGCATCCATTCTGTCCTGATCAACCCCAACATTGCTACGATCCAGACTGCTCACGTGCTCGCCGACGAGGTCTACTATCTCCCCGTCACGCCAGAGTATGTCACCTATGTTATTGAGAAAGAGAGACCAGATGGCATCTTCTTGTCGTTTGGTGGACAGACTGCCCTCAACTTGGGAGTGAAGATGGACGAAATGGGCATCTTTGAGAGATATGGAGTGAAGGTCCTGGGTACCCCCGTGCAGACTCTCAAGACCTCCGAGGACAGAGATCTATTCGCCAAAGCTCTCAAGGAGATCAACATTCCTATCGCTGAGAGTATTGCCGTTGAGACTGTCGAGGATGCCCTCCAGGCAGCTGAGACTGTTGGATATCCTATCATCGTGCGAGCTGCTTTTGCTCTGGGTGGTCTCGGATCTGGTTTCGCGGACAACCCGGAAGAGCTTCGCAACATGGCTGCTCGTTCCTTGACCCTGTCCCCCCAGATCTTGGTCGAGAAGTCTCTCAAGGGCTGGAAAGAGGCCGAGTATGAAGTCGTCCGTGATGCCTCGGACAACTGCATTACTGTCTGTAACATGGAGAACTTTGACCCCCTCGGTGTGCACACGGGAGATTCGATCGTCGTTTCGCCTTCCCAGACGCTCAGTGATGAAGAGTACCACATGCTTCGAACTGCTGCTATCAAGATCATTCGTCACTTAGGTGTGGTCGGAGAGTGCAACGTCCAGTATGCCCTCCAGCCCGATGGACTGGACTACCGGGTCATCGAGGTCAACGCTCGTCTCTCTCGTTCTTCTGCTCTCGCCTCCAAGGCTACTGGTTATCCTTTGGCATATACTGCTGCCAAGATCGCTCTCGGCCACACTCTGCCTGAGCTGCCCAATGCTGTCACTCGTACTACTACTGCCAACTTCGAACCGTCTCTCGACTACATTGTCACTAAAATTCCTCGTTGGGATCTGTCCAAGTTCCAGAACGTCGACCGCAGGATCGGTTCTTCCATGAAATCTATCGGAGAAGTCATGGCCATCGGCCGTACTTTCGAGGAATCTTTCCAAAAGGCTATCCGTCAGGTCGACCCAAAGTTCGATGGCCTCCAAGGCGATCATTTTGAGGATCTGGATGAAGTGCTCAAGAACCCGACCGATCGCCGTTGGCTTGCTGTTGGCCAGGCCATGCTCCACGAAGGCTACTCTGTTGACAAGGTCCACGAGCTCAGCAAGATTGATCGATGGTTCTTGTACAAGATTCAGAACATTGTTGACACCACCAAAGAACTCCAGGACATCGGCTCTCTGTTCGGCATCAAAAAGGAACTCATGCACAAGGCTAAGAAGCAAGGTTTCAGCGACAAGCAGATCGCTCGTGCTGTCAATTCTACTGAAGATGAGGTTCGCGCCCGCCGCAAGAACTTTGGTCTCAAGCCTTGGGTCAAGAGAATCGACACTCTCGCTGCTGAGTTTCCTGCCGATACCAACTACTTGTACACGACCTACAACGCCACCAGCCACGATGTGACATTCGAAGACAGGGGAATCATCGTTCTGGGATCTGGTGTATACCGCATCGGAAGCTCCGTCGAATTCGATTGGTGTGCTGTCAATGCTACTCTCTCACTCAAGGATCAGGGCAAGAAGACTGTCATGATCAACTACAACCCAGGTGAGTATTCCCGTTGAACATGCTGTACGACGTTTACTGACTTGCTTGAATAGAAACCTACAGCACCGACTTCGACGTTCCGGATCGTCTCTACTTCGAAGAGCTTAGCTATGAACGTGTCATGGACATCTACGAAATGGAGCACGCTTCTGGTGTCGTTGTTTCCGTGGGTGGTCAACTGCCACAGAACATTGCACTCAAGCTCCAGGAAACCGGCAAGGCTAAGATTCTCGGAACCAACCCTGAGGACATCGACAAGGCCGAAGACAGACAGAAATTCTCGCAGATTCTCGAGTCTATCGGTGTCGACCAACCTGCCTGGAAGGAACTCACCAGTTACAAGGAGGCCCAGGCTTTTGCTAATGAAGTCGGCTACCCGGTTCTTGTTCGTCCATCTTACGTGCTTTCTGGTGCTGCCATGACCGTCATCCGCACTGAGGGAGAGCTCGAGGAGAAACTCCTCGCTGCCAGCCAAGTCAGCGGCGACCACCCGGTCGTTATCACAAAATTCATTGAAGGTGCCCTAGAAATCGATTGCGATGCCGTTGCTCACGATGGTAAACTCCTCGTCCACGCTATTTCTGAGCACGTTGAGAACGCCGGTGTCCACTCTGGTGATGCTTCTCTTGTCCTCCCCCCTGTCCACCTCCCAAAGCGCACCATGGAGCGCGTCAAGGATATCGCAATCAAGGTCGCCAAGGCTTGGTCTATCACCGGTCCCTTCAACATGCAGATCATCTCTGCCAACAACCCAGAAGGCGGTGAACCACTGTTGAAGGTCATCGAATGCAACATCCGTGCTTCTCGATCTTTCCCATTCGTCAGCAAGGTTCTCGGAACTAACTTCATCGACGTCGCTACTCGTGCTCTTCTTGGCCAAAACGTTCCAGAGCCTGTTGACCTCATGGACGTGAAACGCGACTATCTCGCTGTCAAGGTGCCGCAGTTCGCCTGGACTCGTCTTGCTGGCGCCGATCCTTACCTTGGTGTCGAAATGTCCTCGACTGGCGAAATGGCTTGCTTCGGTACCGATCTCGTTGAGGCCTACTGGACTGCTGTGCAGAGTATGATGAACTTCCGTGTCCCACTGCCAGGTGAGGGACTCCTCTTTGGTGGTGACACAGAGACTCCTGATCTCGGCAAGATCGTTGACTACCTCAACCCTCTGGGCTACAAGCTTTACGCAGCAGACCAGAACGTCAAGGAACACCTCGAGAAGTCCTCGAAGGACGGCTCTGTCTCTGTTGAAGTGATTGAGTTCCCGGTCGACAACAAGCAGGAGCTTCGCGGCGTGTTCGAGAAGTACGACATCCGCGGAGTCTTCAACCTGGCCAAGCGCAGGGCTTCGAGCATGACTGACAAGGACTACGTCATGAGGAGGAATGCGGTCGACTTTGGTCACCCATTGTTCATGGAGCCAAGGACCGCAGTGCTCTTCGCCCAATGCATGAGCGAGAAATTGCCAAAGACGGAGGGCATCCCCAAGGAAGTCAGGAGGTGGAGTGACTTCATTGGCGGCAAGCCTTTGTAAGGCAAGGCAAGGCAGGAAGTGAATTGTTGATGTTTTTTTCTTTTCCTCTCTGATCCGTGCCAAAAAGCGTAAGCGTAGATACCTGAATGCGATGTATTGCAACTCTCGAATCTTCCCTCGTCCTTTTTCCTCTCCACAATGCGAAAGGGAGTCCACTGTGACTGTGCGCGGAACTCATTTTGAGAAAAGAACTCCAATCTGATCTGATCCCAGTTCCGCAGCAGCGACTACCTACCATCCACTGTTAATTGCCGCATGTATTCTCGACAGACAGATGAGAAGAAAATAAACAAACAAACAAACAAAATAAAAACAAGCAATCAACTTCTTTCAACCTTTTCAGCAGCCTCCCTCTGTATTGCTTGTCCAGAAGACTTTAACAACTTCAAGACCACCAAAAAGAGGGTCATTATAAACGTCGGGCCAATAAATTTTAAACGTCGGGCCCGAAGTTTGCCTTAGGCCACATTATGCACCTAAGGCAGAATATTCGTATATTACCTACTTCTATAACGAGAGCGACAAGACAAGACGAGACAAGAGCGACGAGATAAGACGAGACGAGAGCGACAAGAGAGGAGAGCGATAAGATAAGAGTAACGAGACAAGACGAGAGCGACGAGACAAGACGAGAGCGACGAGACAAGACGAGAGCGACGAGACAAGACGAGAGCGACGAGACAAGACGAGACAAGACGAGACAAGACGAGACAAGACGAGACGAGGGTAACGAGACAAGACAAACGAGACGAGCGCGACGAGACAAGACGAGACGAGCGCGACGAGAGAAGACGAGACGAGCGTAACGAGACCGACGAGATACGACGAGACCGACGAGACGTAACGAGACCGACGAGACGTAACGAGACCGACGAGACCGACAAGATACAACGAGACCGACGAGACGCGACGCGACGAGAGCGGCGCGACGTAACGTAACGCAACGAGGGCAACGAGAGCGACGAGAGGACTAAGAGCAACGAGAGGAACGAGACGCAAAATACCTACCTAGAAAGGAGAGAGAGAGGGGGGGGGAGAGAGAGATAGAAAACCTAAGAGAAATAGTTTGAGATATCTTCTGCCTAAGGCATATTATGCCTAAGGCAAACTTTGGGCCCGACGTTTAAAATTTATTGGCCCGACGTTTATAATGACCCCAAAAAGAGGGGAAAAAGAAAAGAAAAAAGAGGGAAGCAGGCCCCTACGAGGTAGACTAGAAGAGATGCATCAATATCCATTGCTGCAGTATTGAAGGGATACATACCTGACTGATAGTTGCAATGGAACAGAATACCTAGAGATGAAACTTCCATGGATCTTTTTATGAGGTGAGGTGAGGTGAGGTGAGGCAGGTACTGGGTACTAGGGTACATGTAGGTGGGTAAGGTAAGGTGAGTACCTACCTACCTAGGTAGGTATGAGGACGTTTCAAACTCAACACTTTCTGTTTTTATCAAAACTCGAGAGCAAGAATCTCGAAAAATAGTCAAAGAAAACAAAGAAGACAAAAAAGACTCCCGATTTTGCATGGAAAGTGGACTGAGATCGTGTAGGGTGTTTTCATTAATTCTGTTTACTGTTTCATTTTTTTGTTTGATTCGTTTCGTTTACAGCAGCAGCAACAGTACAACGACCTCAGTATGTTGCTCCGAATGGAATGGTTATCCTCCAAACTTTTGGTTGGATGTTCTATCCATGTCCGGACGCACTCAAGTCATTTCAGTAGCGGAGTCCGTTTGTCCCGAAAAGCTTAGACTGTTACCCTGCTTGCCCAATGTACCTGCCAGCCGTTGCCCTGCGATGACTTGTTTGTCTTTATACCGACCACACGCAGACCATCAAGACTGGCTTGACTTCGCGAACTCTTTTGTGCTCGTGTAGCAGAAGATGGGAAAATCAGCTCGACCATTACCACTGCGTAAAGGAGCGCCACTCAAAAGATGCCCCTGGGTAACCACTATTGGAGAGTCGCACTCTTCGTATGTTGCTTTCGGGGCAACTAGGAGACTGCAGTTTATCGGACAATGGTCAGCATTCATGCATGTGGCGATGTGAATAGCATAGAAGCACGAGGCCGTTCGAAAGACTTACATTTCCACCGATGTCCACAGACGGTGCATTCGCAAAAGGTCGTGAGCGGTTCATCAGCAGATCGAGTCTGAGCTTGCGAGTAGGAGACTTTGCTCTCCTTGCACTTGGCACATGTGAAGCTGTGATGTTGGGATTAGTCAGCAGATTTTTCTGGGACGCAAAGCGACCCTGCGCTGGCTCGCCAGTAGAAGGACTGACGAGAGCGCAGGGTCTGTGGATGTCGTTCCTGTCCCATGTCCGGAGAGGATAAGGAAAAGGTATGATACGTACGTGGTCGAGATGGCCTTGGCTTCCTGTGGAGTCATGGCCACTCTCATGTTCTCCTCCTTCATTGCCTCGTCTTCCTTTCGTCTATCCTCGCTCTTCAGATCTTCACTCGTCATGGTCACGAGACGCTTTGCATCGATTTTCTGGCTGAAAACGTCTCTTCTGAGCAGTTTGTTGTCCTTCATTTTGAGATTCTGGAACAGAGATCGCATTTTCGTCTTGTAGTCGTTGCTCGTCTCCTGCCTGTAGTGCTCGAAGGCCGCAACTTCCACTCTTCTCGCCACATCGAACACCGCATCAGGCGATTCCTCCGACATGAATGCGATGCCATCGTACATCAACTTCAGGCAACCATCACGGACCTTATCACCAGTGACACTGTGGTCGATCTTATCTGTGATTGTGGTCCGCTTCGAGGGATCTACAGTGCTCTTGCGTTGTTCTTTCTTCAACTCTGTCTTGACTGGAGGTGTTGCAGGACTTCCTGTCGCACTTGCACCAGTCCCACTCTTGACTCCCGCAGCAGGTGGTGCTGGGCTGTCTCCACCGGCCTTCTTCTTCTTCGCGCTAACTTCCTGCTTCCAGCGGTTCACCAGCTTCGAGGCAGTTTCGGCGACTTTCTGGTCCTTGTTTTGGCGCAATTTCGTGACAGCGATGCCAATTCTCGATACTCTCAGCAGGTCTTCGGTCGCACGCCAGCTGTCCAGTGGCTTGAGCAATTCGAGGAGCGTGCTAGGCGGATCCCCAGATTCCAAAGCCTTACCAATCTGCTTCTGCAGGTGCATGAGCTCTTGCGCGTTCATTTGGGTGGCCATTTTGCAGAGGACTGGCGCGTCCTGCGGGGAAGAAGTCGGTGCGAGATGTGGTTGTTGGGGTCGCAGTGGTGACAGGGCGTCAATTGGGATACATGCGCCGGGGAAATTAGTTGATTGCTGGTGTCGTTGTTGGTTTCGTTGTTTGAGTGGAGGACAGAGGTCGATGTGATGATGTGATGCGATAAGATGTTTGTGGTCGCAAATGCTCTCTTTTGGAGTCGCGTGTCAGCCAGAAGTCACGACGACAATCCTCGGCTCCACTTGCCGAATGTCATCGGAAAGCTTGAGAGAACCCTCAATACAACCACATTCCTTCGAGGACCTGTCATAGAAGGCATTATCTCATCATCATATCATCCGCCATCATGTGTCGTTTCTGTGGAGTCCTTGTTGGCGAGTGCCTTGCGCCTCTCATCCGAAGAACAGCAGCAACGGTGCAGAAGAGGTCGATGTGAGAGGCGCCATCACGGCGACAGGCGAGTTCATCGCTGATGGTCAAACAGGAGCAGCAGAGTCGCATATCGTGCCGCCATCCGCACAGCACAGCCTAGCATTGCTCAAAGCAGCGCCAAGCCGTTCTCGACTTCGGCGATTTTGAGCAAGAAAGGAGGTAAGGCATCTCGCGAGGAGAAAAAGGCCGACTCGAAAGGGAAGACCGATGCCGCGAGTGCTGCCACTGAGGATCCATACGACTTCTCTGCTCTGGAAAGCGAGATTGCGAGCACGTTGGAACGGCTGAAGAACGATCTGTCCAAGCTACGAGCCGGTGGCCGCTTCAACCCCGAAGTCGTCGAAAATCTGCGCGTACAACCGAACAAGCAAAGCACCCAGACTGTCAGGCTCAACGATGTCGCCCAGGTCGTTCCCAAAGGCCGCACAGTGCAAGTCCTGGTCGGCGAGGAGGATGTGGGTGGAGAGGACGACGAAGGACTGCATCAATGACAGTACTGACTATTCTCTCACAGCATGTTAAGCCGGTCACTTCCGCCATCCAGTCTTCTTCGCTATCGCTCACCCCTCAACCGGATCCCACTGGTCAGAATAAACTCCTTCTCATCTTAAACATCCCACCCCCAACGGCACAATCACGCAAAGCTGTCATCGACGAAGCTGTGAAAGCAGGTGAAAAGGCTAGCACGAGTATAAGAGATGCGAGGGGCAAACAGCAGAAGAAGTTACGGGCAATGCAGTTGAACAAATCTGCTAGGCCGGATGATCTGAAAAAGGCTGGTACGATGATGGAGAAGACGGTTGAAAAGGGAAGCGCCGAGCTAAAGAAGGTGGTCGATAACGCTAAGAAGGTATTGGAGAGTGCTTGATACTGCTCAATGATGTGTTTCAGTCTTCAATCCATTGATATAAACACTGGCGAACTGACTCCATCGCGCCGTGATCGATGTTCTGGATTGGGACCAAGATTGCGGTACGTACAGTGGACAAGAAGCCATGTTCAGGACTGGAACTTTTACCTTGCAGTTTGGCTCAGCCCAATAAAGTGGCCAGAGAACGAGATAGTCTTCTTTGGGGATCACGAGGATGTAGGGAGCGCGAATGCAAGCAACTCCAAACTCGCGGTCATGAGCAAAGCTCGACGAATCCAAAGGTACCAGGTATATTGGCCAGGCTGAAAGACGCAAAGACATGCGAAGCGTTGCGCTGGCGTTCAGCCCATTGGAAACGCTGCAGTGACATATGTAACCTCGACGAGACCACGAGAGACGTGGATTGTTCTGCAAAGCACACTTGAGCCTGTTTGCAGTGCTGCGAGCCGCGATCTTCTGAACGGATCGCGGCAATGGGTAAAGTATCGTGCTTGGTGATCTCCGCGTACATCTAAAATCGACCAGAATAGCCCTCTCTGCTCGTTGGCCGAGAAATGGCCTTGCCGCTGGCCAAGCGATATATCGCAGTTACGCAGTGCTAGAAAGGCAAGTTGCACGCCTGTGCCTACCTTCAACTCATGGCTGGTCTTCACAGGGGAACTCTCTGGCCCAGAGTCAGCTGCAGCATGTTTGCACAGCGGAATCGTCTCTACTCCACATTCCACACATGCCGCGCCAGACGAGCGGCTGGTGAGTTCTGATACTGGTTGAAGTGAAGGTGTATCTCCGGCTGCTTCATGTACTGGAATTTTTGCACGTGCCTTGAGCACAGTAGTCATTCGTAACACTAGGAGGTAGGTTTGGACGGTTTCTGTAAGGCTGGGTCCGGCAGGAGAGCGAGACGTGATGTTGTCGGGGCTTCCGCTGCTTGCCGCGTACTGTGGCCAGAATTCTTCAAATCGCCTCCGGTCCAATGAAACTTGCTCTTTTTTTATCGATTTGTACGAAATGCGAATGCTTGTCGAGACAAGGACGACTCGCCCATCCCTGCCAGGCACTGGAACGTAGTCCCTCGCTCTCTTCATGTTGTAGTTGCTGATTCCCTGCCATGTGCCTTTCCATCGTGTACATGTCTTACTCTTCACCCGCTTTTTTTATTCACTGACAATGCAAAGCTGCGTCAGCCTGCTGGCACGGCATCCACAACGACTACAACGCTATTGGCTGCTCGTGTTATGTCTCTCTGCCGCCTGCTTACTATTCCTTTTCTCGAACGGCCAATGCTGCACCCTGCTCGCTCTGGGCAATGCAAAAGTTGACGTACCGCCGCAGCGGGGCCTTGAGGCTCGCGTTGCGATGGTGGTAGCGACCCAGATGGGCGACGATATTACATGGCTGGACGCATTTCCAAATTACACCAAGTCAGTATATGTGACCGACGATCCGAATGCAGACCTCGCAGTACCACAAAACAAGGGACGGGAGGGCATGGCATACTTGACGTGAGTGGTATTGATACGTGTCAACTTGGACTGTCTGGTTCTGATAGAAGTACCCTACAGCTACATCATTGATAATTACGACAAGCTTCCCAAGATTACCATTTTCTCCCATTCCACCAGATACCAATGGCATAATGATGATCCGTTCTATGATGGCCAGGCGGTTCTTGCAAGGCTGAATCTTCCTCACGTTCAGAGGGAAGGCTATGTGAGCCTGCGATGTGGCTGGAGTCTAGGCTGTCCTGCAGAGATTCATCCCTTAAGCGAGGCCAATGCTACTGGGCCAGTAGCTGATCCTGAGTCAAAGGAGGCTCGTGCCGGGTCTTTCTATAAAGAAGCATTCGAAGAGCTCTTTCCCCATGAGCCGGTTCCCGAGGTGATTGGAGCCCACTGTTGTGCGCAGTTCGCTGTGACTGCCGACAAGATCCACGAGCGTCCAGTCACAGATTATATTCGCTTCAGAGCCTGGTTGCTTCACACACCCCTCAAGGACTATCTCAGTGGCCGGATTCTTGAGTACTCATGGCATAGTATGTACATACCAAAAAGTCTGGGTGGGATCGAACTTGACTAACATCTCTACGCAGTAATATTTCGCAAGCCTCCCGTGCATTGTCCCAATGCAGGTGACTGTTACTGCAAGCTATTCGGCCTCTGTGGCTTGCAATGCAAATCAGCTGGCTCTTGCGACGCTGCATACACCCTGCCTCAATACTCCACGCTCCCCGAAGGATGGCCAGACTATGACTGGGAACATCAATGGCGGAATGTGACGGAATTGAGGCTGAAGTATGAGTCAGATAATGGTGCTCCTCGTGCTAACAGATGACGGAGCTCGTTTCTCTGGACTCATCTTGCTTGCCAGAAGTGAAGAGCATTGCCCTCGCTTGCTTGCCACCAAGACTGTTGGCATAGGTTGCAGCCTCAGAGCTACATCTTCAATCACCAAACGTTCAAAGCTCAAATCCAGTGTAACCATGAAAGCAGACAGCAGTGTCAGAGTGTGGTTACAAGGCAGAAGTCGAGACACGGCATGTTCGATAGAGAAGACATCGCAATGCTTCCGGAGTCCTGGACTTGGATGTCAACCCGCGATGACTCGCTTCCAGAAGGGCCGTTGTACTTACAGGGGAAAGATGATCATTGGTTAGTCTACCAAGGGGCAAGGACAAACAGTGCCTGGCACCAGCCCGGTGTGGCACTAGGTGCACAGGTCTCACGAGTAAACTGGATTACGGGAACCATGAGCAGCCTGCGCTAGAATAGCTCTCTATTCGATGCGTGCCTGCAAAGCAATATCAATAACAAGAAGTGTCGAAGTTGGTAGATGGTGGACTCAATGAAGCAGTCCTGATATTCTGTCGCCCCCACATGAGAAGTGAATGTGTTGAGTGTCACGAGTTGCAAGCATACCTCTCCCAACCTGCACAACAGTCATGCGCCTGTTGATTCATTGCATCTGAGAACGCTACGTACAGGTTTATCTGTTCGCATTGGAAAACATAAGAACAACATGAATTGACTTGTATGTACGAACAAAAGTCAATGCCGTCATGACGTATATGATCGACCCTCTCGAGACGTACATGTATCATCAACCTCAAGCAACAAACACATCTAGAAAGCCAACCCAGCACCAAGGAAAGAAAGGACGACAGATACCATCATCCCACCACAAAACAAGCAAAGCAAACGAAACAAAAACGCAACGCAACGCAACGCAACACAACACAACACAAAAACATAAAAGAATTACCATGCCACCACCCCTCTACACCAAACCCACCTTCCTCCTCAGCATCCTCAACCTCTGCGCCACCGGCGGAGCAACCTACTATCTCCAAAACCAAATTTCCTACAGCCTCGAAGAAAACGAAGCGCGCGCAGACGAAATCGAAGGCACCTTGCGAGGACACATTGGATTGATTCATGAGGCTCATGAGCGAATTGAAGCGAAAATCGGTTCGGCGGGGATTGGGAAGGGAGGGTTGGAGAATCGGGAGTTGTATGATCAGAGGGGGAGGGATGAGGGGAAGAAGGGGGGAAAGTAGTTGGAGGGAAATGGAGATGAGGGAGGGAGGGGGGTTTGGGGGTTTGGTGATGGGGATGGGGAGGGCGGGCTTTTTCTGGAGATATCAGGTATAAATGAATGAGGGCAGTTTTGGTAAGGGTTCGATGTATCATGCTCCTACCGTCCGCTTGGTTTTTCTGGAGATGCTGGAATCATCCCAATCCAATCCAATCCGGTCAGAACGGACGAACGAACAAACATCATTCTTGGAGGCTTAACGTACATCTGTAGTAGAATTGGCACAAGTTAAAACACCATAAGCGAGCTTCCATTTTTCGTTGCCAAAAAGGTAGAAGTTCCAGAAGAGGAGAGAGGCTTCCCATGCAAACCTGCCTAATCTTCTCGTTGACTATCACATTCACAAAATCCCAGAAATCCTCCTTACACAAAACTCATTTCATCCATTCCATCTCCAACAGTAGAACAGCCCGTAAGGTAAGGTCATGAATTCACACCACTCCTACCTCCTACCTAGAAGTACCTAAAAGTACCTAAAAGTAAGTAAGTAACCAAGCAAATATCGCAAATCCCGAACCAAGAGCTACCTCCCTAGTAACCACCCAACCCCAAGCGGATGAACATTCAGGCTAAACTATCCTCTAATCTACATATTTGTTTTGCAGATTGTTCGGACCAATATCGGCCTCTTGGTCTAGTGGTATGATTGTCGCTTCGGGTTCTCCCAGCAGAGGTTCACTCTTGCTCGTCTGTGACAGGCCCCGGGTTCGAATCCCGGAGAGGCCCCTTGGCTAGACATGTTAGTTTTTTTGACATTCCGTTTTGATAGCAGCGGCAGCACTTCATGCCTTTCGATTTGGCATTTCCTGCTATATAGGTATGCAGCCGGCTCGTCTTAGCCGTTCTTTTGCACGCTATATTGCTCGCGATCGAATAAAGGGAGATTTCCCGAGGATCAGGTAAGTACAGTGTGCAAATCCAAAGTGACTAGTGCTCGCAACTCTCTAGCTGGAACTTTGTCCACAATATCACTACTCGAGGGGCGGTCAAGATAAAGCAGCTATAGTACTAGGAGGTAGCTGGGACGGGATATTACCACTCGGGCCGAGTCCGATTAGACATTTTGCCCTGTATGAAGCAAACAAAAGGGTATATTTCGTAGAGCACATTCTTCGCTACCGTAGACGCTCGTGATTCATTTCGCAGCAAGTACCACCAATCACCTCGCACGAATCCCCTCCTTGGCACTCCTCCTCATAGGCCGCTGTAAACTATCTCGAAAGTCGCCTTCTCACATATCATGCATGTTTGGCTGGGAGGGAAGAAATTACCGAGCTTCGTCGTTTGCATGGCTGGTCCTGCGAATAGCCTATCATGTCGCGTTCGAACCACGTTCATCGCGCAGTCCGCAAGGTCCCGCTCGCGATCCATTTCATTCGATGCCACGATCGCTGCTGCAACGCTCAATTCATCGCACAAACAGAACTGTTCGCCATCAAATTTCTTGATCTTCTTGCCAGTGGTCTTCTCGACAGTGACATCCACCGTGATGCACCCATCTGGTTTGCGCTTCAGGTCATAGACGATCTGTACCATGCCGAGCGTCCTCGGGAGTGCATTGAATCGGAGGTCGATAGACGTGAGGAAGCCTGCCAAGTCCCCCGTGGGCTTCCACTTTAGCATGTTGGGCGGATTGAGCATGCTGTACTTGGCAAACCTGGCACATGCGTTCCTTTCGAAGCAAAAGTGATTGGTCCCGTAGAAGATGGAGAGAACCTCTCGCCGCACCTGTTTGTTGACCATTGCAACGACCGGCTCTTGGGGAAAGCGTCGGACGAAGCTTTTACGGTGAGTGGTGAGCTTCTTGCAAGGTCTGATCTGTCGCAGCTGGGCTTCAAGCTGCTCCTCGTGAACAGCCAGTAGACTCCACACGAGATTTCGTATCTCTGCGGGAAGATCAAGCAGGCGAAGGGGCGGATCTCGAGAGGCGACTGATGTACAAACCTTGGGAGCGGTGACACTTATCGGCTTCATCTTGAGCGGTCTCGGATGCGGCTTCGGCAGCTTGACGATCCTGTTATGGCCATCCGCTCCAGGTCGCTTAGCTTTGGATTTGCTGGAAGGCTTAGTGATTGCTTTGTGGAGAGAGAAAGCGCCAAATCGTGGTCCAGGCCACTGCTGGCAGGTAGAGGGAAGAGAGAAGTCGAAATGCGGATTGGAGGCATCCTCGTCGAGACTCAGATTGCCAAAGCGGTAGAGCAGATCTTGGAGGGTCGGCCCATAGACTTCCGGCTGTGTCAGGCTGACCAGCTGGTCAATTGCTGATGCCATATTGTGATCGAGTTCCGCCATCTGCTCCTGTTCAAAATCGGCTATAGAGAGGACTTCCATGTCGAAGAAAAGGCAGCGGCGGCGTCGTCGGTGGCCTCGATGCAGATTCTGGAGTGAAAGACAGGGCGGATTCGAAGGCATTCGAGGGCTGATGCAGATAGTGGAGGGCTGATTATGAGGGTGGGAGCTGCATTCCGGGTGTTGTTTGAGGTCAGCACACTCAGGAGGGCTGTGGAAGGAATGAAGTCGGTTCTCAACTTAGTATGTCCCGTCGATGTTGCTCCTGGTGAAGATGAAGAAAGTAGGTAGACAACGAAGTCGAGATATGGCGGGAGGAAGGAGTGCCAACAGGCGGAAGGCACCAGAGCGGAGGATCACGCGTCACAGGGAAGTGGTCCTGCCGAGACATGGCAACTCTAAATGAGTATTTGATGCCGCCTCTTTTCGTTCTTTCCCTCTTTCCCTCTTTCCCTCTTTCCCTCTGACCTCCTTCCCTCCTTGAGTCTGCTCGTGATGATGCTCGACTCGTTCTTCCCTCATATCAACTTGAAGCAGGCTACATAAAAGGCAACATCGCCATCGCGACCATCGTCGGCTCCCGCGCTCATGGATGTGTCTCGGAGGCACTTGACTGATGCCTGAGGCGTCAGACGCGGCCAGGGAAGAGGGAAGGTGCTTCAGCCATCGTTCGGCACCTGACTCGGAGCGGAGCCACTTCACTTTAATTCGCGGCGTCTTCACATGCCAAGGGATGATGAGCTACCTCCTCACACTGACACCTCACACCGCCACGCTAGGTATTCAAGTCCGACTTCACTTACTCGGGAACCCCATCCCATGGAAGAGGTAGTTAGTGGTTTCGCGACGTGCACGCCTCCATCATCTGCCCCAGTCCTCGTAGACGACACCCGGTCAACAATGTCAACGTTCCCTATCCTTCACTCCACAGGTCTCGTATCAGGCGCTTCAGATCATGGCCTGGGAATGGGTTACTCCGGGAGGATATGGAAAATATGCATAAGATGAGCTTGAGAACAAAGGAACAACCGTCACCAGTTCACTTGTCACCAGTGCACTTGTCACTAACAGAAAACCTCTGAGGAGCGCTTCACTATGTAGGTACTGCAGTTTCTTGCTACCATATTTTAATCTCTGTCGTCGACTCTCCGTTCTTCTTCATCTGGCACACCCACACCGCGACTGACCCACCAAAACACTTGACTTACTCGGCAAAAATGTCTCCACCACGCAGTGATACCCCGAGGCAATATCGAAAGTACAAGAAGGCCGAGCTGGTGGCTCTCGCCACGAAGCGTCGGCTGCCAGTCCCGTCGGGCGGATCAAAGACTCCCCATCGCTTCGACTACATTGTAGCACTCAAGGATGCAGATCAAAACATTTTCCGATTCCTCGACCTTCCAGCCGGCAAGTTTCGACCTACCTCATGGGGGAGGAGCTAGCTATCATTTTCTTTCCTAAATGCTGACTGTAGAACTACTAGAACTGCGAAATATCATCTACAAGGATCTGCTCACACTGAGAGGAAGGAAATCCACGTGTTTCCCGCAGATTTTGCGGACGTCGAAAGCGGTCAATGCAGAAGCCAGTGGCCTGCCCTACACCCTGAACTACATCAACGTCGAGATTGGGCCTGATGGAGTGTACTCACATGGGCTCGGCTGTGGAACTTACGGGCCTTCAGGCATGACCAAGGAGCAGGACTTCACCCAACTCGACTGGCCCGACTTTCTCCGCCGCGTTCGATACATGCGCCTGAAATTTCCATCTTCTCCATGGCGCTCACAAACCCACACATTGCGTGATAAGCGTGGAGAATCCATGGGCAACACACTCTACTCACTATGCCTCATGCTTCGAAACGGCAACCGCCTCCGCCGCCTCCGCATCGAGATGAAACCCGATGCAACAAGCACCTTCGAGAGCCTGCAAAGCCTCCTGTACCCTGTCCGACTTCTGCCCGGCGTGGAAGTGACTTTCCACGCGCCACCTCACTCTCCTCCCATCCGACTCTCTGCATTCTCACACTCTTCCCTCTCACACTCTCTCGCACCCCTTTTCCCATCCACCACCACCACCTCCTCCTCCCTCCTTCCTCCCCACCCCGCACCAATAACCCGCGGACAAGGACAAAAGCTCATTCACGACTGCATCATCCTCATCTCGGCATTGAAGGATTCCTCCATCCCATCATCTCCAGTACCAGGACCAGTTCCTCCCAAAAAGTACCTTCGACAGCGAGCTCTGAAACTACAACTAAAAGGCTCCCGCGTTGCAAATTCTCGCGACACCATGGCTCGCGAACACTGGCCAGCCTGGCGACGTACGTTCCGCGCTGCGATTGAGCGTCTTCGAGCTGGTTTGGAGGATCAAAATGTGATGCGAGCACAGCTGGATCCGCAAGTGCTGGCTGGAGTTTACGCTTTGCTGATGTTGGATATTGATTTTGCTCGGATCAAAAAAGTGGATTGAAGAGGCTGGCTTGCGCTTGGTGAAGGATCAGATACCTACTGAGGTACTTGTGGACATAGCGGCTGTGCTGGAAATGCAGGAAAGTGAAGGGAACTTGAAAGAACGAAGAAGAAGAAGAAGAAGACTGACTCCAATGGAGCATTGGTAAGTTTTGCAAGGCTTTCAGTGCCATGCATGGTACAGAATCTGTATGTAGCTGCCTTTAGGGACAGCCCTACTAAGGTACATGTACGTATCCATCAGTGCCAGTAAGCACTGAGCAGGTACAGCATGAAACCCAATCATCAAACGCCACATACTCCGGTCCCGTCGGCTTCTTGTTTTTTTGTCCCACCAAAACGCCGGACACCACGCTAAAGCTCTGTCAGTCTGCCTTATTCCTGCTGGGAACCAATGGAGCTATTCCTGGACGACGAAGCATCCTATGCCACAGCCGTTTTGGCCTTGCTCGGCAACGCCCAGTTGAAAATCTTCTCCGACTTGGGAGTCATCGCGCCTCGAGGCATGTGATCCTTGGGCAGTTGCAAAACATTTGCGTCCGAAGGCATCTTCATCTTGGGCATCGTCGGACGTCTCTGGAATGTGCCCAAGTCCACAATGGCCTCGTTGTTCTTCGTAGCGTCACGATTGCTCTCCTTGCTGAGAGCATGTTCTTGTAACATGGCAACAATCGATGTCAACTTGTCCTTCTCCGGCCCCTCGCATTGCTTCGCCAATTTGGCGGCTTCCTTGAGAAAGTTCATGGCCTGGCCGGGAGACGCTTGAGTCGAGAGGATATTGTACGCATACACTCGGGTCTCCACCTTCGAGTGCTGATTCTGTACGATTTGAATACAGAGAGCGCGACACACTTCGTATTGCTGACGATCGCGAGCTTGCATGGCTCTCGTCAACATCTTCGAGCAGTCCTCGCGGGCGCCTTTGATCTTCTGCTCCAGAGACTTGAGATTGAGCACAAGTGGGTCACTCGTTGGACGGTCCTGACATCCCAGAGACTCGAGAGCACGAGATACAGCATCCAGATCAGGGCAGGTCTTCTTCGCGAGGATGACTTTGACCTCTGGTGTGTCTACCTGAGTTGGGCTCGCTGCACCGCTAGTTCCGGTCGATGATTTTCCATCGTCAGTGGCGTGCTTCTTCTTCGATGACAGGAGGCCAGCGGAGGTCATTGACTTGAGAGACATTCGAAGGGATCCGTGAGCAGAGGCAACACGCTTCACCTCTTTCCCCTTACCTCTCAGACTGACTGGTGAATCGAGTGGATTTGAGGTAGGTGCCGGTTTCAAGGTGACGAGTGGTTCCATGGCAGTTTCTGAAGAGGCAGATCGGAGTGACGCAGGCCGAGCGTGCATTTCCAGCTGTTTCTCAGCGACTGGTACCTCGAAAGTCAAAGCGCGAGTTCGTTGCTCAACCATGATTTGTTCAGCCAAAGCCGCGGGAAGCTGAACGACAGCGCCGTTACCATGATCATCTGTGACTCGAATCTCCGGCGAACTCATGCTGGAAGCGGACGGACTTGACGAGGGCGAGCTGTGAGGTGAGAGCATGATGGCGTCGATATTACCAGATAGGGCGTAAGGTACTTATAGCGTTCGATGCGATCTTGTCCTCCCTCCGATGTTTCTCGCTCCACGTGTTGAGACTGTGTGACGTGCCAGCGGTGCACAATGTTGTTACTCCCTGCCGTCTCACTGTACTCCGGAGGTGTTGTTCGCAGAAGCCGCGGCGATGTTTGAAGTGATGCACAAGTGTGTCAATGTACAAGTCAAGCTAAGTAAGGTAGCTGAGGTAAGGCGGTCGGTACCAGTTGACCTCATGTGTAACGAGCCTTATTCACGGACCTTGCCAGAAATGAAGCAGCAGCAGCAACAGCAGCTTCCCTGGCATGTGACAACTGCCCAGCACTTGGAAGGACGGGAAGTCACAGACTCACGACGAAGCAGTCGGAAGCACACTCAATAATAATCAATCAGGAATAACGATGGAATATTTCGAAATTCAAAAGGGACCGAAGGGTTCGAGGTTAAGTTTGTTAGATTACCTTAGTCTGGTGGAGCCGTGGACCGCTATTGCTTAATTGTGCTTGGGCCAAAACTTAGCATTTGAATAGAATCTTTCTGCCGTTGCGAACCAGACTCCATTGACGAGTTGATTGGTAGGGTGCGACTTCGGGTTCCGGGCAGCCATCACACTCCAGAATTCAGACTTGGACATGAACATGAACTTGACGACGTACTGTAGAACTCAGGGAGGTAGGTAGGTATTCATCCATGGTGTGTGGGACAAGGAAAACACAAACATGCCATGCCATGCCGCGCCGATTCCAAGACGCTTTCGTCAACACACTCAAGGACAGGGCTTTGTCCGGAAATGGGAGTGGTGGGAGCTCGCAGCCAAGCATTAACAGCAAGGAATGTGCTCACTAGAACGCCGTCAGTGCGCTGAGTGCGGTAACGATGCCAAGTTGACATGGACACCGACCAACTACTACACAAACAGGAGCACAGGAACTGGGAAAATGCGCTACTCTGGTTGAAAAAAAGGAGCAAGTCACGTTCGCCGGTTGTCTCGCCTGTGAATTGCGGCCTCGTATTAGGTAGGTACGGAGTTTCTCCTGCTGTGGGTCATAACGTCGTCTCCATGTGCTATTGCCCGGCCGGGAGGTCATGTCATTCGGCCATCCTCTCGCTCATCGAGTGCCTCGCAGTCGTGAACAGACCACTACAAATCATTGTATCCCAGGATCCTCTTCGGCAAGCCTTTCTCACTCACAGCCCAAGTCCACGCTCGTCCAGCTTCCCCCTGGAAGAGAGACTCGGGTGCGCTCGACTGCTCCAGCATACCATCCTTTTCCATGGACTTCATCTCATGTCCAGTGGTATACGTGAGGAAATGCTCAAAGTCCTTTGTTTCTAGCGCCAGCGCATTCCCCGAAATTCCATGACACAAACATGGCTCTTTCGTCAGAAGACCTCGCTCCAGAATACACTCCCTCCCCCTCATAATCGCCTTGTCGATCCGGTCCTTCAGATTTGGGAAGTATTCCTTGATACTCTCCAAACTCGTGACCACACCGGGTGCGCCGTGGCATACCTGGACCAATCGATCCCTCTCAGGAGGTACACTGCTTGGGAAGTTACCGGAGTCGTACTGGTACGTCAACAGCACCGCCAACTCCGCCTCCAACTTCTCTGCATACTTCTTCGGGTTCGTCAGCACGACTTGTGTAATGATTCCCATGGCACCATGGATAGCACCAATGTAAGCTTTTCCATGCCACTTCCAAGGCCGCGGGGTATCCAGAATTGCATCTACGACATCATCTTGCGTGTCCGTGATCAACTGCAAAGTCTTTGGCTCATCCATGAAAGAAGCTTTGACAAGTCTCAGCAGATAGAGATATCCAGCCCGACCAAAGAGGAGTTCATTCTCGGTATCCTCTTCCAGTACTTCAGCGCTGTAATCGCACAGATCTGATGCCATATCCGCGTCTTTTGAACTGGCAGCTCCTATGGCAAGGAGTGCGAGTATGTCGTCTGTAATCCCACACTTTCCCACCTGAGGTCCAGGATACGAGGCAATATTGTCTTGCGCATGTTTGAGGTAGGCAGCTGACCAGACGCCGAGGGGATGGCCTTCGATCTCGAAATCCGGGTACAAGCCTTGTAGAACGAGGAAGGCGTAGGCGACACTGACTGGCCCTTTGAAGAGACCACCGCCGGGTTTGATGGAGGAGGGAGGGTATTCTGTTATGAGGCGTGTGAGGGAGGCTTCAAGCTGGCGACGCGGGTCTGTATACGCATTAGTGCTGTCGGTTACCCAAGGCGATTTCGAAAAGAAGAGTGTCTCACCTCGTCGTGCGGGCGTCGCATCGTTCTTGAAGTAGCGAGGAGGCATCGCGAGTAGCTGAAATAGTCGACGCGCAACTTGATCACGGCGAAGGTGAGTGAGTGTTCCTTGACTACCTGTACCTATTAAGTTGCGCTTAGGTAGGCATCACGCGAGTCGCGTTGGTTGGTGCGCTGTTCGAAGTCTGTAGATTTCAGCGATACCTATCTTTGAGGGTGAATGTGAGGTATGAGGATCGAAACACACACACACAGATGGTGCGAGTGATAGGCTGGTGAAGGTGAAGTTCCAAGGTTGTCTCCGACGAAAGCACGAAACCTGACGAGTTTCAGGTGGGCTGAAGCTGAAATACTGTGACGTAGCACGAGCACGAGGATACCAAGATAGGTACCTCCTACAGTAAGCGGAGAGCAGTCCGCTGAGAAGGTGGGGGTCGGGCTGTATACAACCCTATTCGATATATGGATAGAGTACCTAAGCCACATACATGTAACGGGAACAGAGTCCGCTCATAGTGGTATATATATGTAGTAGACTGTGAACAGGAATCCATATGTTGTACTGTGTGGAGCCTAATCTATGAGGTACCCATGCATCGAGAACGCTCCCACCATGAAGTAGTTTACGCCAGACCAATAACCCCCTCTAACCCTTCTTGCTGATGCGGTCCAAACGAGCTCTGTTGACGGCAATCTGGTCATCCACCTTGTCCGTCTTGTTGATGATGCGGTCAATGTGCTTGTTCTGGGTATCAATCTCCTCGCCCATGGCCTTGCCCAGCTGATTGAGCGTTCGAGCACCGCGATGAATGGCGTCCCTGGAGTGAAATTAGTAAGATGACAGGACAAAAAGACACTGTCGAATGCAACTCACAAGTTATCATCGATTTCATTCTCCATTTCGTCATCCTCGCTATCAGCCTCGAACTGGTATTTGGCCCGATCAGCCAAACTCTTCTGGTTCTGCTGTCGCACTACGTTGCCGTTGAGATCCCGCTGCTGTGCCTGATGTCTCGCCGTTGTGCTGTACGCTTCCGCGCGCGTGGCATCAGCCTGTCTCCGCTCAGCTTGGTGCTTCTCCAGTGCGATGGCATTGGCCGCTTGCTCTCTCTTGTTGGCAGTGAAGGGGTTGGCCACGTGAACTGCAAACATGCTTCTGTTCAGTGTCTTCAGTTCTCTCGCCTTTTCCTCCGCTAGACGGTTCTGGTTGGACGCCATATCCAGGTTTCGTTCCGTGTTATGAATGCGCTCTCCCTGTGCCCCCAGTCTGGCCAAAGTCTCCCGTCCAGTCTGTTCAGCCTGCTCTGCGATTCTGCGCGCGTTCCGAGTAGATGCAACATCTTGTTGTTTGATGAATCGGATCTCCTGCTTCGCAGCGTTCACGTCTTCCTCCTCTTGCTCTTCCGCCGTGAGTTCTCGCGGAGGACCAGAACCATATCCGCCGGGCATTTCCGTTGAGTCGTAGCCACCTGTGTTGCTATAGCTGGCATCGCCACCTTCATGAGGAAGCTGTCCTTCTTGCTGTGCTGGTCGACTCTGCGCTCGTGTCGCAGCATCACCGAAGAGGGCGTCTCTCCCGGCTTGTGTGTTCATAGTCTCGTTGCTGTTCGTCCTGCCCAATCCTCCATAGCTGCCGGCTCCATATCTCGAGTGCGAAGGCTGGCCGTTGCCATATGGATCGCTGCCATAGCCGCCCACCTGCCCATAAGAACTGCCTTGTCCACCATAACCAGGCCGCTGCGAAGGCCCCCCACCATACCCTCCAACCGGCACAGGGCTCTTGTCATATCTGTTGGGCGCAGGGCCGCCACCGCTGTTGGCGTACGCCGGGGGCGCAGCTTTATCTCCCGCTAAACTCAAGCTTCCAAACGAACTCGTGGGCGGTTGTGACAAGTTGCTGGCACTTCTTGCATATGGGTCATTATTGCTTTGATTGGCGTACGGGTTTCCACTGCTCTTCGCGTATGGATCGGTCCCCGATGGTGGCACGGCGTATGGGTTGCTGGATGCAGGCGCAGGCGAGCCTGACTTGCCCTTGGACCTCCCACCAAAGAGTGACGACTTCTTGGCCTCGAGATCTCCGTCCTTCTCCTTGTCCTTTTTGCTTAGACCGAAAGGCATGGTTGGGAACTGGTTGTGTAGGTAGGTAGATTGGAAGTTGTTGCAGGGGTAGAATGTGAAAGTGAAGTGTAGAGGTCGGCGGGCAGTGGGGAGTTTTGAAGTGTCGATCAGGAGCGATGTTCTGTCTCAGCTCGTGGAGCCAAAACCACAACAATGAGTGGCTGAGTGCTCCTCGTCACTCGTCAAGACGTCAGGCACCAGCCTAAGGTGCCAGGATTCTGAGAACCTTACCTCCTTTTGCCATTCTATATACGGCGGAGGTGAGAATGAGCTACGCGATTGACAAGTTTTCAATGTCTTGAACGTGCTGCGCATGAAACTACTTTTGATCATGTGCGCCGCTTCAAAACAGTACATGTATAGTACAGCAGCAGCCTCGCAAGTCGTCCGTAGCGTCCCGTCACTAGCTAGTCCCCTTCAGTAGGCCATCTACAGCTAGTCGGACATCTTTGGCTGACTTGCAGGTCGCCATTCACGACCAATACGAAGCTCTCGGTGAGCGAAGTGCAGCCATCCGCTCTCCTATTCTATATCCATCTGTCGTGCCGTGCTACCTGCCATCATTGCTGCCACGTGAACAATTCGATGGAGATCACAGCGAGTACAGGTACATGCCTTTCTACCAGGCGTTGACATCAAAGTACTCTTCGCCGAAGTAAGTGACCACGACGGTGCGATCCGCGAACTTTCGGCCTGCCAATGCAGCCAAAGCCTTCGCAGCGTGCTCGGACGTTTCGTACTTGAGATAAATCTTGCCAACACCAGTGCTCTGGCGAGAGCCACCTGTAGGTCGAGGCATCTTGACTTCGAGCAGCGGACCGTATTTGGCACATTCCTCCTTGACATCCTCGAGAATCTCTGCAAGGAATAGGTTAGTATACGTAGGACTGTGGGCCAAGGTCAGTAGTGTCTTACCGTCAGCATCATCTGGGTCCATCAGTTCCTCCGGTGTAATCATGTTCATCAAGGCGAGCACACGGCCATTGTCCGCATCGGTCGACTTTGCACCAGCCATCAAGCTCATGGCGTTGACGCTCATCTCGCTGCTGACTTGCTGAATACCGATACTGGCCAGTTTGACGCGCATCGCAGTGTCTGCCAACTCCATGCCATTGAGACTATCCACGGCAACCTTGGTCACGCTGGGATCCTTGTACTCGCAGAACGCGATGCCGCGACTCTCTCCACTCGACTGATTCCTAACCAGAACGAAGCTCTTGAGTTCGCCAAAGGACATGAGCAACTCCTGAATCTGCTCCTCGGCCAAGAAAGAAGGCAGGTTAGTGATAGAGATCTTGTTTTGCGTGTCCGGGACAGTGTTAGACAGTAGTCCAGATTCGTTCTCAGTCTCGTCGATGACGTTGGGCACAATGTAATCTCGAGGACGCTTGATCTGGAGGCCTTTCGGTGCGCCATTCGATGCTCCGCTCGTGTCCATGGCGTCGTGGTCCATAGTAATGCCATCGAGAGCCATGGCGTTGGTCGCATCTTCTGGAGTCTTGAATTCGACAAGCGCGTATGTCTTGTCCTTGCTGCATTGAGCGGAAATGCATGGATCGACACCGCGGGTGATGTTCAGGCCGTTGAGTTGCAGGTTGAAGAAGTCGACCATGCTCTCGTCTGTGGCAGATGGTGGAAGGTTATGCACCATGACACGCTTGGACTGACGTGCACTAGAAGGCTTCAATGCCGAGCTGCTTGCCTGGTTTCCTGGCTGGTTCATGAAAGCCTGCAGTTTAGCTGGGTCCATTGGCTGCTGCCGTGGAGCGCCAGGAAGAGGAAACATGCCCGACAGCTTGGCCTGCTCAGCAGTCACATTGTCGTAGCCAGGAGGCTTGATGTCCCACTGTGTCAATCGACGCTTTCTCTCCAGAACGCTCACAACGTCCGTCAAGTCCGGCGTTGGCTCTCTTGGTTTCTTCGGTGGTGGTGAGCCGCTGGCTTCGCGCTTGATCTGGCGCTCAAGCTGCCTCATATCGTCACGATCCTGGCCGCGATCGCGATGATCTGGACCGTCGCGTCCACCTCCGCGTCCATTGCGGTCATCACGGTCGTCGCGGCGGCCACCACGTCTGTCTGCAAACAGGTCCGGTCGATCTCCACCACGGCGGTCATCGCGGCGCCGTCCTCCATCGTCGCGTCTCGCGTCTCTGCGGTCTGAGACACGGTCTCTGCCCCAACCTCTGTCGTCGCGGTCACGTCCTCCACCACCACCTCCTTGGTAGCGCTCTTCGCGCTCTCTCTCGCGATAGCCACGGCTGGAGGAGTAGCTGTCCATCTCTAGTCCACCATCGCGTCGGCGGTGGTGCGGCGAGCGCGAGCGTCGATTGTCGCGGCGGTCCTCATGGCGGCGCCGGTCGTCGCGCCCTGACTGCAGTCTCCGGTCAGACATGCTGTGCTGACCACGTATGTTGTGTTGTCGAAGCCCTTACTAGCCAATCCGACGTGTTCGTGTGCGGGCGAGCGTGATTTGGGAGAGGCTAATGTTAGATGGGTGGAGGGTTGTGGGCGCTGCGATCAGCGTGGTGTGTTGAGTGTTGATCAGAGCTAGGCTGCCTGTCATCGAACTGGGCTCGAGGAAATGGAGCAACTCGAGCAATGTGATGGAACGAGGCCGAGGAGGATGGAGTTCGGAGCATCGAGTAGAGCTCCAAATTTCAGGCGGGCCGTAGAACTGGATTAATCATTAGCGGAGCTGCCCGCTCTGCCGCTGTCTTGACATGAATCAGACATGGAGCCCGCGCTTGATTGGTCTACCGAAACCTTAAAGGCCAGACGATGCGTGCCCGTGGAGGTACTTCATTCTATCTAGGGAGCTCCAGACAGACATATTGACGAGTAGTACGCCCCGCGCACACCCTATCGATTATGTCACAGGATATAGGGAGTCGACGTCTAGTTTGAATCAAGCGAAAGACCTGCTTTCGGGAAAGAAGAATAGACTGATGATGAGTGATTGGGGTTGAGATGAGGCTGTTTGGGAAGTGAAGGAGGCAGATAGGTACAAACGACCACCCGTGCTCTCAGATTTTTCCCATGTAGGTACTCTTCCCAAAGCACCATCGACTCGCTAAACAAACCCACCGGCTTCCACTTGCGCAGTGTTACCCCATCCAGTCTCCTACCTACTCATCTCCCATCATATTCCTCACCCCCTTCCCCTTCCCCTCCATCTTCATCCTCATCCAATCCCCCACCTTCCCAATCGCAAACAAATCATGTTCCGGCTTCGAAAGAATCACATCATCCTCTTCCTCTCCTTCTTCATGAGTCCACCCGGGAGTACCCGCCGAAATCAACTCCTCGCCAAATTTCTTACACGAGCCCCAATCAATCACTACTAGCTGAGGATGATGGTTTTTTTTCATCTTCATCTAGAAATAGACCTAGATTTGAAGGTTTTAAATCATTATGCGCTAGACCGAGGGAATGGATGTGTGCGATTGCGGATTTGAGTTGTTCTTCGAGGAGGGGTATGTTGAGGGGAGGTTGAGGGTTGTTATTGTTGTTGGAGTTTGATGTGGAGTTGAGAGGCGCATCAGCAGCAGCAGCATCGTCGTCATCGTCGTCATGGTCGTCGTCGTCGTCATTATCATCATCATCATCATCATCATTATCGGGGAAATAGTCGAGATCAAGAAAATATTCATACAAAGTCTTCCACACCCGCTCAAGCACAATCCCCACAATCCGTCCTCGCGCAACCACACAGCCGTGATAGGTGACAATATTCGGATGCGGATGCCGCCGCAGATATTCCAGAGTTTGCATTTCTTCGATATGCATCTGCGGGACCAATGTAGATTCCTCATCTCCAGACAACCAGTCGATTTGAGGACGTTTGAGGTAATGTTTGACTGGCTCGAAGACGGGCGGCGCTAAGGTGAGCTGTTGAGGAGATGTAGGGAACGCTTTTTCGTCGGGGATTCTTCGAAGATTGAGGACGATGTCTTCCAATGAGAGATCATACTTTCTCATCTGGGTGGTTTGGCCCATCCAAGCACGCTGTTCGGTATCAAAGTGGGTCCAGAAGCATCGAGTGAATGCGCCGGTTTCGATGTCGAATGCTTCAAACATCATCACATCGTAGCAAGAGCGAAGCTGAGGCCTCTCTGCTTCGTCCGACGCACTACTCTCTCCCTGGTTTCTTTGCAACGTCCCAGGTGAGGTGGCAATTGCCATGGCAGCGAGGTTCTCGTCGGGCTGTGGTCTGCTTGAACACTTTAGAGGTGCTGATTCTGCCGATTCTGTAGGCAACAATGAGTCGGGTGTTCTCTCGACGAGGCTGCGGACTGTGGTCTCAGAGTCAGTCGCTTGAGTCATTGCAAGTGGCATTCATATGCGAGGAAGTGGTTGTAAGTGCACAGTACGAGATCATCATGACGATGAGGATGAGGATGATGAGGATGATGATGGTGATGTTGATGATGTTGAGGATGCATTGGGCCTGCCCTGCATGTTGAAGCCAATCCAAACGTCGCTGGCGCCTGGCCTGCTTCCTTCACGCCCGAGCTTGTCCAATCCTCTGTCGCCAGCCGGCGAGGCGCCCGGAGCAGATGTGCTGAAGCATGTGAAGAGCACCAGTCGACAGTTATGCCTATCCCAGTTCCAATCGTGTGCCTCGCTGCTGCCTTGCCTGCGGCACAGTATGAGCGGACGTGGATGACCCAGTACTGCATGATGACGGCCAACCTGTCCGAGTCAAAGACTAAGGTACATGTAGTCTACGCAGAGGGCTAGTATCTCCCAATAGATAATACCTGGAAAAGAAGGAAGACGTCTAGCTTTCAAAAAGTAGGAACAAAAAACCAAACCAAACCAAAAAGAAACCAAAAAATAAATTGTATAGGAATAGCCGAAGGTGGGGCTCGAACCCACGACCTTGAGGTGTTCTGTAAACAACCATTACGGTTATCATAAGAGCCACACGCTCTACCGATTGAGCTACCCCGGCAAGGGGTTGTATTTGATGATAGGGGAATGGGGAAAACTGTATATGACTGCCCAAATTATTGAATTCTTTGTGGTGGGGAAAATTTTGACGCCGATGGGCCGATCACTCGGGCCCCCACCACGGTGGTGCCACAAATACCTGACTTCGGATGTCGAACGAGAATACATGTACGTACTGCACGTACCGTTCGAAGAAGCTATCAATGGTCAATAGGGCGGCGTCACAGAGGAAAGCAGGAATGGAATCAAATGGAGAAAAGTGAAAATCTTGAGGCGACAAAATGTTTTCGGTGGTAGTTCTAAGACTTGAACTACCGTATGTCGTTCTAATAGCTAGCTACACTGAAGGTAGGGCATACCGGGACATCTGTCCCATGCCGGGTTGCTTCTGTTATACACACCACAAACATCATGCCTCGTGGTATGCGCAGGCTGTGCGAGCGGAATCTGCGACATTGCGCTGTGCAGACTAGTCGAGCATGACACTGCTCAGGCCACACTTGCTCTCTCCCCCACCCTGTGAAAAGGGGTCTACAAGACGACCATCAACTCGTGCCTGATCATCTTCTCGTCGTCCATCGCGGGATAATAAGGAACCATGGCGTCTGCGCTCTGCACGTAGGCGTCGTTGTACAGCCTCCAGTAGGGCACTCGGACTTTTCTCGCCGGGTGGAACAGACCGGCCCAGACGTAGTTCATGACTGCGCCCGTGCCCACTGCCAACCGGATGGCGTCGATCGCTTCGATGACCCGGTCGATCACGTGTGGACTGGTCTCGAACAGATTAGGGTAAAGGAGGTTCAGCAGGTGCAACATCGCATCCTCACACCCCAGACCAACCACACCGAGCGCGATATGCTTGACGACACTGGCAGCAGTCTGACGATGGACCTGATCACGATCGATGAGGGCATCTTCGAGAAGTGGTGTGACGGCATAGACATAGTCTTTTGCCATTTCGCCAATGTACTCAAAGAGGAAGGAGAGCGACTTGAGGACACCATTCTGCACGTTGAGCTCCGGAACGCGATACTCGTTCATGAGTGCGGGCAAGACCGTGAAGGGCGCACAGGTTTCAGCCACGATGCCGATGGCGACGGCGGTACACACACGAGACTGACGTTCTTGTACACGCAGATTGTTCAGCAGAGTAGCAAGCACATCTTGGGGTCCAATGGCTTTGGCAATGAATCCAAATGTGTTGTTTGCTGCTCGTCGAATGCCTTTCTTATGGGCTTTGAGCATGTCCAGAAGTTCGAAACAGATACGCATCCATTCTCGAGCATTGACCGACTCGGGTCCGCGGTCAGCGATACGCCCCACGAGATCAATCGTGTTCTCTTGCACCTTCTCGTGCCTGTTGCGCAGGATCGGTGTCAGTCGTGGCAGCAGATCCTTAATAGGGGGCTGCATGCTGCTGATACCGACCACGGTAACAATGCTCCTCATCGCGCCCAGGATACTACCTAGCACTTCGGGGTACTCTTCGCCAAGGTATTCGTACAGTACAGAACCGAGTTTTCCGAGAAGGACGTCCTCGTCGCATTGCTTGAGCACAATGGCAATGCGGCTGATGAGATCTGCAGCCTGTTGTCGTACCGTCGCAGACTTGTTGTGGAGCCGGAATAGGATGGTACTGACAATTTGGGGCAGATATGGCTTGCATCGAGTCCCAAGGGAGTTCACGACGGTACCAAAACCATTGAGCAGGACGACGTCTTCCACACTCTGTTCCTGGAATGAGTGCAGAATGCCGTCAACCAGACGCTCTTCCAGTCGTTCATTGATGTCGGCAGCGCCCATAGCGGATACAACTTTTTCAATGGTCTCGACTGTCATCTTGCGATAGGCCTCGCTTTCGTCCTTGAGGTTGTTGACGATGCGTTCGACAATCTCGCCCACACCGACTTTGTGACCCAGATCGACAGTGGTCTCCACGACTTGCTTGTAGTTGCGCTTGTCCAGTGCCATCCTGCGCACCCAGAAGCTCTTGAAGAAGTCGTTGAGGACGGTCTCCTTGAGGTATGCGGCTGTGACGCCAGCACCACCGGCGCATTGACTGATGACTTTGAGCACAACCTTCTTCATTTCCTCATCTGGCGACTGGAATTCTCGCAGCAGAATCTCCATGATCTGCGAGGTATAGTAGTTGCCATACTCTTCGTCCATGAGGGGGATGATGTAACCGACAGCCTTTAGAAAACCCGCCAGTCCTTTGCCACGCTGCTTGCGTGCTCCCGTCCAGAGGGGATTGAGAATATCGTCGAAGCTCTCAATACCGAATGGGTTCGATGCTTCTGCCAGAGCTGCCAATGCGAGAGAGGTGACAGTCCTCACTTTGGCCTGCTCGTCGTTCAGATTCTCCCCAATGCAATCTACCAGTCCTTTGAGATGAGGGAGCACAGCACAACCCATAAGGATAGGGATCTGCTGGATGATCTTGACACCGGTGTGCCTTGCCTGCCATGACTTTTTACTCTTGCACACAGCTTTCAGGAATGGCAAGAGCGTAGGAATACCGAGTGCCGAAGCGACGACGGCGAATGCACGAGCAGTGGTATTGCGCACGTACTCATCAACGTGATCAATATCGGGTCGCATTGTGCTGATCATGGTTGCCAGTCCAGCTGCTTTGGCGAGGTTGGAGATGATTTCACGTCCCTCGACGCGCGCGTAGTAGTCTTGATCGATCAAAAGTGGTTCGATCACAACCAAGATCTTGTGTACATACGGTCTGACGAGGTCGTCCAGCTTGTAGAGGATACGATCGATGACCTTGACGAGCAAATGTCGTTCCTGGTCTTCAAGACTCTTCTCCATCAGCAGTGGCAGAATCTGGTCAAAGAGCGGTCCAGCGCCAAAGCTTCGTGCGTTGTCGGTGAGTTGACGCAGCGCAGTCTTGCGCATGGGAGGCGTGCCGTTCTTGACTTTGAGCAGTAATCGCATAATCTTGCGTTGCTTGAGCTCCTCCACGCTCAAGTCGTTCTCGTCAGCACCGTCCACGAGCTTTCCGAAATATGCCATGTCTTCGGCCTTGAAGAATTGCAAATCTCCTACACCAGGAATGTCGGATGGCAGCGCCTTGCCCATCGATCGCGGGTCGACCGATCGCTGATTCATGAAACCACCTGGGGCAGGCGTAGCAGAGGGCGCAGCCCGTCGCACGGGCGCACGCAACGGTTCGTAGCCAGGGGGTGGTATCAAAATCTTGTAGCCCTCGCCGGGCAACATCTCGTCGAGCTCTTCATCGGAGAGTGGTGCGTTGCGTCCAGAGAGATCGCCACCGAAGGCCATGACGGGTCCCGATGGGGTCGCCTCTGGCGCTCCATTGGGCTGCCCGCCGCTTCCTCCTGCAGCAGACACCATATCCCACTTGGAGCGCTTCTTCAATGGTGCAGCTTCCGCCTCGGGCGCAGGCAGCGAGTCCCACCTCGACTTCTTAGGGGCGACTTCACTATCCGTGGCTTGTCCATTCGTATCACTGGTGGGCACACTTCCCTTCGCTTCGGTCGTCTCCTCGCCTCCATTATCCCAGCGCCTCTTTCTCGCCCGCTTCCGCTTCTCTGCGTCACCGTTGGTCTTCTCTGCAGGCTCAGGCGTCTTGTCCTTGAGCGTCGCCCGGTGCTCCACTCCTTCCATCTCGTCATCGTCGCCATTCGCAATCTTCTCCTTGTTCTGCTCCGCAATGAGCTTGCGCACGCGGTCCTCCTCGCGTTGGATCTCCCGCTCAGCCATGATCTCCTTGTACGTCTTCTCGCCATCGCCCTCTAATCCGCGCTGGAAACGTCTCTTCTGGTAGTCCGTCTCGCGACTTGCGATTTGCGCCTGTTTCTCGCGGCTCTCCAGAATGTCATCCTCGGCTGTCTCGCCCTGTGCCCACTCGCTCCTCTGCGCATCGGTCGCCGTATACTGGCCGACCAGCCTGCCGCTGTCGCCGCCTTCGTCTTCCATGTCCACATCGTCGTTGACATCGATGGTCGTGTTATAGCCCGCAAATTTGTCGCCCGAATCGTTTCCATACAGGTCCTTGTCAAAGTTCTCGGTGAGGGAGACGCCCTTGTTGGTATCAGCGCGTTGGCTCGAGCTGTCTTTGAAGCCTTTCTTTCCTGCGTTGCGCTCGGCCTGCGCCTGTCGCACCTTGTCGAAGGCGGCTATTGCAGCAGTGTCAGCAGAGGTGTACGCGATGGAGACGTGAATTGATGAGAGGGGTGAAGGAGGAAGGGCCTTACCGTCCGACATGGCGGCGGGTAGCGAGCTCAGCAAGCTGAGGCTGCTATGGTGGGCGTCAATGTGATGGCGAGAGGGTCAGTCTGCCAGAGAGAGTGGTTCTCTGCCTTGCCGCAGGATGTTGAGCGTTTCGTGCGAGTGGGGAGCCGTGGTGTGTTGTGGACGTGAACTTGGACGTGGTGTTGCTGGAGGATTGATATGCGAAGTCGGTCCATCCGTTACTTTGCTAGCGCGCGCGATACGGGTAGAACTACGGCTGACTAACGCCGTCCCGCCCGCTTGAGGCTCCCGTCTCTTTTCTTCCATCAGCAGCAGCGACACTCTTGATCTGGAACATCTCTTGCACATGCCTACCAGACCAGAAATACCCAGCAGTCATCACTCAAGGTCCACGCCTGTGGTTCAACCTCCTTCACAACAGGCCACCATCACCAAGACTGCATATAGTTTAGGAGAATGAGACCTCGACAATGCCCCAGGCTTCCAACATGAATGGTGGTACTTACGAACTCGGGCTCCTGAGCTCTCGAGTGAACCATTATCCTACGGCGCCAGCAGCAGTTTTGTTTGCGCGGAGGGACCTCTCTCTCTCTCTCTCTCTCTCTCTCTCTCTCTCTCGGCTCGCGAGGTGGCTGATCATCTCTGCGAGTTGGAGGAGAGATGCCGACGACTCAATCGGCCTCTCGATGTTACCGAGCAGCAACCAGTGGAGACCTAGTCGCCGGGTATTAATTTCATCGATTGATTAGCTGTCCGGGTATCTGAGCGGCTGCACGTGCCTCTCGCGACGAGAGGCTCGTCGGCGGACCACCTTTGATCCTTCTACTTACCTTGGAGCGCTCTCTCTGGGGCGTACCCACCACAAAGTACAGGTAATGTCAGGTCGAGTCTTCCAGGCTCCAGACGCCTTGATCACAACTGTTCCGATTCACGTGCCTGCACTGCCTGGTAGACGATCCCATAGACTATAGGGTTGGTACCTGCAATCATGCGTGGCCCCGGCCCTGTGTCCCGAGCCAATTCACCAACCACTCTGCCCGCACGTTCTTATTTAACCGTCACATACAGGCCAAGAAGTCAATCGGCAGGTGAAGTTCGTGTGTTCGTGGAACATTTTTGTCCGTCCCCACGCCTTGGCACGTTGGTAATTTTCCAGACTTTATGTCTGCGGGGAAACGCAGATCATTTGTGGTGATACAACGCATCAGGCTATCAGCAGGATTGCTAGAGCTCGAGTCCGGCGATATCAACACGGCCTGGACACGACGCGGGTACTCTATCCGCCCCCTGGAAAGCTGCCGCTCGGCCAGTAGAATCCCCGTCCGCGTCGGACCGCCAGTATTGCCCTGAAGATGTCTGAGACTAAAGACGACTGCGAATACGCAAAGCGCCCGGGTGCCTCCACTGCTGTCCCGACTGCCCTCATGCCATGCGCACAACGGAGCCATGGCAGAGTTGGCAGGGAGCTCCTGGAACTCCTATATATCTTGCAGCCAACGCCACCACCATGTCTGCCCGCTGGGACATCGCAGACCGCTGTCCTCCATTAAAAGATGTTGATGAGACTCGTGACCGTGGGCGCTGCCTTGACGGCTGTCGTCGCTGCGATACCAACTCAAAGGCGAAGTGCATGGCCGTTTGCACCCTTCAAGACCAGCGGAAGGGACATTGTGGACACCAATGGCGACAAGGTCCTGTATGCTGGTACGAACTGGCCAGGACACAACGATGTCATGGTATGTGGATGATCACTGACCAGCTCTCGAGGCTAGCCGCCACTAACAGATATCTGTTCAGATCCCGGAAGGTCTGCAGTATCAATCAATCGAAAGCATCGTATCCATGATCAAGAGTCTGGGAATGAATGTCGTTCGCCTCACCTACGCAATTGAAATGGTTGACGACATATTTTCGAACAAGAACTCCACGCTCAGTGCAGCTCTTGATAATGCTCTCGGCTCTGTGAATGGCTCCATCGTCCTGCAACAGATCTTGAGCCACAATCCTTCATTCACAGCTTCGACAACGAGATTAGAAGTCTACGATGCAGTCACCGCAGAGTGTTACAAGCAACAACTCCTCGTCCACCTAGACAACCATGTATCCAAGGGAGAGTGGTGCTGCTCGACAGGTGATGGCAACGCATGGTTTGGCTCCGAGTTCTTCAACGTCGAGAACTGGCGTCGAGGCAATGCCTTTATGGCTAATCACGCCAAATCTTGGCCCGCATACGTTTCCCAAGGACTCCGCAACGAACTCCGCGATCCCAACAACACCGCTCTCAACTACGGCTGGGAATCCTGGTACCAGAACGTGATCCCCACCGCCGACGCCGTCAACGCCGCCAACCCGGACCCTCTAATCTTCTACTCCGGCCTCCACTTCGACACCGACCTGGCCAACGTCACCGCCGGCATCCCCCTGACCCCCGACGGCAGTGTCTTCGACATCTCCGACTTTTGCTATGCCGACAAAATCGTCTTTGAGCTGCACAATTACAACAACGCCCTCGCAGATGCCAACTGCGCCAATTTCAATCTCACCAAATCGGGTTATAATGCTATGGATATCAGTAGCACTTCGACAGCGAAGAATTTCGCACCCGTCGTGTTGACGGAATTCGGGTTTCCGCAGACTCCGACGAATTATACGCTGCCGTATGCGCAATGTATTAAAGAGTATTTAACTACTGCGCTACCTGGTGGGCCGGGAGGTTGGATTCATTGGGCTGTGGGGGGCAGTTATGTGAGTTATCCTTTTCTTTCCTTCTTTCTTTCCTTCTATTTTTCGTATTCTAACCATTCATCAACCACTGCCTTGCTTGATACGGATATTGATATTGATGACATGACCACCATAGTACATCCGAGAAGGCGTCCAAGACAACGACGAAACGTGGGGGCTGTTGAATCACGATTGGTCCGCGTGGAGATCTCCGGCCGCGGTGGAAAATTATTTTCTGCCGTTTGTGCAAGCTACGCTGGGTGAAGAAAGTTATGGATACTCCTCCTAGGTGAGAGACTGTGTGGGTGTGAGGGGGAAGGAGAGGGGGAGGGGGGAGAGACGTTTTCGTATTTCTTGATGAGTAGTAATGTATGTAAGGTAGCTAGGAATTATGATATCAAGCTTGCCAGGCCTTCTGTTTTCTTTTTCATCTTTTCCCCCTTTTTTCATGATGAAGAAATCCTCTTGAAAACACAGTATTCATTCGGGTTCTATCCGAATACTAATTAGCTCAGCTACCTACCATAATGTCATTGTCTTCCACACCCTGTCTGAATTTCACCCTCACCAAAGAACTCCCAGAACCTTACCTACCTAACCTAACCTAACCTATGTACCTCACCAAATATACTCCACGAGCACTAGATTTGTTTCTTTTTCTTTTTTTTTCTTTTTTTATTTTCTCTTTTTCTTTTTTTTTCTTTTCTTTTGTCTAAATCTACCTGGTATGCATGTATCCGGCAACGCAACTGTCGATAATAAAGTTATCGTGATGAATATTTTACAGTAGGTATGTAGCGAACAAACCAAGCCGGTAGAAGTGAACCTAGGTATCAAAGGTAAGGTATCAATCAAGTTCCAAGGATAGAGCAAAGAAACGAAAAAACGAAAAAACGAAAAGAACAGAAAAAGAAAAAAAGAATAAAAGAATAAAAGAATAAAAGAATAAAAGAATAAAAGAATAAAAGAAAAGAATAAAAGAATAAAAGAATAAAAGAAAATCGTCAAGATAAACAAAATTGCATCATGAAAATGAATGTTTTTCTCTACTCTACTTGAATATGTAAAAAAAGGGCCCTTGCAAATCCACAAAACATTTTCACTCTGCTTTTTTTCCTCCTCTTTTTTTTCTTCTAAAATTCTTTTCTTCATGCAACCCAATCCCCCTCGCAAGAAATGCTCTCATATGCTATGCTATGCTATGCTATGCTGAATGTATTCATCATCGTCATCATCGTCATCATCGTTCTTCTTTTGCTGAGTAGTAGTAAAAGGTACCACTACCAATTCGCGGTGTGCGTCATCAGAAGAAGAAGAAATTTATGCACCGTTGCCGTTGTAGGCAAGCTGGTTAACACTGCCGGAGCCAGGGCTAGTGACAACGTTCTTGGTGGAGAGAGACTTGATACGCTCACCGAGAGCAGCAGGGGTACGGGTACCCTCGAGCGAGATGAGGTAAGCAGCAAGACCAGCGACGTGAGGGCAAGCCATGGAAGTTCCGGAGATGGTGTTGGTAGCGCTGTTACCGCCGATCCAGGCAGACTTGATCAGGACACCAGGAGCGAAGATGTCGAGGGAGGTACCGAAGTTGGAGAAGCTGGCGCGGGCATCAGTGCTGCTGGTGGCGCCGACGGTGAAAGCGGTGGGTTCGGAGGCGGGGGAGAAGTTGTTGGCGTTGGCGTTGTCGTTACCGGCTGCGACGACGGTGAAGATTCCGGCGGAGACGGCCTCGGCGACGGCGTCGTTGGTTGCGGTGCTGCGGACTCCACCGAGAGACATGGAGATGACGGAGCGGGCGACACGGTTGTTGCTCTGGGCGTTGCTCACGGCCCTGCACACGAATGTTAGAAATGATGGAGGAGGAGGAGGAGGAGGAGGAAGAGGAGGTAACTCACCAGTCGATACCAGCGAGAACGCCAGAGTTGGTACCAGATCCATCAGCGCCGAGAACCTTGACACCAATGATGTTGGCTTGCTTAGCCACACTGTGATCATGTGTGTTAGTGCAGTTCGGTCAGGTGTGCAGGTATCCGTCACAATAGAAGAATCTTGTGCTTCGTGTGAAACTTACCCGTAAAGTCGACCAGCGACGGTACCAGCGCAGTGAGTACCGTGTCCGTTGGCATCGGTGGCAGACTCGCCAGAGACGAAGTTGGCGCCCTGTGGAAAACATTCATGTCAGCGAAAAACGAGCCAAGGAGGGGGAACCATCTTTGTTGTTGTCGGATTCCATCATTGATGTCTGTTGTTGATGATGGTGGAATGTGGCACACAAGGAGAGAAACTTACAGCAGTGGCACGGCCGCCGAACTCGCTGTGGGAGGTGGAAACACCAGTGTCAATGACATAGACGTAGGTGCCAGAGCCAGCAGTGGTGTCGTAGACGTAGCCAGTTCCAGTTCGGGCCCTGTGCGAGATACGGGCCAAGCCATACTCGGCTGGGGACTGGGTGGTCAAAGCACGCTCGTTGAGGCCGACTGGGATCGAAGCGTAGACCTTGGTGTCGGGCTCGATGCTCTTCACGTTAGGCATGTTGGCAATGGTGTCGACCTCGCTGTCATCACCGTTGAAAGCAAAGCCCTAGGGACTGTTAGTCTGTCGTGTTACGTTTGCATTTCCCAATGAGGACTGCGAACCTTGAAGCTGCCAATGTTGTACTCGTGCTTTGGCTCAATGCTGGCGTTGGAGCGAAGGTTGCCGAGCACGTTGACGAGCTCAGCACCCTCTTCCAAACGGACAATCCACGAGCCTGGAATGGTGTCGGCGGTCTGGCGTTTGTCGACGGTGGCCGCAGCGAGAACCGCTGGCACTGCCAGGAGAAGGTTGCGAATGGAGTTCATCTTGATGGATGTCGAAGCTATTGGGTCTCGAGGAGTGAATGTCTGGAAGATGTGCTGGCTGGATGCTGCTGCTGCTGATGATGAGAGTTACTTGGAGAGGAAATGTTGGCTCCTTATATATCCATTCATCCCAGCATTCTCGACGACGTGAACAGTCCCGCTGGAGATATGAGCTGCCGTCTCGTATCAGGAGCGTAGCGAGCAGATGGATCACAAACACTGGTGTGTTCTTCGCTTACAGACACTGATAGGACGTGCTTCTCGCCGTACAGCCACTCATAGAGCAGCAGGACGTCGAAGGGACGAAGGGTCCATCGGGGCCTAAACGGATATGGCATGCGAACCTGCAGTAGTGCTCATCATGCTATCGAGGAAGCATACATGTATGGGTATGGCACAAGAATGCGTGCATGTGGTCCTCAACATTGCTCGTTCGGGAAGCTCGAGCGCCGCGGCCGTAGGAGGGAGGGAGAGGGTGCAGAGAAGCTTGGTTCTACGGTTCGTTACAAAGCACTTTCCACCACGTCGATCACTGCGCCCGACCAGTTGTACGGTATTCTTGGCTTCGGCTGATCACAGCTGCTTCGAGCAGGAGCCAAGCCTTTGACTGGCCAATATCTGCCCACTCCCGCCACTCACCTCCCAGTTCCAGTTAATCGACGAGTTGAAGCAATGCGGCCCTGAGCGCGGTTGCAGTAGGGCTGCTGTATGGAAGCGCTCGGTTATGCCACCGAAGGACGCCGACAAGGCTCTCCCACACCCGCAGCCGCAGCAGTGTTGGCAGGGCGTGACAGCTATTCAGGGCCTTCTAGAAAGGGAACAATATCGAGTGCTCGCGCACACTTGGCGCAGGAGGGGCCTCCGAGGAAGACGAAGAGACTGGGACTGGCAGTCAACAGTGGCTCGCAATGCCAAGAGCCTGGTAATGCGATGCAGCAGGGATGGTTCGCAATTCGAGCGTCATATGTGCCGAAGCCACAAGACCGTTTGTTGCTCCTTTCTTTGGGTGGGGCGACAACTGCCAAGTATCAGGCAAGGTACATGTAGGTACAGTATACTGTATCTGGTCTGGACTATGGAGGCTCCCGGTCGAGACGGCGCTTCTAAACACACTCATAGGTGCGGAGGTAGCGAGACATGCTTTTGCATGACCACCAAAGCCGATTTTCTGCTTGGAAAAGAGAGAACATTGTCTCAGTCGCCACCACTCCACTCGTAGTATCGTGATGAGCATCGAGATACCCACGTTGGCGAGGAGAAACGTGCAAAGTCGTGCTGCTCCATTGCACAGCATGATCCGCTTTTTCAGAGCTGCCAATGTTCGGGGTTCAGGAGGTTTAGAACTTACCTAGGTGCCCGTCTGAGTAGCCATATTGTTCCTGACGCTCTAGGAAGGTCTTTGTTCGGAAACCTCTCAATCATCCGCTTGATTGGCGCATGTGATTCCGTAGGCGCCTGGGCCATCGCTTAGCAGTGTTAGTATGGAGTAGTAGTTTGTGTCCACATGGACTTCTTTTTTGGAGTGTGGCTCATATAAGGTTACATTCAGAGCCCAGCCAAAACAGCCACACTTGTACGCCTAGCGGAATGCCAAGACAGATGAAGATAAGCCTGCGTCTCAGTTAATAAAGAGATCCAGGATTGCAGGCCACGATTTCAACGTATTGCTTCTTCAGATTGTTACATGTCTGCAGACGCTACCTCGACAAGGCAGGTCAACATATGCTATAGCCATCTATGCTTCCACGAGTCCTGCTGCTTTCGCGGTCGAGACGACATATTGGGAAGGGGGAATTTGCCGGGCCAAGCGAATGTTGATTGCACGTGAAAATAGCACACGCGCTTGTGATGCAAACTTTTTAGTCCGAGCAGCACTTTATGAACTTCATCCCACGCTCAATGAACATGACATTAGTAGCCATGGCCTATCGACCCCTCACGCCTAACCTGGCTGCACCCCAATGAAGACTGTGGAATCGTGCTCAGTCGAATGCTGGCTTTCCCCGGATGGTATGCTCAGAAAGGGCACGTCCCGAGCATCTTGAGGCAGGACGCTCACACAAAAGCAGCACACTAGGAAGCTTGGCGCATGAGAAGTTCTGTCCGGACCTGCGAACCATATATTAGACATGTCTTACTTGGGGGGTTCTGCCAGCGGAGAGACTACTCGGAGGAGAGGTGCAAAGGCGCAGTGAGCGAGCAGCAGCAGAACGACGAGGTACAATACTCGACAGTGCGAGGCTAAGCACATGACTTCCAGGCGGCGGAGCATAAATCGCACGAAAGTTATGCTTGCTGTATGTGGAGCAGGCTGTAGGGCGGGCGAGATCATATGCTTGATCGAAAACTCCTCCTCACGCGTTTTCTCTCGTGTACAGCGAGGCCATCTCACACGGTACATGCGAGCGAAGCATGCGATAACACGAAGTTGACAAGCTTGCTGGCGTGGCGGGCCTCTCTGGATAGTATGGTATAGCATGGCATGGCACGGCAGGGCAGGTCAGGCCAGGGCGTTAGTGAGCCCAGCGCTAGTCCAGATGTTCAAGCCACCGACTGTCTTTCGAAGATGGGGGTTCCGCGGTGGCTTCCGCAAGCACAAATGGGTTGTTTTTGGTCTCGATAGACATGAGTAGGTAGGTGCCTCAGTAGGTATCAGACCCGGGAGTGTCCCGCTCCAGTAAACAGCTCGATACTCCTCGTCTGGCCTTCACGGGGCCATATGTCGTTCATGATGATTCGTCCTCTGTGATATGTAGGTACTAAATGGGGAATGTAAAGGATGTTTTTCGGGAACCTAGGGTCTATGTACCACCTATGGTCTATAGTTCATTTTGGTCAGCTTGGCTTTCTTGGCATTTGTCGGAGCGGTCTCCGAAAGGAAGCACAAGAGGCGAGGGACGGGGCGGACTTCGCCGGACTGCTGAGGAACAGGTATTTCTTCAGACTCCTCCATCTTTTTCAGATATATGTATTGCGACTGCCGCAACGTTCTGTGGTAATACGGCAACAACAAAGACAACGACAGCGACAACAACAGCTACAGCCTTAGAAAGACCGCTTTTCTCTCCGAGCTACGACGAGCAATCTCTCCTTTCCAAAGCGAGCCAGAAGTAGCAGAGGTAGCAGAATGCCGAGCAATCGACGACGACGACTTCTGAGAATACCGCGTGGCGGTCCGACACTGCGAAATAGCAATATCGACGCCATGACAGCCTCTCCAAGGTGATATCAGGAACTCTCAAAAACACTTTGTAGGTATGGAAGGAAAGAAAGATGGAGCGGACATGAACGATTCGAGGGGTTCCAATTCGCACGCTTCTTGAATAAATGCGAAGCGAGAGTGGTGCATGATATGTATTACCTTGCTGTTCTAATCCGGATGTAATGACTTTCTAGAATTGGAATGACTAGAAAAGTATATATACCTACCTAGGTATGTATACTACATGTACTCTCTCGAACATGTTTCACCCTCGAGCCTTCTGAAAAAAATATTTAAGTACTGCAATACCGTTACGCAAAATATTGGACATTCTCGTACTAGCTACCTAGGTAGGTAGGCAAAGAACGAAGGACCTGTCCCGAATGGCTTCCTTGAACCGTTGGTATACCTCTTCACAACGAGGTGGGATACCCAATATTCGACAATAGAGCAAGACAAAAGCCTTCCCTACAGACTACCAGGGTGAGGTTTTTAGCTAGTATTCTCAGTGTTAATATATATAGGCTGAGGTAAGAGGCAAGCATTCCAGCCAAGCTGTGATTGTGATCCTTTCGGACATTTTTATCTTCTTTTGCCCCACTGAACCTGAACCCTTGTGCAGGGCATAACTTTCTTACCTGACTTTTCACCTACTATCACAGCTGATAAACATACACACAGAAGGGCCAAAGTGGATAACGCATCACGCATTTCCCTACTAAAACTCACTCTACACTCACCTTCCGGTCGGACTTCTGGCTGGGAGAAAAAGTTCGAGAGTCGGGAATGGTCGTGGGGAGATAGCACGGAAAGCGGAACACTACCTCCTCCTTACATATATTCGCATTCGGACAACGAAAATCTCTCGCCACTACTCTGAATGACCGCTACTTTTTCTCATCAACCAAGACTTGGGTTGGTTGGTAGTAGTAGCAGTGGTAAAAGAGTGTTCCGCTGCCCGAGATGTTCGGATAGCGGACATGTCTTTGTGGGAAGGCCAGATCGGTGCGCGGGCGGACGCTGGGAGATGATGGAGCTCGGTGTCGTCGCGTGTGAAGCCTCAGGATGCGCGTCAGTATCGTCGGGACTCTAGGAGGTACATGTAGTATGGGTGTAATCGCTGTAGTCGGTGTGGTCGGTGTGGTCGGTGTGGTGTATGAACAAGAGATGCAGGTGGTGCGTAGGTGTTGGTCTTGGGTGGACGCATCGGCAGCTGGCGCACCCCGCCCCGCCCCCCGCCCCGCCCCTCGGCCCCAGCCATCCGCTCCGCCCGCACCCAGCGATATCGGAGCTGGCTTCGCAGCCATACCTTAGAGGGTAGACAAGGTTGATACACATCAGCAAGGCGAGAGAGTGTGTAGAAAGTGTGCTTCCTTCACTTGTGTCGACAGAAATATGAGCGCCGCCAAGAACATTGTCAAGGCCTTGGAGCCGTTCACCAGGTAGACCACCACCATGCCCCCCGTCCCAGCACCATACCCATACCACCAAGAAGTGACAACTCCGTGTAGCTGCGATGTGGCAGATGCCCTCACCAAGCTCAAGGTGCCTCATGGCGGTTTTCTGCCGGGTCTGACCATGTGGTCGCCCCAGCGTCAAGCCGGATCCACCAAGATCATCGGGCCCGCATACACCGTCAAGTACGTGAGGAAGAACTACGAGAACGATGCCAAGCCTTCTGGTCACTACATTGACACGGTCCCCGAGGGAGCCGTCATCTTCATCTCGGCGCCGCCAAAGATGATCAATGCCTGCTATGGCGGCTTGATGAGCACACGAGCACACCACCTGGGCGCTGCAGGCACCATTGTCGATGGCAGACTACGGGATCTCCAAGAACATCGTGACCTGAATTTCCCTGTTTTCGCAAAAGATGTTGGAACGACGGCTCCTGCAGAAGTTGCTCGTGTGAGTGAGGTGAATAGTGGACCTGTACGATTCAACAGCGAAGATCAGGATTCGTATATTTACCCTGGAGACATACTGATTGCGGACCTCAACGGCGTCGTTTGCGTACCCCAGCAGCTCGCCGAGCAAGCTGTCGACTTGATTGCATCGCAAGTCGAGGCGGATGAGAAGGTGGCGGAAGATATCAGAAATGGAGTCCCTGTGGGAGAGTCGATGAAGAAGCATCGAGCGCATGTGAAACAGCCCAAGTTGGCCTGAGCAAGAATAATAATAAAATATATGGGCACCTCACGTACGGAAAGGCGATTGGTCGGGTACAGACGGCGAATATGATATGTCGATATTGCCGGCACCCGGGCACATCATAACAGTAATAGTACTGTAATTTGCTGATTTGCCTCTTCTGTGATTTGGCCGCCGAAGAGAGGCGAAATCTCCGTCGATAATACTGAATCATGACGCGATTGGCAGAAACTGAAGAGAACGAAGTGTCTGCAGTGGTGCGTGCGTGTGTGTGTGTGTGTGTGTGTGTGTGTGCATGTGTGTGCCCACTCTCGATATATTGCCTCCGACCACTTGAGCCGGCCGGTACTACCGGTAAGAGGTACCTCTAGTATAATCACCTCACAAACGGGCAGTTGTTCCAGTTCCAGTTTTCCAGCAAAAGCATCGGAAACTTCACTCTCTTCGCTGCATTCCCCTTTCGTAGCTACATCTCCGCTCCGCTGCCTCGCGGTGACCCACGCGTGAATACTTGCCTGATACCTTTACTCCCCTCGGAACAAGAGTCTACTACCGCTCACCGGATCCGGTATGCGCATGTCTGTGTGGGCCGCTGATAGATAGGAGTGGGTGCCTGAGACTCGTCGGTCAGGCAGGGCTCCATTCGACTGATTCTTGGTGGAAATAGTATCGAGTGAGGTATACTGCGATTTTCTTACGGACCTCGTGGATGGCTTCCGTCGGGGAGAAGTCCCTTTGTTCCTTACTGTAAGGTACTAGGAGGCACAGGTCCTCACTCCTCACTAGGAGGTACATGAACTTACCTACTTACGTACGCAGCCTCGCGGCAAAACTTGAAGTGTCGGGGCGTGTCGTCGCCACGCGTTGCTGTTTCGGAAAATTTACCTCGGCAAGACATATCCTACGGCACAAGTGGGCGGCGGTACTCTCAGTCTCCGAGTACAACCAGCGCCACGGAGAAGAATGAGAAGAATGAGAAGAAGAATGATGATGATGATGATGATTGTCTGTTCCACATCACCATAGATGATAACGACAGATGCAACCATAATGTCACTAGACTGTCTAGACACCTGCGCGAGCCCCATCCCCCCTAGGCCCCTGAGATATCCGCATGCACCCAAATCTCTTCAAATTGCTTGTCACGCTTAGCATACCTAGCCGATCGGAACACGGATGGTGCCGATGGGTGATGGAGACGGGGAGGGCAGATCGCGGTCCAACTACCTCCTCCTACTGACTAGGTACCGCACCACTGCTTGCCATTCTATCCCTCTCTCGTCCTCCTACGGCCTTGCCATAGAGTGCCCTTCCTCCACTGCAGCCGGTCCTCCGTCTCCCTGCTCCACTCCCACCACTACTGTGCTCAGATATGACTGGCCACCCTCCGTCCGCTAAGATAGTCGGCCCTCTCACAATGGAAGGCCGTTTCACGCTGCTGACGACTAGAGCCAGACCATTCGCTGCTCTCAGTGCTCTCAGTGCTCTGCCACGTCCAATCAGCTGCTCCGCAATGTCATGCTCCGCCAGAGCGTACGCAAGATGAAGCACGGTGGCCTGCCTATTCAGGTGTGGGCAGAAAGGACTACGGACGTGTTGTCGTTACACGCGCCGCTTCTCTTCTGGAGCCACGACTCCACCAGCGACGACGTATCCTTCTGCTCGGCGCTTTCGAGCAATGGGGTGTTGATCTGGCTATTACGCGGCTCGTCAAGTATGTGTATACACGACCGCAGCTGGCAGGAGGTCGAGTGAAGTATAAGAACCCTCCTCGATATCAGCTTCTTCTGTACCACTCGACATCCAACGACACTCGAACAACACATTCCTACAAACAAGGCAATGGCACCCGTCACTCAACTTCTGGCCCTTGGCCTCCTCTCCGTCGGCTCCCTTGCTCACCCCGGCCACAGTGTCGCGGAAGAAGCAGCAGAGCGAGCAGCATTTGCAAGCCTCAAGCCTCGTAGCGTCCGCTCCTGTGCCTCTGAGCTGAAGCGTCGAGGCCACCTCGAGACTGCTCTTGCTCGTCGTCAAGCTTTTGCCAAACAGGCCCGCGCCAAACGCTCGATCCCCGCCGACAAGCCCCTGGCTCGCCGCGACTTCAGCGACTACGACTTCTCCCACCTCTCAACCTCCGGAGTCAAGTACGGCGACGACGAGCTCACCCTCTTCTCCGACAACTCCAGCTGTGTCCTGCAGCCAGAAGTCACCCAGGGTCCCTACTACATCGATGGCGAGCTGATTCGCTCTGACATGTCCGAGGACCAAGCCGGTGTCCCTCTCTTCGTCGATATCCAACTCATCGACACCTCCACCTGCGCCCCTGCACCCGCCATCTACGTCGATGCCTGGCACTGCAACAGCACTGGCGTCTACTCTGGCGTTTCCGCCCGCGGAAACGGAGACTCCGACGACACTTCTAACCTCGACAACACCTTCAACCGCGCTCTGCAACAAACCGACGTCAACGGTGTCGTCCAATTCGAAACCACCTTCCCGGGTCACTACACTGGCCGTGCCACTCACATTCACGTCCTCACCCACAACGCCGACTCCACCATCATCCGCACCAACGGCACCTTGCTCGAAAATGCCGGAAACTTCACCACCTCCTCCTCGCACGTCGGCCAAATCTTCTTCGACCAAGACCTCATTTCCCAAGTCGAAGCCACCGAACCTTATGTGAGCAACACGCAAGAACTGACCCTCAACTCCGAAGACTTTATTCTCGCCCAGGAAGCCGCGGATATGGATCCTTTTGTCGAATACGTCATGATTGGCGACTCGATTGAAGATGGAATTCTCGCTTGGATTTCTTTGGGAATCGACCCTTCGGTTGACGATTCGATCGGTTCGGCCGGAACGTATTACAAGGAGGGTGGTGTGGCTAATCCCAAGTCCGGAATGGGTGGTCCTCCTCCTGGAAACGGCACTTTCCCACCGGGATGGTCCCCTCCAAATGGGACGACTGCTGCTTAAGAAATTGCGGCAGCAGCAGCAGGTTGAGTTGAGTGTCAGAATGTTGGAGATGGAGAGATACCTAAGCTAGGCACACAAAGGTAGAAACGGTACCTCCTTGCCTCTACAGGACTTTTTTCCAATCTCCGTCGTAGTGTAGGGCTTAGATTATAGATAGATAAATACCTACCCTACATAGGTACCCATTTACCGTACTGAGATTACACAGAATACAGAAGAATTCAAATTGAGCTTATCGAATCATTCCAAAGTGCAATATACAGTACCTTGTGTCAATCCTACAGGCACCTACGGTACTTTTTCCTTCTCTGAGAACTCAAAGAAAAAGATATATAGAAAAACTCCTACCTTACCTCATCTTAGTTCATCGAGCAGGGCACTGACTAAAGAAAAGAAAGTATAAACCCGTAGTATATTCCATTTTGTCTTTGATCTTTTTGTCCTTTTGTTTTTTTCCTATCTACTTCTATATTTATAATATCAGGTATATACCTATATACCGATTCCCCTCACGACTTTTTTTTTCTATAGAGGGAAACAGGAAAAAAAAAAAAAAAAAAAAAAAAAAGGAAAGCTACCTACCCAAACAAAAAAGAAAAACCTCTCCTCCCTTTGGAAAGAAGAAATCCCCCTGAAAACAAAAACAGGGAAGAAGAAGGCCAAAAAAAAGAAAAAAAAAAAAAAAAGAAAGAAAGAAACGCCTCTTTGCCCTGCCATGCCCTGCCCTATGCCCTGCCATGCCCTATGCCCTGTCCTGCTCCTTGCCAACAACCAAACCCCACAAGAGGCAAACGAAGCGCCTAGGTATGGAAAACAACAAATATTTTGCAGAAAGAAAGTGAAAGAAACGCTGCAATAGCGTAGCATATGGCAGAGATAGCCCCGCCCACAGTGATGGCTGACTGGCAGTGTGCGTAAGGAACCCCCCCCTCTTCTTCCCCCCTTCACCCCCCCCCCCAAAAAAGCAAAAGATGGAAAACAAAATCACCCATATCCAACAATACATTCAATTTCCTGCCTAATCCCACTCAACCTCCTCTTCAACTCAGCCGCATCATGTCTCGCATCCAACTCTTCATCGTCAACATCATCCTCATCAACATCATCCTCATCATCCTCATCATCACCATCACCATGATGCTGATGATGGTCATCATCATCATCATCGCCACAACCAGCAGCAGCCATATCTTCCCCAGCAGCAGCAGCAGCAGCAACAGATGATGAAGACAAGTCCCCAGCAGAAGCAGAAGCAGAAAGAGAAGATAAATCTCCCACGGAACAAGAAGAAGAAGAACCTCCTCCTCCATGTAAATTTTTCGCTGCAGCAGCAGCGGCTTTTCGTTGCAACCCTGCACTTCGAACATTACGATTGACGCGCTCTTCGAGTGTTCCGACGAAATTTGCCACGAGGCAGAGTTCTTCGCGAATGGCTTCGGTTTCGGAGAAGTGGAAAGTGTCTTCTCTGTGGGGTTGGTGATGGTGGTTGTTGTTGTTGTGGAGTTGTGGGTGCTGATGTTGTTGGTGGTTGTGGTGACCTCCTCCTGGTAGTGGTGGGAGAATTCCTGAGAGATTTGTTCCTTCTCCGACTCCTCCAACTCCTACTCCGGGGTGTGGACCGTGTGGGTGTGGAGGTGGAGGAGGAGCAGCGCAGTGAGAGGAAAGATCATCGAGCATGCGCAGAGCAGAGGAGGAGTCGAGGCCGGCGGAGACGTGGTGGTCGAGGAGACAATCGTCTTTGTCGGAAGGGGTGCTCTGAGAAGGGTCGCTGGAGGAGGAAGGGAGGCTGGTGGTCGCACTAGGAGGAGGTAGATGATCGACGACGGGGTGGTGAGGAAGGAAGTGTGAGGAAGGATTTCCGGGGAAGGTCGGGGTGAGAGGCATCCAACCGACATTGAAGTCGTTTAAAGGGGCGATAAAAGGTGGTTGGGACCACATGCTCAGGCTGTCGTCGTGGTGGAAGGGCTCGGCAAGGGGGAAATGGGGCGTTCGGGCACGGTCGACGAGAGGGACGACGTGGTGCATGTCGCGCATATATGAAGGGGTATTGCATGTCGAGGAGGAAGCACTCGGTGTGATCTGCTGCATTTGTGCGGAGTGGGACTTTGTTGGTGAGGTTTGTGGGGATTTGGGATAATCTGATTCCGACGACACGGCGTTGCTTCTTGCAGCACTATTCATGTTTTTGCGTCCTGCTCTCCGGGAAAAGCTGTATTCGCAGTAGATTCCTTTCGATTGACATCGTAGACAGGAAGGTCTTTCCCTGCTGCATCGTACTTTGGCTCGGGCACAGCAGTCACAGCTTTCCTTGAGCTTTGGTGCTGCCTTCGATCGTCGACTGGAAGTCTTGGCCGCTCCGTCTGCCAACATCGTCGTTGCCATGATGGAAGACATTGTACAATATGTAAATTGCGCTTTTCAACTTTTGCCAGTCTCTTTTGTTTTGCTTCTTCTTCATGTTCAGACAATGAGGATGTCTCACTTATCTTGTACTGCCACCACTTGCGCACTTCAATGATGCAGTATGACCAGTTTTCGGGCTCGGAGAGCTGGTTGCGTAGTCGGTATCGTGAAATGAACCCCGAAGGTAGAGTTCGTCGAGGGTGCAGGGTGAAGAGGCCGTAGGTCATGCACAAGACGGACGGCCTGGCCCGCCAAACATTGCTGCAGTAGACACTGGTACAGCGAGCGCAAGACTTCCAACCAAGGCACCAAGAAAAGAACGTATAGGTACATGTACTTCACTACTCCCATTCATCAAACTACACCCGCCGCTTATTCACAGTCCGTGGTAGCTTGTTAACACGATAGGTAAGCCGGGTGAGGAACTGCCACAATGTGAGAGCAATGCCTCCCAGCGTTCAAAGGCTGTGGTTTACATGATTACGGCTGCTACAGTTACACTGTAGCAGACTTCGGCTTCCATAGGAGTGAAAGCAGCATCAGTGCAGTGCCCGTGTTTGGCAGCCAGTGTTGATTCTTGTTCGATTGTCAATGCGCGTTCGACTCTTCTTCGATCGTTGGATGGTGGTTGTCTGGTAGTCTGGTGCGGTGATCGGGATCACACGACGGTTGTTGTGTGGTGTGGTGATCAAGATCATACGACGAGTGGACGAGGAATGCTAGGCGTTATAGGAAAGTTTGTGGATCTACGTCGGCCGGACACCAAGGTAAGCAACATCAAGGGGCATACCGCAACAGTAGTAATACGTACCCGAAAGCTCTCCGAAACCTCGAAAGTCCCGTGTGCATCTCCGAAATCAAGTCAGTATACGTAGCATCAGTCTACTGGAGAAGGCCAATAGATAATACAAGTCACGTGGTTGGGCAACATGTTCGACTTCAGGATGGGAGGGAGGGAGGGAAAAGAAGTGTAGTCGATCGCTTTTGGAAGATGGTTACAATGATCCTCTCAGAAGACCCTCTCAAGAGGGCCGTCTCACAAGGCCAATGGGATGGTGCAGAAAACAATGCCTCCGCAGTACGTCCCAAATCATGGCTCATCGACAACCTGCGTGGTCATTCCACTTGCACCAGCCGTCTCCTCAGCAGTGAGCGCCCTAAATCCTTCAGCGCCTGTCAACTTCACTGCGCCAGCGCGGACGAGAGCCTGACTCAAGTCGTCGAGCAGGTCCTCGAGATCTTCGATGCCGATACATAACCGGATAATGTCTTCCGGAAGAGCGCGCTCTTTTCGTGTGGCGGGATCAATGCTCGCGTGACTCATACGGCAAGGCATCGAGATGAGTGAGTTGACACAGCCAAAGGACACGCTAATGCCAAACAGCTTAGTGGACTCCACGATACGTTCGGAAAGCGCAATGGAGCCTGTCTCGAACGACAGCACCGCTCCGGCACCTCGTGCTTGGCTCCAATGCAGCTTGTACTGTGGGTGAGACTTCAGGCCGGGATATCGGACCTTGAATCCGTGGTTCTCGAGGAACTCGGCAATGGCCTGGGTATTGGCCTGCTGCTTGTCCATGCGAATCGCAAGAGTCTTCACGCCTCGAAGCAGCAGCCAGCTGTCGAAAGGCGCGAGACCACAGCCCGTACTATTGATCATAAAGTAGAACTTGTCGCCCAAAGCGACATCGTTGACTCCAATGACGCCTGCCATTACGTCGTGGTGACCGGAGAGATACTTGGTGCCAGACTCGTACACGACGTCTGCGCCGAGGTCCAGTGGATTCTGCAGATACGGCGACAGCATAGTGTTGTCGACGACGACCACAATCTTGGGGCTAATCGCATGTGCAGCACTGGCGATGCCGTTGATGTCGCAAATCTTGATCAGTGGGTTGGTGGGTGACTCCAGCAGGACCATAGTCGTCTTCTCACTGAGCGCCGACTTGACCGAGTCCAGCGTTGTGGTGTCCACATGCTTGACCGTGACTCCGCCGTGCTCTTTCAAGAACGTCAGTAGTCGGTTTGTGCCGCCGTACAGATCGTCACCAGTCACGACCTCGTCGCCGGGCTTCAAAATCCTGGTGATGACGTCCAGCGCGCCCATGCCCGAGCCCGCCACCAGTGCCCTGTTGGCGCCCATAATCTTGGCCATATGTCGCTCGAGGTGGGTGCGGGTTGGATTGCCGCTGCGCGTGTAGTCGTACTCCTGGCCGGGACCACCTTTGAAGGTGGCTGACTGGTAGATTGGCATGCTGCTCGCACTGTACTGGTCGTTGGTCTCGGTGTACACGAGCTCGGTGGCGAAGTTGTAGCGGCGGCCATTGCGCGGGCTCGACGGCGCGGGCGAAGGAGGCAGGTCGTGGCCGTCGAGGTCCAATTTCTGGACGTTCAAGGCCTTACCGGTGCCATTCGTGGGGGTGTCACCGCTCATGGTGGGTGTGGATGGTAGGTAGTTTTTAAAGAGGACTAGAGACCTCTATACTCGGTGTCTTAGGTGGGTGGAATGATGGGCAATGAAGCGCGAGAGGAGGAGAATGTCAGGGTGATGACTTGTTCCAGTTTGGGGTTTGCTGGATGTGGTTGTGGGAGGTCGTGTGTGGCATTGAGAGGAAGAAATGACTCTCGAGAAAGTCAATCTGACGTGCTCCGATTGCGGAGGTTATTCTAGAACTACCTCACCATGTCAGGTACGGGTACCACATAGTATACCTCCTACAGGGCATACACGCTGGATACCTTACGGATACTTTTTCACATGACCTGTAGGCTGTAGCTATTGACCCTACCATATTCACCCGAATCATATCGTATGGACCTGTATGACCTTTCGATCCTTCCCGACCACCAGCCTCAACTGCTTGCCGCCCTCTCCGCCAAAGATGCCCCTCCGCAATACATCCGTGTACAGCTCATAGCACGGATAGTAGCCATTCACAAACTCAACTACCTGCTCCTTGGACATACCAGTGCCCTTGGAAGCCCTCATAGCAGCCTCTTGCTGCTCTCGCCAATCGTATACGTACAATGTGTCTTCGGCATCGCTACACGCGCATCGTTAGTTAAGGAGCCCAAGCATGCAGAGCACAAGCCCAGAAACTCACATGTGGATGAATGCTCCAAACCTGTTCGTCAAAACGTCATACTCCTTTAACTTGCTGTTGATGAACAACACATGCTTCAGCTCCAACCTTCCCAGCCTCCCAGTATAGGAATTCCCACTCTCGGCTTCCTGCACAGCCATTTCCCATTTGTGTTGCACCTCTTCATCACTAAGCGATCGAAAGCCCACACACCAACCTTCAAAGATGATGACTTCTACTGCTTGCTCGTTGGATTTGTTCACCACTGGCCATTGCTCCTCAGGTCTGCGATCACCAGCTCCATTGAATTGGGACTTGTCATAGCTCGGGATCTTGACGTCTGGTCTACGCTCTGCCAAGGCGTCGAAAAGTTCTATGCCAGTTCTTATATCATGTGTGGCAGGCACCCCACGGTGCTGAACGAGAGGGTTCGATGGGTGCGATTGAGCGAGAGCTTGTTGCTGGTTGTGAGGGAGGTAGAGGTCGTCTATGGAGAGGACTAGGGTAGGTAGGTTGTAAGGTGGTGCTGAGAGAGTCTTGTGAAGGGTCTCGACCTGGTTTGGTTAGCTACCTGGTACTAGTGCACTGCTGGCGCTACTATACTGCTGGTGGTGGTGGAAGCAGTATCCGACGACCTCGAGGGGCACAATTCATGTCCCCCATCTTCTACGATACTACAGTCGACACTGAAAGTGCAGTGGTGCGTGCCGCAATCGCGACTCGGTCGATGAGCACGACCTACCAAAGTTGTCTTGCCCGCGCCCTGGACTCCATTCAGTCCCAAGAAGAATGGCGGCGGGCGTTCCAGCTTCTCCTCATATTCTGCCCTGTGTAACCGGAGTCGTTCAGCAATGAAAGGGACACAGTGCTCCGACTTGTCGTCGATAATGTGCGGCATCTTGCACAGTCTCACGTGTGCCAGCCCATTGTAAGGAGCTAGAGTTCACGGGTTTGGCATGTGAAAGGCACAATCTTGCGGGCGATGGAATAGCCGAGTCAGCTCCGCGTTGGGTTGGCGTCATTCTTTCCAGGGTGCCCTCATGACTGTGCTGAGCCTGTCGTTGCTCTTCACATGAAAGACAGAGCAAGAAACGCCAAGACTACAGGAATATATCTGTGCGGTGCTGCGGCAGAGAGGGACAGCCGGGGCCGTGAGGAGTCTGAGGACGGGATGGGATGCTGCCTCGGTGAGGGAAGTCTCTCCAGCCTGTTGCTGCCATGTCCGTAGGTATAGACTAGAGTGGACCAGACCAGACTTTGCCAGAGATCGAGGTGCAACAACAAAGCGGCAATGACGGCCACGAGGAACACACATGAGCCATGGGCGTGGATGGCAGCGAGCGACGGCATCCCGGCCACGGGACACACAATCCCACATGACCCACGGCTGTGGATTGGTCTCCAATCGGTTATCGAGAGCTTCGAGCCGAGGCTCATGTTTCCATCAGCGTAACAGGCACAGGGTTGCTGAGGTGAGGGTAGACAATTGACAACCCACCACCGACCGACCGACCACCACCTCCTCCACCTCCATCTACACCTCCCTTCCTCCCTCCCTGACACCTACATACCTGACCTTTCTTCTTCTCTTTTCATACGACACCTTGTCGCTTCATCACCCTCTCTATCTTTTTCCTGGCACATTGCACCACCCGCCAAGATGGGCGAACAACTAAGATGGGACGGCCAGACTGTCGTCATCACCGGAGCTGGTGGAGGTCTGGGACGGGCATATGCCGTCTTCTTCGGTAGCAGAGGAGCAAACGTTGTGGTCAACGATCTCGGTGGTAGCTTCAAGGGCGAAGGTGCCAGCCAGACAGTAAGCACCCAAGGATCATGTGGCCGACATGTCGGGAATGGGAAGCTGACTGATGCTCTTTCAAACAGGCGGCACAAAAGGTGGTGGACGAGATCAAGCAGGCTGGAGGAAACGCCGTGGCGAACTACGACTCTGTCGAGAATGGCGAGAAGATCATCCAGACAGCAATTGATACCTACGGGCGCATCGATGTGTTGGTCAACAATGCTGGCATTCTCCGCGATGTCAGCTTCAAGAACATGAAGGATGAGGACTGGGATCTGATTATGAAGGTACACGTACTGGGTGCCTACAAGTGTGCACGAGCTGCATGGCCCCATTTCAGGAAGCAGAAGTACGGCAGAGTCATCAACACAGCATCTGCCGCTGGCCTGTTTGGCAGCTTTGGCCAGTGCAACTACAGCGCCGCCAAGCTCTCACAAGTCGGCTTCACCGAGACATTGGCCAAGGAGGGTGCCAGGTATGGCATCATTGCGAACTGCATTGCACCCATCGCTGCCTCCCGCATGACTGCAACCGTGATGCCTAAGGAGGTTCTGGACCTTCTCAAACCTGATTGGATCGTACCCGTCGTGGCAGCCTTGACACACAAGGATACTCCAGCGGAAGAGAACGGCGGCATCTTTGAAATCGGAGGTGGCCACGTTGCAAAATACAGATGGGAGCGCTCCAATGGTGCCCTTCTCCGTGCCGACGAGAGCTTCACTCCAGGTGCACTTCTTGCCAAGTGGAAGGACATTGAGGACTGGACCAACCCGCAGTACCCAACTGGCGTCAATGACTTCATGACTCTTCTGGAGGAGGGTCTGAAGATGAAGCCCAGCCCCAAAACACAAGAACTCGACTTCAAGGGCAAAGTCGCTGTGGTGACGGGTGGTGGTGCTGGTCTTGGTCGTGCGTACTGCTTGACATTTGCCAAGTATGGCGCAGCTGTCGTCGTCAACGATCTGGCCGACCCCGAACCAGTGGTGCAAGAGATCCAGAAGCTCGGTGGCAAGGCTGTCGGCGTGAAGTGCAGTGCTGAAGATGGTGACAAGGTCGTGAAGGCTGCCATTGACACGTTTGGCAGAATCGATATCCTCATCAATAATGCTGGCATTCTCCGCGACAAGGCATTCCACAACATGGAGGACAAGATGTTCCAGCAAGTCTTGGATGTTCACCTTCGCGGCACATACAAGACTTCCAAGGCCGCCTGGCCTTATATGCTGAAGCAGAAGTACGGTCGCATCGTGAACACCACCTCGACTTCTGGTATCTATGGCAACTTTGGACAGGCCAATTACGCAGCTGCAAAGTGCGGTATTCTCGGCTTCTCGCGCGCTCTTGCTCGCGAGGGTAAGAAGTACAACATCTTTGTCAACACCATCGCACCTAATGCTGGAACCAACATGACCCGCACGATTATGCCCGAGGAGATGGTTCAGGCTCAGAAGCCAGACTACGTGGTCCCCATCGTTGCCATCATGTGCTCCGACAAGATGCCCAGTGAGCCCACGGGACGTGTGTTCGAGAGTGGATGTGGTTGGGCGGGCGAGACCAGGTGGCAACGCACTGGCGGCGCTCAGTTCCCCGTCGATGTTCCACTAACCCCGGAGGCTGTCAAGGCATCATGGGACAAGATTGCCAACTTTGATGATGGCCGTGCTGATCACCCACACGACGTCTCCTTCGCAAACGAGAAGATCATGGGCAACTCCGAGAACAGGTCGAACAAAGGTGGGAACAAGTCTGAGTCATCTGACGGCAACGAATACCTCGCCGCAATTGAAGAAGCTAAGAAGCTGCAGGCCGAAGGAACGGAGTTCGTCTATGATGAACGCGACGTGATTCTCTACAGTAAGCCCGGTTGATGTCTCTTTCAGGCTGCCATGAGCTAACATTACTGCTACAGACCTTGGTATTGGAGCCAAACGCACTGAACTTCCATTCGTCTTCGAAGGCCATGATAACTTCCAAGTCATTCCCACATTTGGAGTCATTCCGCCCTTTAACGCTCAAGCCCCATACGACATGACCTCGCTCGTCCCCAACTTCGACTTCCGACAACTCCTCCACGGAGAACAGTACCTCGAGATCCGCCAATTCCCAATCCCTACTGAGGCCACCCTCGTTGCATCGCCACACCTGGTTGAAGTGCAAGACAAGGGCAAGTCGGCCGTGATCGTATCAGGCAGCATTACAAAAGACAAGAACACTGGAAAAGAAATTTTCTACAACGAGGCTACGGTTTTCATCCGCAAAGCTGGTGGCTTTGGTGGGAAAAAGCAAGGTTCTGACCGAGGTCCGGCGACGAAAGTCCACACCCCTCCAAAGCGACAACCTGATGCCGTGGTGGAAGAGAAAACTTCGGAAGACTTGGCTGCCATCTACCGCCTCTCTGGGGACAGGAATCCCCTCCACATCGACCCCGACTTTGCCAAAGTGGGAGGATTTGATGTTCCCATCCTGCATGGTCTTTGCTCGTTCGGTATTGCTGGCAAGGCCATTCTGCAGACTTTTGGAGAGTTCCAAAACATCAAAGTCCGTTTCGCCGGGGTTGTCTTGCCAGGTCAGACCTTGGTGACCGAGATGTGGAAAGAGGGTCGATGGATCATCTTCCAAGTCAAGGTCAAGGAGACTGGGAAGTTGGCCATCTCTGGTGCTGGCGCGGAGCTGAGAGCGGATAGTCAGAAGGCGAAGTTGTGAAGAGATGACTGGAGACGACTCTCGAAGGGAAGTGTGTAGAAAAGTAAAGATACCCAGAATGTAGAGATATCAGATCTGATGCCACGACAGAATGGCGAATTAAGAACGGGAAAGCTTCACTGTAAACCAGAGGTATCTAGGTGGTAGTAGTAGTATGGCACCTGTGTTATGATTCATGAAATGACAAAGCTCGAGTTAGAGGTCAGATGCATTTCTTCCCTTTCCTTCAACTACCTACCTGCAGGTAACAAGACTGGCCCATTCGAGTGTCCTTGTGTGTATATATATATACATGTATCTATATATCAGAGTGGTCACGCCTTAGAGAGAACAATCAAAAAGCACAGCAGGAAGAAAGGAAACCAAATGTTCTAATGACTTACTTCATCTCAAGTTACTAGGCAGTAAAAAAAGAAGAAGTCTCAGAGAAGAAAAAGATATATATCTCTCCCCTATTATTTATGTTATATAATTATACTCAGTCAAGTACTTATTCACTTATTGACTTATTCACCACACATTCATGATACCGGTACGCTATGCCCATGCTCTACATCCATGAATAACAACAGTACGCTACATCCACACCTATATCTATGCTATGAAATTTCCCTACTATCCTCGTAAACTAAACAAACAAACCCGTAATCTCTTCCTCCATCGTTCCCTCCCTGCATGGTATCTACCTAAGGTATGCATGTATGTACGTCCATAAAGAACGTACAGTACATGCTATCTGTCGTGATGGCTGTATGTATGTATACCTATATACCTATCGTATGGATCAGAAAAAAAAATGAGCTCTAATGTCTAATCCATCCATCCCCCCACGCCACCGCATGCATGTAATCGTTTCATGAGCTTTCCTTCGGGAATTCATTTCATTCATTCAATTCGGTCTTCTTTCGCCCTTTCTTCTTCTTCTTCTTCTTCTTCTTCTTCTTCTTTCTTTCTTCCCTTCCCAATCGTCTTGTGCGTATGTATAAAAGGACCTCTCTCAAATTCTTTCCAAAATCTATCAATCATCCCAACAACCTTACTTAATTCGCAGAACCCGATTCAAGTTCAATTCCTCTCGAGTGACCCTCTGGAACACCAGCAGCAGCAACAGCAACAGCAACAGGAAGCGACTCTGCTTCTGCTTCTGCTTCTGCTGATCTCTTCAATTGATTATCCCCAAAACCATCCGAACCGCAATTCTGAGAGCAAGGACACCAACAATCGCAATTTCCAGATGCAGGACTAAATTTGTATTTTGTGAGTATTTATCAACAAACATGATATATTCTTTCTCTTTTTATATTTCTTTTTCGGCATATTTGGGGATGGATATATTTTTACTTACTCCGCGGAAGCGTCCCATAGACGATAGTCGAAACCGCAATCGGACTGGCAACGCTGGAAACATGCTTGTCGGTCGGCGGGTGAACAGTTGTTGTATTTGACGTTTCCTGCGCCCATGTTGGTTACGGTGCAGTGTACTATGCGATCACAAAGGCCGGTGGCGGCGAAGATGGCCGCAGCAGTGAGGATGATGGGGAATTGCATGATTTTCCCTTTGAGATCGGTGGAGATTTGAGGAGGAGTTTGTGTTGTTTTTGTTCTTCTGGAGATGATGTGAGAAGCTCTTGTCGTTTTTTCAAAATGGGAAGTTTAGCGGTGAGTATGGGACAGTTTGTCATGTTATTTATACGCTGCTGCGGAATCTAGGGAGAGCATGGCAAGGCGCTCGCTCTCACTCCGTAGGGCTATGATGCTGTAGTGTGTTCGTTCGCTATCGTCAAGCCTGCTTCCCAAGAGAGCTATTATAGACTGAGACATGTCTGAACGTGTTCTGGAAGCACATGGTGCATTCTTCTTCAGACTAACGTAGATAAAGCGGGAGTGGCTCAGCCGGGCCTTCGCACGTGGCAGTTCCAATGCTCTTTGAAGCCAGCCTACCTGTTGCAGTTCTTCAATAACCTCGTGGCGAGATCCAGGTCGCAATAGGTGGTTTTGAAATGGCCCACGTTGATGCTGGTGCCAGGTCGCATCTGATCACATAACCGCAAGATTTCTGGCGAAATGCGAGCCCTATGCACATTGATAGTGTCGAGAGTGTTCATCGATATCGCTTGCCCAGAGACGACATGATTACACGAAGGATGGTCATGGCACCACCACCAGAGGTGGGGTCGGCCTCGCATCCTGTTCCGTATGGGTGCGGGACGAATCAACGATACAGTCTGCTGCTGCGATAGCGGTGACTAGTCCCAGATTGCCCGACCTTCTTACATCCGTCCGAGCCATGAGTGAAGTCGGGGACGGCCAAGCCGATCTTGGAGTGGAGAGGGTGGTGTTCGCACGGAGGCGATCGTCACGACGATCATCTGTATGCCATCAGTTGCCGCCACAGACTGCCAGTAACGATCATGCTCGGATGGGGATGTGTACCAGTCAGTCCACGAGAGGGTGCGTCTGAGAGATGTTGTGGCGGTCTGGATCCGAGGATGCCCTCAAACTTCGACGGTATAGGGATGTAGTTGTAGACCACAAGATAGATCTGTTATTACGAAGTCATGATGGTTCGTTGTATTCATTCAAGAGCTAGCAGAAGGGCGCGAGACAGCCGCGTATATAGGGAACGCCGGCGTATTGGGCGCTCTCCGGCAACACAATACGCCGAGAACGATGTGCTTAGGCCCCGGAGCATTGGAGTGGAGTGGAATGGAGTAGCCTCGTGGTCAGATCGACATGCACACCTTGCCGCACCGTGCGTAGAGATGGCAGAAGCTGTCGTCTATATTCACTCGAGGTTGCCGTTAGTTGTTACTTTGAAAATCGGGGAGCAGAGCAGTGAGGGAGTCAAAAGAGAGGAGGAATGAGAGACCTTGGCTCAAGGGGCACCCCAGTAGGACTATCATGGTTCCAGCTTGGCACTTGTCGTGGGGGAATCAGCATCTCAACGCAATAATAGTCGTCAATTGAAGGACAAGATCATCAACAAGATGTGAGCCAGGAAGTCGATTTACCGCCGATAGATTATCATCATGACTACATAACTCTCTAGACGCCCGATTTCACCAATCTAGTCCAAGTGCCATTGGATGTTGATCTGTCTCGGCGTGTCCAAGTTACTTCCTGTTAAAGCGTGGAAAAGGCCAGACGAGAGATCCGGATACAGATCTGGCTTGCACCTTGGGCAAGTTTCGACGACGACAGTGCGATAATCCTACCTACGTGAGCAGAGTAAGTATCTATCCGCCGCTAACAGCAACATGATCTGAAAAGACTTACGTCTTGCCAACGTCCGCATCGTGATCACCGCCGCAGTGAGTTGGGAGGTAATTTCAGATCAGCGTATAGTTCCAGCCATATGCTTCCCAACGGCGGGCACATAGCGCGGCGAATATGCTATCTTGTGGCGCGGTGGGGCATTATTTGAGATAGTGGCATGCATAACATGCCTGGTGGAAGCTTCTTTGGCGTCCTTCACTGGAAGGATATGTTTCGAGATCTTTGATATGCTGGGTGTGGCAGGAGCGGGCCCACGTGAGGGTCGTCCCGGTACCTGGGAAGCAGCATGATATTCGCGGGCTGTCGAGAAGCATTTGATGCATCGGCCTTCAGACACTCTGCAAATAGCCATTTCTGTCTAGACCTGCAAGCATTTTTGTGGGCCGCGCTTGGTACTGATCAGAAGGATCTCGAGAGGAACTTCGCAGAATACCACACGTACAGCATCGTCTTGTGGTGACCAATGCTCGAGAACTTCCGTGAAACCAGGACATCAAAGCGTAACCCTTGTCTCGTTTGATTCTCCGCAAGGTGGTATCCCCTCATTGATTTCTCTTGCGTTCTCCAGTCAGCTCCAACTCCAGCTCCAGCTCCAGTCATACACAAGCCGGAGTATGGACAAACTAAGGGATCATTTTGGCGAAATCTCCTCTTTCTTTGTCCTCGCCTTGAACTCTCTGGGACTCTCGAGAGGTTCTTGCTTCTTGCCCAACAGCTTTCCAATCATGTTCTGCCCTCCCCACATACCCACCCTCCTCTTCTTAGCCCTGGCCTCAGCATCTCTGTACTCCTGCTCTTGACCGCCGTACTCGGCGCCCGATTTTGCATCGTATACCGTGGCCCAGCCAGCCTTGATCATCTGCATTCCCGGATCTCTATTCCACAACCTGTAGGGCATGCGCACCGTACCAACGACACGGCCATATTGGTCTTTGCTGAGTGGCCGGATACGCACACGACGATCCAAGAGCTGATTGTTCAGCCATTCGATGGCATCTTGTCCGTGTGGCTGTCCCGGCCTGCCAAAGTGCGGCAGTTCTGGTGCATCTATGCCTGCGATTCGCACGTGAAGCGTCTCGTCCTTCAGATCACCCGCTTTGGTGGGTATACTTCTCAGCCAACCCCAGCCAGCCAGTCTGCCGCCAGGAGTGTGGTAGAAGCGGAAGTTGTCGCCGTCGCCCACGCGCGTGACATGGCCGAATAGAGTCTTCGTTCTGAACTGTCGGGGAGTGAGATAGTCGACATTGCGCACCCGCCGAAGATGTCGTTTGTAGATGAGCGGACCACCAGTGACCACGACGGCGGTGACCAGGCACCATGCCACGGTATTCAGCTGCTGGTGAGAGCCTCCATGTGCCGGGCTGGGCGTGGTGTGAGTTCGAGTTCCCGTCTCCGATGGCTGCTGCTGCCAACCACTCCAAAACCAGCCCATGTGTCGGTGGAGTGTGGGAGCCGGCCCTGTTGTGTTCTACCTTACCCTACCTTCTCCTACCTACCAGTACGGTTGTACCTTCTGGAAGGGTGGTGTTTGGTCAGCCGACTCAGCCCCACTGTGTTCGGAGCGGACTATAGTTCTACCTGAACCTGGATTTGGGCACAACCTACCTGAACAACGGAACATATCTTACCTCCTACAGGTACAATGTCAATACATGCGTGGACACGGTATTGTGTCGCTTTCGATGGAATGGACGGTATGGAGCAATGGTTCGCATAATGGAAGAAGCCGCTCCGATAAATTCCAAGCACAGTCTATATTGCAGCGCTAAAATACAGGACAGTACAACGTGCCAGAGGCTCAAAATCATAGCCTGAGAAGGTGGTATCCAGAATTTCAAGCGTCCAGGCGTCAAACAGTCATCCAAATGTCCAAATTTTTCCTGCTAATCCTGTGGAGTGGCGTAGGAAATACGAGAGCTCTCTGTCGAACTGCTGTGCTGGACTCAGGTACGCTTCCATCAATGCCTCCCGTTGGCGTAGTCATTCGTCCCGTTCGAGTCCCCATTCGTCATGCCATTAACGTGGCCATTGAGTTCGCCATTGGAGTGCCCGTGAAGGTGTCCATTCGTATCATGTCCCTTTGTAACATATCCGTTGGTTGCATGTCCGTTCATGGAATGCCCATTAATGGCATGCCCATTGACGCCATTTATATATGGAAGCCTTCCAAATTCATCACGCACTGCGTTTCCAAATCTCTTGATCGCTTCATCGATCTGATCAAACTGAGCAGCAGCGTATGTCGCACGGAAGAAAAGCGTGTGTCGCTTCTCAATCTTGTCTGCACAGAACCAGCTGCCCTTCATCAACAATGTGCCATGCCGGACGCATGCCAAGAAGATATCTTCTTCGATTTTGTGCAGTGTTTTGGTGCCATTCAAATAAGCAGGATGCTTGGTATAATCCACTTGCAGCCAGTGGAACATGCCCGCTGAAGGAGGTGTCCATGACACAATGTCTTTCGGCAAATATTTCGCACACGCAGCCATCATCACGTTACGACGCTTTGTATATTCGAGACGGATGTGCATGAGCCAGTCCAGATAGCCGGGATGGCCCCACGTTTCGTCCAGAAGCTTGAACAAGATAAGCTGGCTGAAGCCAGAAGGTCCTTGTGTGCAGACATCGGCGTGTGTTCGAAACCGGTCGCAAATTTGTTCCGAAGCGGTGATCCAACCGACTCGTGAGCCGGGTGAGATGACTTTGCTGAAAGAGTCGGCACGCATTACGCGTCCATCGACGTCAATGGACAGGAATGATGGAACGAGAGATTCCACGAATTCGGCGTGTGACTGAGGTGGAGGTACGGGGGACGAGTCCTCTCCGGTATAAGGCTGCATCTGCAGGAAATAATAAGGCTCATCTTCGAAGATGTAAAGGTCATGCTTCTGGCAGACGGCATATATCTGTCGTCTTCGTTCAATGGATTGTGTCGAGCCCGTGGGATTCTGCCCCGTGGGCACGGTATATACGAGGAACGGCTTGGGTCCTCCACGCCGTACCGAGTCCCAATTCGATAAGAGATCGTCTAGTGATGATGGTAGCATACCACCAGCATCCATGGAGACAGCTGCACATCGAACACCCATTGGTATCGCGGTTTCAATGGCAGCTGGGAAGGAGTATTGCTCAGTAATGATAAAGTCTCCCGGTCTGCAGAACATTCGCAGTGTCATGTCCCAGGCTGCTGTAGAGCCAACAGTCATGGTGCAACTCCAGTCCTTGTAGGGAGGGTTATGTACAATCTCCGTGTGCTCCACGAGCCATCGTAGAAGCTGGGGAGCGCCGTGTCCTTGGCCATAGTTCAATGCTGTTGCCAAGTCGAAAGCAGATTTTCCTTCGCGCATGTCGTGCATCCCCATTGAGATGATTTCGCCCTCTTCGTGGCCATTTTGTTCTTGGCCGAGGTAGCCGGGTCTGGGGACTTTGACATCGATTTCGTGGAAGGGAAAATACTCAGGAGAAGGAAGGCCTCCACCAAGCGATATCAGGCCTGGGGTCTTGAGGTAGTGGGCTGCCTCTTTCAATGAACTGCCGCCTCGAGTCGTCGTCTCGCGAGTCAGGCGATCTGTCAACAGTCAGCATCGACTGGTCGACAGGTCTCGCGGTGTTGCGACTTTACATACGATCCCACTTCCTGGCGACACCTTTATGCAAATGGCTTGTCCTGCCCTTGATCCAGGAATCAGTTCATGATCACAGTGACCTCGAGACACTGACGTCTGTAGTCCGAAGCATGCATACCTTGAACGAGTCCAAGTCTGCGGGAGCAGCGACTCCGGCTACAAGAATGCCGGATGCGGCGCGCCGCTTTGCTACTTTCTCTACAGTCAAGCGGTCGGGTATGGTGAAGGCGCTTGTGTCTGTTTCTGGATAGACCTCCACGCTGAGCGACTCGATCGCAGCGGGTGGCGCCATCGCAACGCTCCGTCGACGGGTGTCGTCTTCTGTCGTGGACAGAAACAGTATATGGCGTGGGATGCGAGGCCCAGTCGAGAATATGTTACGAACAGAAATGGAAAGCGGTGGGCGGGAGCCGTCTGAATGGGTAGATCTGCCGCGAAGAGTCGGGATGCCACGCTTCAGCCCCCACGAGTACCGGCTAAATGGGAGGGAGAGAATGTACAGGTGTGGGATGTGAAGAAGGGAAGTTCCTCGTGCGTCGGAGAAGTAAATAATAATAATACCACGGCAGAATTAAATTGGCACGATCCCAGGACCGGGACGGACCAGCTTTTTTTTCGTTTCGTTTCGCTGCTGGCCGGGACGAGCGAGGTGCGAAGAGATGGTGGTGACTCGTGAGCGGTGAACAGCGGGCGATACCATCATGATCATACGAGCAGCGAGTGTGTCGGACGATAGGCGCGGGGCTCATCAACTAATAGAAACGAAATTTGCGGTCGATAGCGGCACAACGCAGTACTGTACCAGAAACGCGACGGGATCCAATCGCCCAGCTCTGATCCATGCATATCCCTGGAATGACCAGATGGCGATAGGCAGCAGTTGCCATTGACTTTCTGGGCAGCAGAAACTACGCCGAGTTCCAGAACTACCTGACCTACTATGTGGAACGGTGGAGGTACCGTATTATTGGAGGTGGAGGTAGGAGGTAGAGGAAGCGAGGCCGACGCGGTCGCTGTCCAGGCCATGGCATGGCCATGCCGGTGAGACCACCCGTCAGTCAGGCCAGCATTGCCAATCGCCATGGCACGGCCAAACCGAGGTCGTTTTCCCGCCCTGCCCGGACACCTCCCTCCTACGGCATGATTTTCCTTCTGTCCTTGCATCGGATAGCGATGCTGACGAGCAGCACATGCAAAACGCGCGGAGCGGTGACTAGCCCCGGTGCGCTGTTGAGCGCTCACCGACAGCTCGAGGTTGGTGGTGGTGGCATTTATTGGCCAGAGCACGCAGCTCCTCAAGCTTTCTCTCGCAACCAAGACTTCGCCAAACCGCCGGCTACGGACTACGGGTGGATGTAGGGTCGGCGACACGGCAATCGTGAAGATGACAGCTCATACAGGACTTCCTTCTCCTGCTCCCACCCAGCATGGGCGAAGAACAATGAAGCTCGAAAGAAAATGTGGGAGTACAGAGTCGAGGAGGTGATGTTCGGATGCTCGAGTGGCACCTGGTTACACGGCGTGATGCACCACGGTGGCACTGCAGAAGGTACCGCAAGGTAAGGTAGTTTTCCAGTACAACTAACACTGCAAGAACCAGTGTCTGCATGCAGGATCAGCATTGCGTTCGCATGAAGGAATGATGTCTGCCCTGCCCTGCCCTGCCTGCGCACGAGGACGAGGAGGGACACCTTGGCCCTTTTGGTCTCACTCGCACACGTCAGAGGAGACCGCGCCGGTGAGAGGAGGTGGTTGGTGGTGAGATGAGCCCCGTTGACACATGCACTGGATGAGACCTGTTCCGCTAGAGGCTCATACCTTGCTGGCCATCGTATCGTGACTGGACGGCCCTGTCACCGCTTCCACTTACCTCTGACCACCAGCGAGGTGAAGTGCCATCGTCAGCATCGCATCAAGCGGATGCAAGACGTGCGGGCTCGAGATAGTGGCGCGTAGCAGGCTGCAGCTTGTCCAATACCTACCTCCTAGCATGTGATAACCATCGGTTGCGCAATGCCAACGACGAATCGCCCACTTGAACAAGCATGATCGACGAGCAAGGCAGTCTGCAAAGCTATCGATGCTGTCATGGCTGCGCAGTAAGATACCTCGTGAAGGACACAACAGACTGACATGATGGTTCGACGGCATTCGAGACACGGCGTGAAGATGGATGGTTGCACTACAGTAGGTCTGCGAGCGTGCATGGAGAAGCTGGGTTGACCTCAAAAGAAATCCCCGCCAACTGCTATTCATAGGAGATAAAGAAACAGCATCGGCATCGAAGCCAGACTCTTGCTCGCGGATGGACTACGCTCTCTGACCTCGAATGCTACGGCACGGAGTTCAAGAAGGCTGGTCATAGCTATAGATCAGCTCTGAGCAGTGACACCCACGAAACCAGACAACAAGACCACTGCCAATGCTACGTTCATCGTATTCATTTTGGATGCCTCTCGAAAACAGCACAGCTGGCAAGTTCTGTTCTAGCAACTTGCGCAATGGCGACATCCGACTTTCGAGTATTTGCTCCAGTGACATATGCTTCTCTCCCATTCGGACCGTAGCGCCTTGTCCGCGCTGAGCACATCTAGCATGTTGAACTCGTTGACAGCCATACTGATACGATTACGAAGACTTGCCAGAGCCACTCGAGCCACTGGAGTGAGGATTCGAAGATGTAGAGGCAATCAAATCTTGATTGATACATGAAGCGTCTGGACAGAGATGCGAAGGTACATGTATTCGGAGTGGATGCGTATCAGGTGCTTGTGGCTTGGAACTGGAGGAGTCTCTTTTTGCAGGACGTGCTTCAACGAGCTAGACAATGTACCTGATATACCTAGCTGAGCAAATCTTACACTTCAAGTCCACACCCTGCTACCCGAATGTAAAGCCAATTCGAAGAACATAGCTTTCCAAGTTGTCATCAAGTACACCGTCTTGCGGTTCGAGAGCTTCCTTGGCACATTGGGGTGGACAATGGCCATAAGAGTTTCACCGGTACCTCAGTGCCTTCAACTGTTCAACGGCGTCTGTCTACCGGTCAAGATTGTATCAGAGCTCAAGCCTCAAAGCATGGTATAATGTCCGTGCGCTAGTTTTCAGATCGTTATCTCGCGTGATATCCGATGCCGCACCCATAGCAGGCCCGCAGGGTATGTACCTGATATACACCGGGAACAACGAAACCGATCGCGGTTCGCGTCGTCGCCCGCAGATAAAATACGGGAGTACATACCGGTATGCGACTGTGCTGTGTTGATGGATTGAGCGAGTTGATCAGCAAGAGATACCGGCGTGTCTTCTCTAGCAAATATGATTATATTATATGAGATGTGCTCAATCATTACCGAGAGTGGCCCGCTTGATGCAGGAGAAAAGGGAAGGGGAAGCAATTTACCGTTGTACGGACCGTAAACCTTGAGGTCGTCAGTGTTTGTGCACTACAGGTAGGTACTGTTACACTGCATCCCGCCCACTCACTCTTCCAATAACACACGCAGCTACTGATTCTTGAGACAGCTGTGAAGCAAAGCATACAGACAGCAGGCCAGGCCAGGCCCGGCCGCAAACGAGAAAAATGGCGCTACAAACACCGCGCAGTGGTCTGCAGCGACCTTCGATAGGGACCGCGTCTTCACCCTCGTTGCGCGCGTCCGCCACTGCCGCCTCGCGCAAGGCCAGCTACCAGGCGCTAACGGGTCAGAAGAGCACCAACAATAACAACAACAATACCACTCCGGTCAGGATGGATGCAGAGAGCTTGGAAGTGGGTGACACGGTCAACGTGCCTGGCGACATGTATGGCGTCGTCAAGTACGTTGGCGGTGTCAGAGGCAAGAACGGACACTTTGTAGGCGTCGAGCTGGACAGGGAGTTTGCTGCTAGAGGGAAGAATGATGGCGACGTGGATGGGTACGCTATCGTCCATGCTGGCAGTGGGTGGGGAGCCCGTCCGCTGATGTGTGATACAGGTTTTCCTACTTTAACACCACTATACCCGGCGCAGGCATCTTTCTGCCTATACACCGCGCTGAGAAGCGAGATTCACCTGCGATATCCCTAGACTCCTTCCCCGCGACACCCGGGACACCGTCATACAGCACTGGGCTCAATGGGACTAGGCCCGGCGGCGCTCTGAAGTTCTCACAATCAGTAGGGGGACATGGCGCCAGATCACAGAGTCCACAGCTCAAGCCCCGAAGACCATCACTTCCACGTCCTGAATCACCGCTGAGGAGGCAGACGCCCAATCTCCAGCCCACCCCTGCTCGCAACCCCTTGGCCAATAGTGGTCGGGGGACCCGATCTGCAACGACACCGAGTAGGCCCAATTTGAAGGCTTCCACCTCTGGACGGGCCTCGAACGCTGCGCCGACGCCTCGACCGTACTCGCGCGCCGGCTCGCGGCTGGGCTACAGACCAGATGATATACAAGAGGAAAGAACGCCAGTAGGACTTGCCAAATCGGCAGACAGAAGAAATGGCAGTCAAGGCTCGGTCAAGTCTTTCTCGCAGCCTTTGCGGTCTCAATCACGTATGGGCAGTGGTAGTGGCATGTCAGACGAGGAAGTGCTCAAGTTGCGCGCCGAGCTTGCTGAGCGCGACAAGAGGCTCGCAGAACAGGCGGCAAACCTCTCGGATATGGAGGCCAGCGTTAAGGAGCTTTCTGCTCTGCTGCCCAACGAAGGACAACTATCCCGGGGACCACCTTTCATGCGTGACGATGACGATGCCAATACGTCGCAATTGAGGCAAATGCTGAGGGAGAAGAATGAAAAGATCCAGATACTGACTGCAGAGTTTGATGCGCATAGGGCGGACTTCCGAAGCACACTAGACTCGTTGGAGATGGCCAGCTCGGAGACGGAGCGCGTGTATGAAGAGCAAAAACAGGATCTCATTGCGCAAGTTCAAGAGCTATCGGAACGTCTGGGCGAGCTGGAGGAGTTGAACCAGAATAAGAAGGAGTTCGACGACGTGGCTACGCAGCTTAAGCAGCTGGAGGACTTTGTCCAGGAACTCGAAGAAGGACTGGAAGATGCGAGGCGAGGCGAGGCTGAAGCAAGAGGCGAAGTCGAGTTTCTGCGCGGCGAGGTGGAAAGAGGTCGGTCAGAGCTGAAACGGGAAAGGGAAAAGGCGGCGTCGGTCATGGCTTCGAATGGTGGAGGCACCTCGCCGAAAGAGCTCGAGCAGAAGGAGGATGAGATTCGAGGGTTGAAAGCAATCATACACTCCTTCTCCACGAGTCCGGCTAGTGGGGACAGTCCGAACGGCGCCGCCCTGGACGACATGGATAAGCTCAAATCGGCACTTGAAGAGAGTCAAAAGGAGAAGGAAGGCCTGGAGCACGAGCTCGAGCAGCTCCGTAGAGACTATGCCCTGAGCAACGGGCACCACGCCCGGAACGAGAGCGAGCTGACCGCAACACCTGTTCAGTCCGCGCCCACACGAGCACGATCGGACACCATCAAGCAAACGTTTGCAGAGCATGCACGCCGAACCGGCGGCGTTGCAAACGGGACGACGGGCGACGATAGCGGTAGTAAGCCTTCCGACTCTTCTCTTCGCTCGCCTCTGTTTTGCGAAATGTGCGAATCTGCCGACCACGATACGTTGGACTGCAATCAATTCCAGAGCAATCACGAGTCAGTCGATGCATCTGGTGCAGACTCTCGTGACGATTTCAAGCATGCGCGCAACTTGTCCGCTGCGCCTGCACCTTTGGTCCTCGGAGGATTGCTCAAGGGATCCAATAAAGACAAGTTGGATCCACTGGCAGAGAATGTGTCTCCGGTCGATTCAAAGGGCCAGGGCAGCGAGGTTGCTGTCGGAGCGAAGAAGGACGAAGAGGAGGAGAAGTGGTGTGCGCTGTGTGAGAAGGACGGACATTTGGCATATGAATGTCCGGATGAACAGTATTAGACGAGGGTGCTGCATTCTTCTTGTTATTATTATTAATAATAATAATGACGAAAAGCATTCGTGGTCGTCGTGGATTTGATCTTGTGGGAGCGTTGAGCAATGCCAGTCTTTCTTTGGCGAGGAGTCCTGAAGGCTCCTTCTTCGTGGTGGCTACCACTGTCGTGGTGATGGTGGTTCAGAGGCTTTTTTCTTCTTCTTGCTCTCAGAGAGAGGAGAGAGAGAGAGAGAGAGAGAGAGAGAGTCAGCTTTTGGGGTTGGCAGAGTATACATCAGGTAGGTATGTATGCTCGATGTAACAACATACATTAAGTGATAAGATTCACTTATGATAGTCCGATAATGACTACCTCCTACTTTCTCTGTCATGATTATTGGTTTAGCTATTGGGAATTGAAAGAAGAAGAAGAATCTGTCTTATTCTTACTACAAGTAAGGTAAGATAAGATAAAGTAGGTAGGCCAAGGTACACATCTATCCAAGGTACCCTTCTGTTTGCCATGAATTTCTTTTTCTTTTTCCCTTTTTCCTTTTCGCACCTCATTCCCCACAACACCTACCCTACCTATACCAATCCGAAAAAAAAAGAAAAGAAATTCACACCTTCTTCCCCATCTTCAACAAATCGTCCACTTTCGGCGGCAACACCATCTTACTCCGATCATTCCTCTTCCAAAACTCAACGAGTACGTCCACCGTTTTCGCAGGAACATCTTCATGCACAAAATGACCCGCTTCAGGAATCACGACCAATTGAAATTTGCCTTGCATTTGTCCTATCATGAGCGGTTTATCGAGGCGATCGGTGCCCGCGAGAATGAGAAGTTTGGCTCCGCGGCCGGTGAGAAATTTGGAAGAGAGGGACTGAAACCATTCTTGCCACCAGGGTTGTGTGGATGAGAGGTTGGTTTTCCAGGTGAGGAGGTTTGCTTCTTTTTCTTCTTTTTTCGAGGATGAGGATGATGATGATGGCGATGGCATGAGGAGAGAGGGGACAGAGGCTTTTGCGCTGCGGGGATCGCGAATGGTGCGGGAGCGAGTATGCCAGGTGATGGCTTCTTCCATGTTGCGAAAGGTGGCCGGGCGCGAGGCGATGTAGGTGGTCATGTGTGAGAGGGCTTCGATGGCGGAGCCTTCGACGACGTCGAGGACGCAGTAGCCGACGAGATTGGACATGAATAATTTGAAATGCGTGTTGGCAATTGTGGTGACTACGGCGCCACCCAGGCTGTGCCCGACGAGGACGGCGGGTGGGATGCTAGGCCAATTTTGTTGTTGAGATGTGAGACTGATCAGGGCCACGGCATCTTCCACCAGAGCAGCGAGGGAGTAGTCGAGGACTTCTGTTTCTGTTCTGATATCGGTGACGAGCGAGCCGTGACCGCGAGCAGAGAGCGAGAGGATGCCGGCTGCGGGGAGTCTCTGGCGTAGACTCTCGGCGAACATGGCAAAGGACATTGCTGATGCGCCGGCACCATGATGACAGATGAACAACGGCCCTTTCTTGGTATCGGTCGGGGGAGTGAGGTAGGCATGATATCTCGCGCGCGTCGTCTCTGTCTGGTGGTCGAGGTACAGTTCTTGCTGGAAATACTTGGTCCAGTGTATGATTGGAGCAGCTTGTTCTCGTGAAGAAGGTCGGACAGTTGCAGCACTGGCGGTAGACGAAGCGGATGAGTCTGATGCACTGTCTTCGGACATGTTGAAGGCAGATGAAGTACGCTTCCTACATGATGTGTGTGTTTCTGTTGTGGTATGGCTTGGCGCCCATGTCCTTGATAATTTGGTTCAGGACTTCAGGTTACAGTACATGTCCACTCATGACTCGCGCGATCAAGATAGACCTTCTTCCAGTTAGTCTCGTCTCCATCCTTCTAGACTCAAGACTTTCAAGTGAGATGAGAGAGTTGGAGCTCGTGCCACAAGACAAAGCCACAGACAGGCAAGATGACGTCTTCATCCTCTCTTCTCCAGGTTCTTCTAGGAGCTAAGTCCTTGATTGTGACCTTCTACCTATGATCCATTCCAGGTATACCTACACTACATCTTGACCTACATCTGCGGCTACGGAGTACATAGGCAGCTGCTTTCTGACCACCCTCTCACTCACTCACTCTCTTCCCCCATTCCCCCCTCTCTCTCACGCACACATACACATACACGCTCCCTCTCCCACGCCAATGTCGTTGTGGGGAACAAAGAAAAAAGACGACGACGACAACCTTCCTGCAGAGCGCAGTCACCCGGCCAGTGGGCGCGACTTCGACGAAGACGACGGCAGGATGAGGGAAGAAGCCACGGAAAGAGACAGGCTGCTGCCATCGGACCACAGACGTCCTCCACACTCCGATGGCTACCTGGATCCTGACGATCCAGCTGTGAGTCTTGCAATGCTGAATGCTATGTCCGCTGGGCTGGGCTGGGCTGGGTTGGCTATATGATGGCTCTGCTAACTGATCCAGGTCTCCCCCTACAACCTATGGACTGTCCGATTCATGAGATATCTCACCGTCCTCTTCCTGGTGCTCACATTCATATGGTGGGTGCTGCTGCTCGTCAGCACCTTCGTGTCGCCTCCCGGTCTGCACACGAGAGGTTCCGGCTTTTTCGACTTCTCCTACACCACTCTGGCTGCCGGCATCCTTCTCAACTCCCTCCTGTTCTTCTCCGCCCCCAGTCTGGCAATGCGAGTCACTCAGGCCGTGCTCGGATTGGTGTTGCTGGTGAACCTCATCATTATTGTCTCCGTCCCCCGATTGCGCGGCGAAGAGGGCGCTCCCGGAATTGCTAGTGTCGCATGGGTGACGCTCATGGCAGTGTGGTGTATCTCGACGGACCGTGTCGTCGCATGGGCCAAACGCGAGGAGGAAGAGCGTCTCACGGGTCGTGCGGAGACCAGACGAACATTGCAGGAGTGGCTCTCCGTCTTCGTATCAACCACCATCCTCGTCGTCTTTGTCCTCATCGCCATCCTAATGTTGGCCACTCTGATTATCCGTAGCCTGGACGCCGGTCTGGCCTACGATGGCGATCGTGTTCGTGTCGACGACGGCAGATACGAGGTCCACTTTGCTTGTGTTGGTAACAAGACCACAGATAAGAAGGGTAACAGCTCCCCCACAATCCTGCTCGAGTCGGGCGAGGATCCTGTCGAGTATGATTTCGAGCATTGGGCATACAATGCCTACCAGAACGGGACCATCGATCGCTACTGCTACTGGGATCGCCCCGGATACGCTTGGTCTGATAATGCGCCCTCGCCGCACAGCGCTGGTATGTCTGCAGACAACCTCGCAGAGGCGCTGGCTATTCAAGGTGAAGAAGGCCCGTGGATTTTGGTCTCCTCGGGCTACGGCAGCATCGTCTCTCGCATCTTCAGCGCGAGGAACTTCCGCGAAGTGGTCGGCATCATGATGGTTGATCCTCTGCACGAGGATTACCTGGCACAGCTCGCATCTCCCACTCGCGGCTTCCAGATTTGGGGCTGGGGCGTCATCAGCCCGCTCGGCATTCGACGCATCATCGGTGCCATTTTCAGTGGACAGACTCGAGATGACCGTGTGTATGGCAAGCAGGCCTTTAGTGGTGGCAAGTTCATCAAGGCCAAGCTGCAGGAGAACCTCGTGGCCAATTCCTTTTCGCGACAAGAGATCTCGTCTGCTCGGACGATTCAGGCAGAGGATACACCGCTGGTGGTCATCTCGTCGGGCATCCATGTCCGCACTGATGAGAAATGGGCGGACAAGCAGCGTGATCTCACCAACATCACTGGCAAACTTCTCGCGTGGGACGTCGTCAACAAGGCACCTCACTACGTGTGGCACACCAAGGACGGTCGTGATGCCATGGAGAAGCGTCTGGGCGAACTGGTCCAGGACCACTACAAGCCTCGCAAGGATCACCCGACGCTCGACTATACCATGGTCGATAAGTTCCGCAACGAGCGCGAGCTGTAAACAAACACCTTGGAAGCACCGAGTGCATCGACAGCACGTAGCATGATTTCTATGAGTGATGATGGGCATATCGTAGTACCTTACTCTCCTGACAGCTCCTGGAAACTTGATTTTTGGTAATAGGGCGGTACATATGTGCAAAGGCGTTGGGGACCGAACTCGAAAGCTCAGGACCACAGAACGGAGCACCAAATCGTCGTACCAATAGTCTGAATAGTGTCTAAAATTGTACTATGTATTATCTTTTTCCGGGATATTTGAGTAAATTCCTTTCCTGTTTTTCTCCTTCCTGTTGCTCTGCACGCACAAAGCTCACTGAATTCGTCGCCATTCATGTGTCGTAGTACATCGTAGTGTATACATGTACCTTGTCCCAAAAGTAAAATCATCGGGTATCTCTTGCGAAAGGTAAGGTAGGTCCACCCCCCCCATATTGCAATATTACAATCGCCAGAATCAGCAGCAGCAGTATCAGAATCATAATCAGCACCAGAACCAGAAAGAGAGACAAAACCAGAAAGAACGCCCGCCTGCCCGCCTGCCTGCCTGGGCACCTTCTCTTATTGTTTTCTTTTTGCCCTCCCTCCCTCCCTTTCTCGTTCCTTCCTTCTTCTCTCTTCCTTCCCCATCTTCTCATCCATCTTTCCCTCCTTCCACCCTTTCTTGTTTCTTTCTCTTTCTTTCTCTCTCTCTCTCTCTCCCCGCCCCCATGTCTTCTTTCCTTTTCTCTTCATTACCACGTTTCTTCTTCTTCTTCTTCTTATGTCTTTTTTCTTCCTCAGAAAATTACATCCGCCACTCCATGCACCATCCTCTGATGCTCGGCCAAATCATGTACGCCATCATATCGAAACCCACACGCCAGACATTCCGTCGTCAAACCGAAAATTCCGGAAAAGGAACTGCAAAAGGGTGCGGAGCTCATGTTGTGGATTTTTTCGAAGTGTTCTTGTCGTGAAGAGGGGGAGGGGATGGAGATGGTGTTTGTTGTTGTTGTTGTTGTTCTTGGTGGTGGTGGTGGTGGAGATGTGGAGGCTCGAGATGTTGTTGTTGAGGACGATGTTATTGAAGTGGAAGGTGAAGTGGATGGTGAGGTGGAGATGTTGGATGCTATACTGGCTCTTCGGAATTGGTCGTTGTAATAGTAAGAAGGAGGAGGAGGAGAAGAAGAAGAAGAAGAAGAAGGCTTCTTCAGGGCTTGTGTCTGCGATGATTGACCGGATTTGGCGTTGGTGTCGAGATGTAATAGTTGTGGTGAGAGTGTGAGAGGGTGGATGTCTGCGCTACTTTCTCTGTCTTCTTCTGCATAGTCGAACTCGGAGTAGTATCGTGTCAACCAGTCTATGTTTGATAGATTGTTGAAGCTGTTCATTGTTGTCGATTTGGGCCCTTGTTTTTTTGGAGCGCTTGATGCAAAATTGTGTATGGACTTCTTTGGGTCCGGGGAACGTCTTTTGCACTATATTCGATAGTTGTTTGAGTTAGGTTGCTTGTAGTCTTGCAGCATCCAGAGCTGAGTGTCGGTAGAGCTGGGGACGATGGTCATATAAAAGAAACACTAGAGGTAAGACCCAGTTGTACTGACCCGGCAAAAGCACCGTACCTACCTTAGGTACCTTACCAGGTAGTATTGCACTACGGCCTTCCAAAGCCTATATACATGTACCTACTGACCTACCGCCTAGTTAGTTCTACTCCTCACACGGTACAATCGTTCTAGCTCCCTCCTACAGAAGGCCGTGCGCAAACATGGGGTTGCGGCTAATCCATTATAACTTCATAGTTGTACCTTATTAGCTGAGAGAGAGAGAGGGTCGACCACTACCAGCAGGTCGTCTCACGTCGCCAGGGTCGCAGGCGGCGGTCAGGGTTGCAGGCAGCGGTCTGGTCTTCTCTAGTCAGAATCGTTGTCTTTCATGCCAAAAACACGCCCAGAAAACTCTCCATTCATCTTCTCCACACTTTCTCCATGTCATTATTATAGGAGGTACCTTACCTCGAGGTACCTCTTCGCAAAACCGTCTAGCAAAAGCTTTATCACATGTTAGTTGTTCCCATGATGATGGCTGTTTCGACGAGTGGAGACTCGTGGTGATAGAATAACAAAAACACTTCATGCAGCATGCGCGGGGAGTAAAACGTCTTCTTTCTCCGCAGTGGCGAAGGTCGCGTGGCTCCTCTCACGCGGAAATTCCATGAAAAAAATAACAACTACCAACAACCGTCATACAAGAGTGATGAGGGTCTCGATTCGGGCTCGCCGTTATGATTGAGTTGGCTCAAAAGTCAAACCTCGCGGTTGGAGGCTAGGACTAGTGACCTAGTGGCGCACCCCCGACCGGATCGAGGACGAATAGATGGTTGGCATGGCTAAGCCGTTGGACCTTCTTGTTGGGTCATGGTCACCGCCATCATAATTTCGTACTTGCCATCGTCCTTTTTCTTCTTGTCAATTGGAACAGAACAACGTACCGCCATACCTCCTCCGTGACAATCCGTATACTGGGAAGTTTGGAAAAAAATAGACGGTAAATGCGGCAAATGTGCTCGCTCGCCTTTTGAGGCCACCGAGAAATCTGCGAGATTCAATCCATATTTTTTTGAGTGTTCTAGGTGTATGCCAGGATGTCAAGGCCATTTTATCTCGGAACAGGCGCCAGATTGATGTTTGAGAAAGACCGGGCTCTTTGCCGTTCTGTAGTAGAAGTTTGGTATGGATGGATGGATGGATGGTGGTCGATGCGCGGGCCTAGAATAATCGCCTCGAATCCATGTTTTTTGCAATCGACCTTTTGGACATTCTCTCTCTCCCTCCTCTCCTAGGTACCTCCAAAGGGCAGAACATGTTGGAGGAGCCTTTCAGTGCGACGCTCGATGAGGCCTGTAAAGAGATGCGACTGAGCTGTTCCCGGAGGAGGAATAAGAGGAGGAGAATGATTCGTCCTTGCTTAGTAATCTCGCTGGACTGCTTCCACCGATGCAGAAATATCCATACCAGGTACATGTAGCGACAACGTCAGCGATATTATCAGAAATGAAGCACGAGTGTACCAGCATATTACGTTTACCTCACAACGGGCATCTTAGTTATTTACGCCCGGATTTTGCGTCCTCGTCGTTTTTACGAGGATAGGGCTTCATCTCAGGCGCACCTTTTGCATCAGGTAGGTCGGGTCAGGGAATTAATGCCTAAGGTAGGTACATGTAGGTACTCTTCCACCTACCTTTGATGGTATAGAAGTACATTCATACGAATCACAGGTTTTCTACTGACGACTGAGTACCTCTTTTCATACAAGATATCGTGCCAAGCATACCTACCTGTAGTTGGTTGGCTCATCATGTACTTCAACCCTTCGTCCGGTTAATAAGCTCTCGAAGAAGAGAGTGGGGTTCGGTTCGTCGCAGCTCATGACGACTTTTATTGTGGGCAAGCGACTGATACATGTACAGTAGATCCCATAACTGAGGTAGTACCAATTCACGTCTTCTCCGGAACAGAAAGTCAAGAATCTACTAGACAACTGCCTGTTGTAGTGCAAAAGACATCATGCATCACGCCAAGCCCCATGTTGTTATAGTAAGTAGGTACATAAGCAAGACGAGCCACTATAGGTAGATGGCCAGACATTGACAAACAAGCCTAGATTGGAGGAAGTCTTGGAGGATTGTTTGCAGGCGTTGCTCTCAAGTCTCATGGCTATAATAGTGCGTTGGACTTGCCGGCTTCGAGGTCAAAAGCATAGGTAGTCTTTCACAAAAGGAAACTAATGACAACACATAGCGACAATTCTGGAGAGGACTCCGCAATATCTCCTGGACAACCAAGGGGCAGGAATTGTTGCTGGCGGCGATACGATCGAGTTCTTCAAACGCTACGATCGCACGGGAAAACCTGTTGCAGTGCCGAGTTATAAGCGAATTTACCTGAACCGGCAAGGGGAAACCATCTATGAGAATGAGCAGAGACAGAATATGACTTCGTGGGATCTTGCGTACTACCTCCTACGAGCAAATTACGATCGGGTCGACTCCGCTTACCTCAAAGGTTATCAGCTACCCGAAGAGCGCGCCTCGGATGGGACGATTGAGTACAGATATGGCTGCACTGTGACCGAGGTCGTAGACGAAGGTCCACATGTGCGTGTGAAGTTTATCAAGAAGAACGAAGATGGCTCTCAAGTGGAAGAGGAGCTCACGACAGCATTTCTCGTGGCTGCTGATGGGCCCAGCTCGACGGTTCGACGCATGTTCTACCCTGAGATTGAGCGGAAATATGCTGGTTACGTGGTGATTCGTGGTACAGTCCCGGAGACCCAAGCATCGCAATCCGCGTTGGACGTCTTTCGAGAAAGGTTCTGCTTCTATCACACCGAAGGCATCCAGAACCTGACATATACTATTGCAGGCGAAAATGGCAGTACAGAAGTAGGGGAGCGACTGTTGAACTTCGTGTGGTATTCCAACTTTCCCGAAGGCGAGCCGGAGCTAGAGCAGGTCATGACGGACAAGGATGGTCGGCGGCGTCGCATTACCATTCCGCCCGGAATGATTGATCCTCAAGCATGGGAAATGATCAAATCACGAGGCCGCGATCGACTTCCGCCTCAGATGGCAGAGATGGTCGAGAAAGCGACGACGCCTTTTGTGCAATGCATCACAGATGTGGCATCACCCAAGCCTCTGTACATGTCTGACAAGGTATGCTTCGTCGGCGATGCGCTCTTCGGCTTTCGGCCTCATACAGTGGCGTCCACTTCACAAGCAGCTTTTGATGTAAGAACTCTCGCCACACAACACGACATGTCCGAGACTGTACAATGTACTGACACTCAGAATTCGCAGGTCATGAGTATGGTGGACTGGCTGGATGGGAAGATTGACCGGAAGCAGTTTGTGGCTCAAGTGATGACATATGGTCGACTGATTCAGAGCAGAGGCATATCTATTGGTGACAGGTCGCAGTTCGAAACGCTGCCCATCGACAGTTACATCGAGGATAGGTGAGTCTTGGGGGTGTGTCGTGGTCATTGAAATCTGCGAGGCTGACAGGATCAGGAACTTGATGAGCATACCGCGGACGAGTCTTGAGTACCCCGAGTGGACGAAGGAAGGACTTGCCGAGATGTAGCACTCTCCCCCTCCCTCCCTTCCTACAAGAGAGCCCCGAGAGCCATGTCACGAGCAAGCGAGAAGGCGCAGCCAGCGTGCCACTGCACAACCTCATGTTTGGATAAGTTCTCAGCGCCAAGCCAGCCACGTTTATGACGGGGGCTGTACTGGACGAGTCGAAGTCTAGAGAGTTCGTGGGGGTTTCTTCACGGTTGCGAGTGGCGATGGGCGTATGACAACGAGTCGAGAGTCATCAGAGCAGAAGGCTCAATTGTTGCATTTTCTGCTGCACCAGCTGGTCGATCAAGTGATGCATTTTGATGCTGATACATGGCGAGGTCAAGTGCTGGTCATATGGATACTGTACTGTAGGTACTGACCGCCATGGGCCGCCTACAGGCATGACTGAAGCGGAAGCTGCCCCGTCGACTGACGAGCTGAGCACCAAACTCAGCCAAACAAGTACCTCGTTGGCGTTGAGATGTCGTTCTGTTATCGAGATCGTTATTGTGAGAGGGTCATGGTCGGCGTTGGCCAGACCGACACCCAACACCATTGGACTCTAGAGAGCAGGGATATTGCTCTCGTCTCGCCGGCAGCGTCTCGTCCCGGGCCGAAGCCACGGAACGGCGGTCAGTGGACGTCCCCACCTACCGCATCCCGTCTTCTTCCAGCCGCTGAGGTCTGAACTTTCTCCATACCTGATTCACTGACTACATACATACCTGTACTCACTCAACCTGCGCATTCTGCTCCGGCACTGCCGACAGCATCATTGTCCTCATGTCGAATACCGTGATTAGCTGACTGGAGGGTGCCGTGTTGCCCGCACATAGCGTCGTCAAGTGTCAGATCAAGTGTGATAAGAAAGGACCCACGCACACCTACTGGGAACCGCAATGGAGGGCTCTCCCGCGCCAGCACTCATGGCGCTACGAGAGCAGTTTGGTGACCGCAAGCCCCCTGATATTACTCGAAAGATCACCGCGTGCGTGGCCTGCAGGAAGCAGAAGATCAAGTGTAACATGAGAGGAGACGGCCAGCCACCTTGTGTACGTTGCAAAAAGCGAGGCTTGTCGTGCACAGTGAATCGCAGTCTGCAGATGATCTTGGAGAGTGATGCCACGTGGAAGGAGGTGATGGAACGCAAGATCCGAGTCCTGGAATCTGCGCTCAGCACCGTGGGAAGTCATATAAATTTGCCTAACCTTCTCGAGAACGCGTTAGACGAGGACGAAGATCTGGCAGTGGCAGAAGCTCCATCATCTAGCGGCCCGACTCCCACGAGAGCACTGCAGGCTCACGCTTCACCAAATACCGAAAAACACACTCCCCACGACTACGACGTGGTGATGGATCCTGACGCAGGACCTGCTGCTATTCCGGGTTCCATCATTTCGCCCATTGTCACCATTCCTGGTCTGGAACAGAACCGTTCGGAGCAGGACATCATCAATCGCAAAATTATTGGCGAGAAGCAAGCACAAGCGTACCTCGATATTTATCAGAACCGTCTGGACCATTTCGTTTACCGCATCATCGGGGATCGCAAGACCTTGAGTGAGGTGAGAGCAGATTCGCCTCTTTTGCTGGCTGCCATTTGCACAGTTGGAGCACTGCATCTGGCCACTCCCGATTTCGAAAAGTGCTACCAAGAGTTCGTCGCAATTGCAGCAGCACAGACGTTCTCGAGGCGAAATACAGTAGACGATATCAGGGGACTGTGTATTGGCGCATTTTGGCTGAGCGGCATTTCGTGGACCTGCATTGGAGCAGCAGTCCGAATATCGACAGAAATCCAGCTTCACAGAAGCATTTTCAGGGCTTTGCAGGGCGAGAGAAGCCATTACCTTCGCACTAGATTGTATTACCTTGTCTTCATCTGCGATCACCATTTTTCCGTCGCGTACGGCAGGCCACCCATGACACGGCAGGACGACTCGATTCGAGCTATACTGCAGTTTCTGGAAACGGAACATGCCGTGGAAGATGATCTGCGACTGGCATCACAAGTACAGTTTTGGTCGGTGGGTAGCGATATATATCAGATGTTCGGCGTTGATGTGGAAAGACCCCTCGAGCTGAGCTCTATTGATCCCATCAGAAGGTTCTCGATCAGCCTGGATAGGATCAGAATTGACTGGGCACAGCGTCTACACGCAAATCGCTATGTCGGCAACTACCCGGCCAAAGGTGTGACGATGCACTACCATTTCGCAAGGTTGTATTTGTTTTCGATGGCGTTTCGGGGCATTGGCAAGCCGGAATTCCGGGCCCCAAATGTCGCTCTCGAGATTGATGAGCTTGCGAATCAAGCTTTGCTTTCTGCGACGGCCATTCTGAGCGCTGTACGAGATGACGAGGAGATTCAAGGACATCTCAACGGCCTTCCCACATATTTCGATGTCATGATTGCTTTTGCTGTCGTTTTCGTGCTGAAAGTCTCCGCGAAATATGCCGGGTCTCTCCGTGTTGACACCACAGAAATTCGAGGACTGGTCACAGACTTAATTGCCGTACTAAAGAAGATCACCAAGCGAATGCACCCGCGGCACTTGCTGGTGTCCGTGGCGAATGGTGCAGAGACGCTATTGGGAAAGACATCTATGCAGGAACCTACCGGCTCGGTCCCTGCTAACGCTCATGTGACTATGGCACAGCCAACTTTCGACCAGAGCCTGTTCGACATGTCGGCGAATTGGGACGGTACCACCGTGGACAATTTCTTCATGGGGGAGTTCGACTTCTTGGGTGACCAGTCCATGAACACCTATCAGCCAGATCTGCTGAACTATGGTAATTTGGGGCCCATGCAGTGATTGGAGTCGATATTCGACTTGGAGGGTCGACATGTGCGAAGCAGCGTTTCTGTATCTTCGCGGAATTGGGACCAAAGCCTCTCATTGTATGTTTTGAACCCGTCATAGTCGCAGATGCAACATCGAGCGCACTGCGGTCGATGAACAGACCGTTCCTTCACCGACTTTGAAAGGCAACGCTCTCAATGGCGAGTCGTGCTTGGCGCTGCAGTGCGTTTATCGGCTTTCTGCGTTGCCTCTTCGAAGAGCTAGCTAGCTATCTTCGCATAGCTCAACTGTGGAACGGCTTGAGAAACATTGGTGACAGCAGGAGCGGCTGAGACGAAGTTCGTCGTCTCGACACTCGGATGCATTGGTCATTCTTGCTAGATGATTTCTCTATGATCCATGCTTGTCCGCGGGTTGAGCCACGTTCGCCGTTTCCAGTTGTTATTGCCGGGAATCGTCGCACTGGACCAATCGACGATATGGAAGCCATACTGCGTACCTTGCGGGAGTCCAGGCAACCTAGGAAGCTGGTCGAAGAGGTGGTGTATACAAAGAGCACTTGGCGAGAAGTGGAATGAGATATGACCTGACACACATGGTAGCGACCATGCGGAGGGAGTTCTAATATAGGAGTACAGCTGCGGGATGAAGGCCGTTCCGAGTTTCCTCCCGTTACCGATCGTCGAACCCGGCAAATTCTACTGGGCGGGACAGTATCGGCTATGTGGCCGACCAGGCTGGACTTCACACCGTGGTTGGCATATGCCAGTCATTCGTACGACGCAAACGGAGAGTGCTGGGCGGCCATCCTTTTGTTGTCGTTGACATAGTGCCACACGCCTCTCTCTCTCTCTCTCTCTCACGCAACCAAGCCCACAACCAACAACATGGCTGCGTTGGCGACTCTACCGAAGGTGTGACAGCCCAGATAATGCCTTACTCAAGCATATCCACTACGCTCCATGTACTGGATGGGTCCCAGCTGGGTACCGGCGGCCACAATCAGTGTTCTCAACGTGGTTATATCTCCGTTTGACAAAAGAGCGGATACGGGATCTTTGTCATACATGTACTGGACATTGATGACGTATTGGTCGTTGTTCCACTTCCTGCGGTTGGCTGCTAGCCGTGAAGGACATTGCTCTCAGTCGCACAAATGGTTTGTCACCTTCGGCAAGGCTTTCTGTTGTTACCAAAGCGCTTTGGGTTGGTTGTGCATGCCCATCCAGTTCCAGAAACCTACTGATGGTGTTCATGCCCTTACAGCATCTGACGATGGCTGTAGAAGTCCAAGTTACAGCATGCGGTAAGATGGCTCGCCTCCGGAAGACTTGCCAGTGAGATAGATGGTCAGCTGAGCGAATCGATATCCGGTTCCTCATGCAATACTCAGATATCAATCTTGTCAGGGTTGTAATGGAAATAAATCGTCGAAAGACAATCTCCTTGCCGAATAATACACTGTTGAGACTTTTTCCATTCACCCCAGATCCAGATAGACCACCAGAGATTCGACTTTTCTCTAGGCGAGCCACGCACATTGACTTGACCCATCTTGTCGACTGGCGATTACGCCATCATGCTGGCTGGCTGGCCAGTATCAGGGGCCCATCATCGCTCTGTTTGGTATAAGAGACATTCCTCTTCTCCTTCTTGTTGTAACGCATCATTAGTTCTTCCGCGAGCGAAAGGTTGGATCAGTCTACTTGCTGCGCTTGCAAGTAGCCGGAGTACGGTATATATATATATATATAGGGCGTCGTTGGCTCGACTGTGATGTTGAACTTCTTCTTGTTCGTATCCCATCTTTGTGTGAAGAACAGCGGAATGGAATCATCCATACTGAAAAAGGGGAGCGCTGGAATCTATCTGCTCCTCTTGCTTGCTTGATGTGCGCATCCGTATGAGTATACATGTAGTCGTAGTGTACACATGACGGCGTGATATATTATGATATGATATGGAGAATGTGGCAATCCATCAAAAAAAGTTGAAGCGGTGCGCGTGGGTCGACGTTTCTGTCAAAAATTCCACTAGACTGAAACGTGAACGGTTGTAATTTCCAATTTTTCCATCGCTGTCCCAGAAAACAAGCTCCGCGACCAAGATTCTCGCGCTGTGGCCCCATAATTATCGACCGATAAGCTTTTGCAATTTCCATGTCTGGCTCTGGCTTTTTTCTGGGGTCTTCCATCGAGCCCAGGCCATACGATACGTCAATACCTGTGATGTACCTTACCTTACTGGTAGGAGGTATTGTCTTTGATTTGTCTGAGTTCTCGCTTTGCGACGACGACGACAACAACAACAACCGCGACAATAACAACCACAGCAGCAGCAGCGGCGCTGTCCATCGAAAATCGAATGGCGCAACACGGCGAGTCTCGCGACTACTACGAGCAGCAAGCGCCGCCGCAGGGCTATACGCAGCAGCCGCCGAAATATGATCAAAGCTATGGCATGCAGCAGCAGCAACAGCAGCAGAATTGGGCGGCATACGGTGGAGGAAACAATAATTACGGCGCGCCCAATAATGATGTCTATGAGGGAGGCAAGCCTTTTGAGCAGCAGTTCAAAGTCGAACGACCGAAATGGAACGATGTGAGTGTTGCGCGTCGGACGTGGAATTGCCTGTGCAGTACGGTGGTGGTAAAAATGGGTAGTTCGGAGGTACAGGTACGCGACGCGACGAGAGATGCTGACCAAATTGTGGTAGACTTGGGCGGGAATTCTCCTCATCTTGGTCTTTGGAGGATTCGTTGCGATTTCTGCATATACTCTGCGCGCATATGCCAGCCATAGCAGCTTCACGAATGGCGGCTTCTCCGGCTCTACCAACGACTTTTCTCTCAATGGCGACACCCTGGTCCTGTTTGCATTTGTCCTGGTGACGGCCTTGGTGCTTGGATATGGCTACGTCTCGCTGGCCCGCATCTTTACCAAGCAGTTCATCTGGGTGTCGGGTATCCTGAACATTGTCATGAGCTTCGCCACAGCCATCTACTACTTCTACCGAAGATCGTGGGTGGGCGGCGCCCTCTGGTTACTGATTGCCGTGTTCAGCGTCTTCTGTTTCATCAGCTGGATCAAACGAATCCCCTTTTCCGTCCTCCTGTTCCAGACTGCCGTAGACGTGTCGCGCAAACATGGGCATGTCTACTTGGTGTCCTTTCTGGGAGGCATCGCTGCAGCACTCTTCGCTGCGTGGTTCGCTGCGACCCTGGTGGCCATCTATGTTCGATTTCAGCCCAGCGACAACAATCCGGCTTGCAGCACCGGTGGAACCTGCAGTCGCGCCACGGTCATCGGCCTGATTGTCTACGTGACCTTCGCCGGATACTGGATCACAGAGTTCCTCAAGAATGTGATCCACACTACCATCTCGGGCGTGTATGGCAGTTGGTATTTCGCGCCCAACAACCCATCCAAGGGCGCCACTCGAGGAGCAGCGCGCAGAGCCTTGACGTACAGCTTTGGTTCCATCGCTCTCGGCAGTCTTCTCGTCGCAATTTTGGACTTTCTGCGCTTCGCTTGCTCGGCCGCGCGCAACCAGGCCGGAGGATCGGGAAATATGGTCGCAGATATCTTCCTTTGCTTCCTGCAGTGTATCCTCGGGCTGGTGCAATGGGCTCTGGAGTTCATCAACCGATATGCTTTCAGTTACATCTCCCTGTATGGCAAGGCATACTTTGCTAGTGCCAAAGAAACCTGGCGCATGATCAAGGACCGTGGCATCGACGCGTTGATTAACGAATGTCTGGTGGGTCCCGTCTTGTCGATGGGCTGCTTGTTCGTTGGTGTCACCTGTGCATTGGTCGCCTATATATATCTGGATGTCACGGACCCTGCGTACAACTCGGGCGGCGCCTTCACCGCCGTCATTGTGCTCTATGCATTTTTGATCGGTCTCCAAGTCACCGGGTGCTTCGTGGTCCCGCTGAACAGTGGTATCGATACCATCTTTGTCGCGGCTGCGTGGGATCCACAAGTGTTGATTCAACAGCATGGAGAGCTGTATCAGCGCATGATTGCAGTGTATCCACACGTGCAGGCAAGTTGTGTACCTCAATCAAAACACGTGGTCGACGCTAACGAGTGGTAGCAAGCAATACACGCCTGATTACCATTTCCTCGGGGCACAGCACACAGCTGACAGCACCCTTGTATAATACCTACATGTATTTCATCATAATTTCACCATTTCCCTTCTCCACGCCTCCGTGGGATAATGTGTTTCGACCGACCGTACATAAAAAGGTGGGAATGTCCTTTTGGACAGTGACGGAATGGCGTTGACACCACATAGGCATCCCTCCCTACCTCCTACATACCTATGTCATAGGGGGAAAAATAGGTGGTCGCAACATAAAGTATTAGGTTGCTGCGCCCGAGGCAGCGAGGGGCACGCATTCACGGCAACGGGCATCCTGGCTGGGCTACCCCTCTATTGGCTTCCGATCTAATAGATACCCGCAGCACGGGGAAGGGAAAAGACGGAGGGAATTTCCAGGGTCGTCTTCTCCCGACGTCATGCCGTGAACCACAAGATCAAGGTACCTGTACACATCACAGTGATTGTGGTGTGCATGTGCTGACCGTCATCTCTCATAGTAGTGTGACGATTTGATGTCCACTTGACGAATTACGTGTACCTACATGTGCATACCTACCTAGGTACCTAGATGTAATTTCAAGAACCTCAACTCCCCTTTTCGGACGGTACAATATTGACAGACAATTTTACATGTTATACAGAGAGGTAGAGAGGTGCACCACTAACTGCAATGCATTATGCATACCGTGGCTGACTAGGATGCTCGGAACGGATCAGGCCATGTGAGGCTATCCTCCCTCCCTATAGCAAATGAGAAGCAGCCCGTTGAGAGTGTGCATGTAGGTCATAGCCGCTACCTTGTTCTAGTGGGGGTGTCCAGGTGGGGAAGAGACACACTGCAGGGCCATCGGACTTTCTAGATGTTGCGAGAGTGTGAATAGACGGAAAGCAAGTTCAGATCACCAGCCCAGGCCCTCACCTTCCCATCACGGCTTTAAGTCTCACGCCTCTTCTTTCTCCTCCTTCCAAGTTCTCCTCCTCCTCCTCCTCCTCCACCTCATCCTCCTCCTCACCCAACACAAACCAGCGACTCTCCCCCTCCAGCCATCATCGCACCACTTTCCACCATTCCGCCATCAACCACAGCACAAGCACAAGCACGAGCTCAGCTCACTGCTAGGTAAGCTCGCTGCACCTCCTGTCCACACAATACCTACCACCTAGATACCCTCTCTCCTCCGCTCCGAACACGTTCCAAGCACTTGGACTCCATCGCGAACCTCTCGCTGGAACGACCGCCAGCGTCTCATCCAGACCCCGTTATCTGACAGTCGCTCACAGCCACGTAAATCGTCCACACGCACACTCGATCGTCAACATGGGGCTCAAGGGAGTTCACTTCGGTGGCGGCAACATTGGTCGTGGCTTCGTCGCCGAGTTCCTGCACAACTCTGGCTACGAGGTCGTCTTCGTGGACGTCATGGACAGCATCATTGAACAACTACAGAAAACGAAGAGCTATGAGGTGACAGAAATTGGCTCAGACGGCGAGCACAAGTTCACGATTGACAACTACCGGGCAATCAACTCCAAGTATGAGCTGGAGAAGGTCATCGAAGAGATTGCTACTGCCGACGTCGTCACATGTGCTGTTGGTCCCAACGTCCTTAAGTTCATCGCAGACCCCATTGCCAAGGGTATTGAGGCTCGCAAAGCAGACAGTCCACTCGCCGTCATTGCCTGCGAGAACGCGATTGGTGCCACAGACACGCTTCGTGGCTTCATCGAGCAGAAGCTCTCGCCCGAAACGCTCAAGAACATTGCCCCCAAGGCAGCATTCGCAAACTCGGCTATTGATCGTATTGTACCAATCCAGGACGAAGGCGCAGGCCTGAACGTCAAGATTGAGAAGTTCTACGAGTGGTGCGTCGAGGAGAAACCATTCAATGGAAAACCACCGGCGATCAAGGGTGTTCACTTCGTGGAAGACCTAGAGCCATACATTGAGCGTAAGCTCTTCACTGTCAACACGAGTCATGCCACAGCCGCATACTACGGCCATCAGGCTGGCAAGCAGTACATCCACGAGGTTCTCGAGGACAAGAAGCTTCACGATATTGTCCAGGGTGTTCTCGAGGAGACTGCACACCTAATTTGCACCAAGCACAACCACATCAGCAAGGAGGAGCAGAACGACTACGTCCAAAATATCGTAAGTCACAGCACACTTGATCTCCGCGCGAATACCATGACGCACTAGAATACCGTGCGCTCGAACACGGCGGACCTTTCGAAGACTCGTGCTGACGTTGGAGTAACTAGGTCAAACGCATCTCGAACCCCGTCCTCAAGGACAACGTCGAACGTGTCGGTCGGGCACCTCTCCGCAAGCTCTCGCGCAAGGAACGTTTTATCGGTCCCGCTGCCCACCTTGCTGAAGCCGACGAAAAGGTCGATAACCTGCTTGGTGCTATTGAGCAGGCACTCCGCTTCCAGAACGTGAAGGGAGACGACGAGTCGTTCGAGCTGGCCAAGATCATGAAGGAGAACGATGCGAAAGCGGTGACGATCAAGCTGACTGGTCTCGAGGAGAGCCACCCTCTCTTTTCCAGGGTAGAGGCATGCGTCAAGAAGGTTCAAACTGGTTAGGTGAGATGGCTTATGCCCCTGTCCCACAGGTAGTGGTAATTGGTGCATACGAGTACTGATGTGGACGACCAGCAGCCGCCGAATCGAGGGCAAGTGTACGAGACCCGGAACACGCACCGGTTACTTCAGGACCTGATGCGGACAGACACTTCCGACTCATCGACAGCTTCCACCCCAAAGGCACTTGTGGAGGAGGAGGAAGATGATGATGATGAGATATGATAGCATGACATTGAGATACCAAAAGCGAGTAGTAGCCAGCGTCGATAATAGCAGCCCGCGGCAACGACAATGATGAGATGACCGTCTACTCTGACTCCCACGTTTTCACGTAAGTTGTTGTATACTGTTTGTTGCCACTCTACTCGATAGTTTGTCTCACTTCCATTTCCATGAAGAAGCGCATGCCGCATGCCGGTTGGAGCAGGGCCAGCAGACCATGGCCATGCTGCCGGTCAAGCTTTCTTTATACCTGTCGGTCCCGTACCAATCATCTGTGACGTACGTCCCTAGTTTCCACCCACCAACACCCTACCCTGCCTGCCTGCCTGCCTGTCTGCCTGCCTACCCACTTGCCACTATTGTACAATCCCTACATGCACTTGATATGTACACCTCCAACCTCATTACATGCACCTAGCTCTCTCCACGCGCGACCACGAGCCGGTGTCGAACCCGCCTGCCTACCCTCCCACCCTCCATCTCGCCCTTCACGCCGCATCACACTCCCGCGCACGCGCACACGCACACGCATCGGGCAAGAGAAGGGGGTGGAAGCGCCGACGAAGACGACAACAGTAACGGGGAGAACGGGGACGACGACGGCGACAACGACAGCCACAACGATAACGACAACGGAAACCGCGACGACGACGACGACGAGGCCGGCGCTTACGCCATCCCCGCGCCGGCGCAGAGGAGTGGCAGAATGGCCATCGATCGTATCCCGTGCGTTTTGATAGCTTCGACTAGACTGTGCCAGAGGGCAGGCAGGGAAGGGCGCTAGGCTGATATCAGGTGTTCTCCTCGCAGGTTCCCGGAGACGCACGATCTCGCTCATACGGAGAAGGCTTTCTACCCGGTCGCCATACCAGTGTCGTATGTTCAGTCGACTTCTTCCATCATGTTGTCTGGGATAGGCAGCAGAGAGGGAAAGCGCGCGCTGACGGAGACTTCTACTGCAGACATTGGCAACTGAGACACTACATATCAGCACCCGAGCCCGACCACCTCTACTATGCGAGCGCTCACCACGTCTTCTGCCTCAATACCGCCACGAAGAAGCGGAAACACATTGCTACTCTGCCCTTTGAAGCACGATGCACTGCTTCTGGCCACGGATATGTTTGCGTGGGCGGCGAGGACGAGGGCCACTTTGCCGCCATCAAGCTGAGCGGAGCACTCGATGTCGATTCTGCTCTGCCTCTGTCGAGCCTGGGACCCAACGTATCTCGCCGATCGCCTACGGTCAAGGTGGAGCGGATTGGGGACGAAATAGTAAATTCCATTTCGATTCACCGCATCCAGGACGAAGATGCGCACCTCGACGACATTGTGGCCGTGCTCACGAACAACGATCGCACGGTGAGAATATACAGTCTGCCTTCGGGCCAGGAGACAAGATGCAAGGGCATTCCGTTTGCGGTGAATCATGCGACCATCTCACCGGACGGGCAAATACTAGTGGCCGTGGGAGATTACAACCAGGCACATTTCTACAGGCGGCGGATCACGGATGACCCCCCGCAAATACCGAAGCCGCACAATCGACTCACGAGCGCGAGCATTGAGTGGAAGCGAATATGCAAGGTAACGTTGCACGTCAGCGCGCCAGAGATGACTGTGGGATACTTTACGACCGCATGGAATTCGAGCGCGAGTTTGGTTGCTGTAGGAAGTGAGGGCGGCTACATCACCATCATCGACCGACACATGCTGGAAGATGACGAATTGGACGAAGACAATCGGGACGAAGCTGTGGTTGCAGTTGTGGCTGGAAGCCGAGCGGACTTTCCCAGTCCGCATCCAGGAGCCATTAGGAGTATGGTCTTCAGTCCTGACCCTTGGGATCTGTTGATCTGGAGCGAAGATCAGGGGAGGATATGCGTGGGCGATCTGAGAACAGGCCTGAAAAGCCGGCAAATCATTGAGCTCGAGCCCAAGGATGAAGCAATGCGGCGATATGAAATGGAGATTCTCGATCCAGAAGATGCAGCGTTGCCATGTCTTGCGCTTCCCACGCACCTGGATGATCTCGAAGCGGATTTGTTAAGGAGGTACCGAGCTGCGCCTAACAATGCGAGCGCTGTCAACTTTGCCACGGAATATATTGAGGCGAGAAGACGACAACGAGAGCATCGACAAGCTCTGGCCGCTGCACGACAGCAAATCACACAGGCCAATACTCGCGCACGTCTCACGGCGGCTGAGGCGATGGAGAACGACCCACAAGGATTGACGGCACGAGAGCAACAAATCTTGGAAACGCTGCGCACAACACGACAACGAGAGGAGGCGCGGTCAAATGGCCAGATACCGAGATCGGTAAATTACACAACACCTGACATGTTCGCACACTCGGGATCATCGGCAAGAAGTGGGAGAGACACTCCTTCAAGTGATTCGACATCACGACCTATCAGCGAAATTCTGAGCTCAGTGCAAGAAGCCATGCCTGCATTAGAGCGAACCCATGCCACGGATTCGCAACCGACGACATCTCACACGGAGGATGATGACGACGACGACTCACTGCCGCCTCTCGCAGCAATGCGAGATGCGCTCGCTGCTTGGAATAGCGGCAGTAGCGGCCTGCCGCCTCTGCCACCTGGTACAGTCTTGCCTCCGAGTGCAGATCGCACGCGAGCAGCAGCCGGTTTATCGGCAGGCGACTCGGCCCGGTCTCCAGGCAGGCAGCAAGGTGGACCGCGTGCCGATCGCGTACCCGAAAGCAACGACGAGAATCCCTGGACAACCATTGAAGAGCACATGGGCCGGGGACCACTATTCGAGACTTCGGCGAGGGCTACCGCAACGTCTCCTTTCCCCGCAGAGCGAGATCATGATGCAGAACGTGAGGCACGCCGAGAACGGTACGAGTCCCTACAAAACGACCTCCACATCCAACATCGAATCGCGGCTTCGGCGGCTAGAAACCGAGAGCGATGGCGTGCTTCCCGACTTGCTGGAAATGGTAGCAGCAGTAGTGCAGCTGCGGAACAACGTGCGTTGACGATGGCTGAAGCTCGTGCTTCACGATCTGCCGCTGCGGCGTACCCAGATGGGTATGAAGGAGTGATTCGGCGGAGCCAAATGAGAAACTGGGGTAATCCTACAGGAAGGGAGATTGGAGTTAGGACTGCTGGGTTGGCTATCAGTCCTGATGGGCACACTCTGTGGGCGGCTTGTGAGGCCGGCATCTTTGAGATTGGAATGAGGACCAAGGGAAGAATGTTTTTGCCTAGTCTGGAAACGAGGTAGCTGCGAGGGCTTCCCCCCACTTTTCGCGTGCATGTCGATGGGTTTGCAAACACAAAAAGCTCTTTGCAAGGCGATGGGTGATGGGCTTGCGGAACCATCTCGATTTGGAATGGGGAAGCATGGCACGACTGGAGGGGTGATTTGTGATGATGAACGGGTACGACTTTATGTTGTAATGTGAATATTACGGACGGAGAAATGAACAGTCGGGATGGATTCATTGGCCGGGCCATTGTGAATCGACCGATACCTTTACATACCTACCATTCTATGTTCCTGCTTATACCAATTCATTACATCCTTTCATTTTCCATCATCCTCTTTTCCGGCCTTTTTGTTTTCTCCTCTTTCCTCGTTTCCTATTTCTCTGCCCATTTTTTTCTTTTTCTTTTTCTTTTTTTCTTTTTTGCCCCTCTTTTCTTTTCCTTTTTCCATTTCTTCCGTCTCTCTCTTACTAAAATCACGCATCACCCCAACAGTCGTTCAAAATACTTCCTCTCCGCCTTCTGCATCACCTTGCGCATTTCCCCCGCAGCCACCTTCTCCCGTCGATCATACGTATACAATCCATTCTGTTCCTGCTCAATATCCGTAAATTGCGTCCACACAATCCCGCACACGTGACCCTGCTCGACCGTCGCCATGATCATGTCGTCGATGCGATGGAGTAAATCTGCGGCGTCGCGCGCGGTGGTGTAGCCCCAGTTGGATTTTCGGGATGATGGGTCGTTGGCGTTGTTGGTGGTGGGGGAGGAGATGTTGATACCGCCGAATTCGGTGCAGAGGACGGGGGCGCCGGAGATGTGGCTGGAGCCTGGGTCGAGGAGGCGGTGGGAGGGGCCGTAGATGGGATCTGTTGTTGTTTTTGAGTAGGGAGAGGGGAGAAGGTTTAGGCTGGATGGATAGAGGGGAGAAGGAAGAAGAGGGGGGGAAGTGGTGTGAATATGATTATTAGGTATGGTGGTGGAAAACTTACTCAGAAACATTGCTCTTCCTCTTCCGATGATTTCTTTCAACGATTGGCATCGCTCTCGCATCCCGTTTGCATCGGCATAATCGTGAAACGTCGACAGATCGGTCTGGACGTGTTCCCAGCCGCAATTGTCGTTGATTGCTCTCGTGGGGTCGAGGCTCTTCGTTTGGTAGTAGAGACTGCGAATGTGGTTTCGCTGTCGCACGTCTCCTCCTCCCAAGTCATATCCCCAGCTTTCGTTCACCAGGGTCCAAGTGATGATGGAAGGGTGGTTGATGTCTCTCCTCATCATCGCCATCCATTCTTGATCGAAGCGTCGCATCATTTCGATGCTGAAGTTGTAGCAACTGGCCATTTCACCCCAGACGAGGAAGCCGAGGCGGTCGGCCCAGTAGAAGAAGCTATGACATCGGGTTGTTAGCAGGGCATTTGTTGTTTGTTGCCAAAATGAAGCGCTTACACGGGATCTTCTACTTTCTCATGCTTCCGACATCCATTGAATCCCATGGCTTTGCTGAGCTCGATGTCTTTCTTCAGTGCTTCAGATGAAGGAGGCGTCATCAGAGTCTCCGGCCAGTAGCCTTGATCGAGTAAAAGAGCTTGAAATAAAGGTCGACCGTTGAGTGTAAAGGTTCCGTTACCGTTGTCCCAGCTCAGCGAGCGCATGCCGGTGGTCGTGCGTACCTCGTCGAGCAGTCTGCCAGTAGGATCAAGTATACGAATGCTGATGTCGTAGAGCAAGGGACATTGTGGAGACCAGAGCGCGACGCCGTTTCGCCAGCAGCGCGTATCAGACGGCGGAGCGACTCTGGTGAATTCTGCTGGAAGTACTTGAAAATGTTCAGCGGAAAGGCGCATATTGAGATTCTCGAAGCGAGCGAAATCTTCATCTCGTGGCAGTTCTTTGCGTTCTCTTCCTATCATGACACCCCCAATGCTGCTTTCCACTTCAATGGTCAGAGGCTGACCCAGTCTTCTTCCAGACGTGCATACGCGTGCGTCTAATACGCCCCGTTCGATGCTCGTGGGGTTTAGAATGGTGCCGTAGCTGCCGTCCACAAGACGCGCTGGAGGCACACTTTCGAGCCACACGGATTGCCAAATACCGCTGGACGGCGTGTAGAAAATGCTCTCGGGCTCTGGGCCCCAGTACTGCTTCCCTCGCGGCTGTGTAAGATCTGTGAAAGCTCAGTACTGCAGACTTAGTGGGGCAGGAGTCTCGATCTTCGCGCTCTCGCCATCTCATGTGCATGAACCGAGAAGGATCTTCTACAGAACATACCATACGCCGAGTCGAAGACTCTGATCGTCAGTCGACTTGCAGTCATAGTAGACGTAGCAAGTGCATCTGTAAGGTCTACATCGAAAGGCACGTGCCCTCCACTGTGCTCGCCAGTATATCGACCATCGAGCCACACCTTGGCATGGTAGTCTACAGCGCCAAATCGAAGCAGGAGTCGGAAGCCATTGGCTTTCTCTTCGGCACTTCGCAAGTCTTCAATGCGGCGTTCGTACCAAAGCACCTGATGAACACCCTTTTCATGGATGCCAGAGGCGGGAGCCTGGAACACGAAGGGAACCTGGATAGTCCTCTTCGCATTAGGCTTGCCCTCCGCTGCTGCGTGAGAAGGCAAGCCTTGCAGGTGGAATGCTTTGGCTTGGCCCTCGTCGAGGTCATCGAAGAGGAAGTCCCATGGCCCGTTGAGACTCTCCCAATGGAGAGCTGAGCGGACAAAGTCTGGGCGAGGATAGTCTGTGGGAACAGTTGCCATATTGGCTGGTCTGGGAGGAACAGCCGGTTGATGGTACGCAGGATAATGCTGCTGGACGTTCGGCTTCTTGACTTCTTTCACGAACTTCGACAAGCTCTTGCGCATGTCTTTCTACTATCAGACTTTCAATCGCTTCATGTACTTTGTCGTGGTGATAAAATCGGAAAGAAGAGGAGGGGTCGTCGTGAGGACGGGAGATGGGAGAGGACGGGACGGGACGGGACGGCGAGGACCGGACCTCCTCCGCTCTTCTCACGGTAAATGTGATAAATTTCGTGGGCTTCATCTCGAACATACACAAACTTCACAATGTTCGCGGTAAAAGGATGGAACGTGGACGTCACGGCGCTGAAGCCTCAGACAGAAGTGATCAAAGGCAAAAAGGCCAGCGCGAAAGAGGCAGCCGCAGCAGCAGAGAATGCTGAAAAGCAGACTAGAAAGCGCAAAAGGGAAGAAGCAGAGGAACTGAAGGCAAAGAAGGTGGATGCTGAACTGGGAGAAAAATGGGAAAAGTATATCGAAGGAAAGGAGACCAAGAAAGCAAAGAAGGCGAAGAAGGGATTGGACCTGGAACAGAAGGATACGCAACCAAAGATTGTGAAGAACGCAGATGAGACAACAGAGGAGACTTCAGCAGATGCGGGTGCGGAGAAGAAAAAGGCCAAGAAGCGCAGTAGGGATCGGAAGAAGGACAAACAGAATGGTGGCAAAGGTGAAGCCACTCTAGGCCAAGTGAATGGGACGACAGCAGCAACATCGGCAGCGCATGCGAGACCACCTACTGTACCAGCTGGCACTAAGCTTACACCAATGCAAGCAGCTATGCGCCAGAAACTTATCTCCGCCCGCTTTCGACACCTCAATGAGACTTTGTACACTGAACCATCCTCCAAAGCTCTCGACCTATTTGATCAGAACCCCGAAATGTTCGAGGACTACCATTCTGGTTTCCGGCAGCAAGTAACGACATGGCCTTCAAATCCTGTCGACACTTTCATTGCTACAATCCGAGCGCGTGGAGCAGTAAGACTTCCCTCCCAAAAGAAAGCTTTCCAGAAAAAGGACGGCAAGATCAAGCACACCGATGTTGCCGAACGCATCAAAGCAGAGAGCGAAGGTCGTGTCGCTGCCCTCCCGCGAACGCAAGGCGTCAGCATTATAGCCGACCTAGGATGTGGAGATGCTCGTTTTGCACAGACACTGACCGACTCCGGCGACATCACGAAGCTGAACTTACGAATCTTGAGCTACGATCTACATTCACCAAGTCCACTTGTCACAAAAGCCGATATATCTTCACTACCAGCAGATGATGGCAGCGCGGACATTGCAATCTTCTGCTTAGCACTGATGGGCACGAATTGGATATCTTTCATCGAGGAGGCCTATCGGATTCTGCACTGGAAGGGTGAACTCTGGATCGCTGAGATCAAATCGAGATTTGGACGTGTCGGTAAGAGTAGCAAAGTGGTCGAGCATAGCGTAGGAGGCAAGAGGAAACAAGCTATCCTGCAGAAAAAGAAGGCCAAGGAGGCTGCGGAGCAAGAAGAAGTTAACGAGCAAGAGACACTCGCGGTTGTGGTGGATGGCGCTGAAACCGCTCCCGCTGCCAATCAACAAGAGACCGATGTCTCATCCTTCGTCGAAGTCTTGAGAAGGAGAGGGTTCGTGCTGAAGAGTGGAGACAGTTCGATCGATCTGGGGAACAAGATGTTTGTGAAGATGGAGTTCGTGAAGGGGGCGCCTGCTACTAAGGGCAAGAACAAGACTGAAGATGAGAAGAAGACAGAAAAGCCCCGCTTCAAGAAAGCTAAGTTCCTGGACGAAGATAACAAAGAAGATGAGGATGTTGCAACAGATGATGAGGCAAAGACTTTGAAGCCTTGCTTATACAAGATACGATGAATTGGTCTCGATTGCTACGCGCTTTCGAAAAGTTCTCGTTCGCCAATGCCAGGCTCCATCGATCTCGAGTGGTTTCGCAGTGAATGCCATAGCTGTGCCGAAATCTACATACTGCTGTTCCGTTGTACCCGTTTACACGACGCTGTCCAGTACTTTGATGTCAGACATGATATGTCTCCTAAAGACTTCCATAACGCCTTGGTTATTGAATGCGAGCTGGACTTGGACCGAACCATCGGGGCGCATGACTTCCGTTCGTGAATGAGACATACAGAGACAAAATTTGACTCGTTCGACTTCGAATGAAACACCGCCCATCTGATGAGCAATTCGGTCAATGCTGTATGAAGCTGGGTGAACAGAGACCTTTTCACGAGCTGTCGAGATGGGACAAACAAATCTGCTACACAATCGACCATTGTTTTCGCCATCGTGTTCTACATAAGTGTCCACAGACAAAGTTACGCACGAGCTTTCAAGCGGCCACGATGACCTAGACATCGTGTCGAGCAGTAGCTTGGCATCTTAGGCAACGTATGCGTACGGCGTGGTAGGTGGGGTGCTGGATCTTTAATAAATGCTGCAGCCCTGCGTTTTTGACCAAGTCCAAATCATTTACTTCGGAGCGAGCTGGACTCTGCATACTACTTACTACGCTACATTGTTATTCTCTCTGGAGCTGGACTCTGCATAATTACTTTTCGGTCATATTTGGAGCCGGCTTCCTTGCATCATATCTCATCTATTCCTGATTCAACATGTCTATGCTCGCACTGCTGGCCAGCCAAGCTTGATACACAACTCCTAGGCCTTACTCACACGTCGATCTTCCCAATTACATTGACTCAACGCACTGGACCTAACGATTGACCATACACCTAGCCCATGCATTCCGGACCACGACCATGGGGGCACCGAGGGAAGCAACCAACGGAGCTGCCGGGCCCCTATCTTCAGGCCATGCTCAACGACCGCACAATCGACGACGGTGCCTACAAAAGATGCGGTACGGTTCTCACAAATTGGCTAATTAAAACGGGAAAACTAGTCAATTGTAGATCGGTCGATCTCACGAATGTACGCCGTAAATTGACTCTCACTCAGCTCGAGAAGGTAGCACAAAGTATCGTCAATTCCTCCAATCCATCAATCGTGGTTCCAATCGAGATAATCTCTGCGGTCCAGGTGATCGTTGCTGGTCGTCGAGAAACCCATGAGTGTCACCTCCGGGCCTATGCAGTGAATCCATCCCCCGAAATAGCGCAAAAAAACGACAGTCACCGTCACGCTTTGACGGTACATGAAAATGTATTAGCGTTCCTTCAGTTGAATTCGGAATCCCGCCATGTTACCTCGACTAGTTCCTCGGAGTCTTCGGTGCACGACTGTGGCGACGACTACGAAAGCGCTACTGAGAATTCAATCCCCTGTGGCCCAGGGTTAGCGGCAGGACGTCCAAAGGTCTGCATAAAAGACATTCCAGCCATCTTTAGTCTTCTATCTGACCTTTCCGAGACACGACTCTGGGTGAAGAAGATATGGCGAGGTTTCAATGTGGGCGAGATCAGCTTCATTGCGGTATCGAAGATGACGGATATAGCCTTCCGCAAGTGCCAGGAACTCATTACAGTATTCGAAGCCGAGTACTCTTGCTGTTGCTCCTACCAGGCTATTCTCAGGGGCTGGGATCTGAATGACGATGTGTGGATTGCAGCTCTCGATATGTCAACAAGCGGTGGCGTGCACAAATCTGATACTGGACTACTTGCCGAGGTTTGCTCCTACATGCCAGCGTATCGTGTCACTCACTACATCACGGGACGAATGTTCCAAACTAGGACGGGCTCTCCGGACACCGGTGCCCGTCCAGTACTCTCTCAGTCGGGTGCACTCCATCCATTCCTCGAATCGTTGGTTGCTGTCGTAAGCCAGCTCTGCTCCTTATCGGACGATTCTCATGGCCACTCTGCTGGGGATCCGCTTGATCACGAGCTCGACACTTTCACTCACGAGTTGTTGAAAAGTCGCCCAGGCGAAGAATCGATGCTGCTTGTCGCGATGATGCGTATGTACTTAGACATATATGATTCTCTTGCTGGCGATCTCCAGCGTGACATGGTAAGTTCGAGACAAATTCTTTGCCATCTCGAAGCAGCCAAACACCGCTTCTTCCAGTTCTACACCGGTTGTAACGACAATTCCCAAGCCAATGGGACGACTAAGTGCTTGAGTGAACTTATGGGCCATCTTTCGCTGGCCGAATGTCGAAGCTGGAGGACATCGGTCAGAGTCCCAAATGAACTACTGAAGACTTTGCCACTTCTTCGCGGGGCTCACGTATGGGATTGCTTGACTCGTCATCACAGGCTCAGTATAGTACTGTGTAAGGCTAAGCGTTCGGAAGTAGCTGCCGCCCACCTGCATAAGACTCTTGTGCCGTGTGTCGAGTGGCCAGGAATGGATCTATTGCTTTCCATTGTTCAAGGACCAGACTCCTGCCCAGATACCACTTCTACGAACACCGTGATGGGCCACTCCATTCACGCGTCAGACCCGACCAGTCATGCAGGTCTGATGTCGGACACCGCAGAGACCGCAGTTCCATCCAATATCGCGGCCTCAGATCAGGTGCAAATGGATCTAGTCACTTTACTCAACAACCCGGAGTCCTGCTCATTACCACCCCCAGCCAACCTCGGCCTTAGCCAGCGTTGGCTCGCTGATCTGAAGACTCAAGTTGTGCGTGACATGCCCAGTGTCCAGGTCAACCATCTTCAAGCGCTACAGCAATGCCTTGAAATACTTCAACACATTTCCGGTAGAAATATCGCGCCTAAGACAGAGCTCGATCGCGAGAGTGCATCTCACAGTCTTGCTGTTAATAGCGAAGCTAGAGAGAACATGAGCTCCGTGGAAGAAGAAGCAAAAGAAGAAGAGCAAGCTGTTCCCAAAAGTGAAAAACGAACGGCAACGCCAAAGGACAAACCCCTCCAAGCTCTTCGGCTAGCATCTTTGATCAATGGAACAGGACGAAGTTGCACGCCAAGGTCCATCGAATATCATACACAACCTTACCCTTCGGCACTGCCTCGTTGGACAGCTGCTTGAAAGCCAGCCTGCCTTTCACAATGCTTCGGCGGTATAGCGCTGACGCCTTCTGCATAAGTACAACCATGGCGTGCCGGATGGCATGAAAGGGAAATAGGGGAATGTGAACTGCGAGCAATTGTATTCGGCGAATTGAGATTCCACACCAGAAATATCTTGACCAAGCGAATAGTCTTCACTGTTCGATCTCTATGACCTCCCTATGTGACTCTGTAATGAGCGTTGGGGTGAGGGATCTATCTACTCGAAGTATGAGAGTCAAATTTCTCAGAGCATTGCACAATGGGTTAGCCGCCATCATGTTGCGCGTTGATATGCTTCTGGCTATCGGTATAGCTCGCGGAAAGCTGCGTGATTGACATGAGCAGTTGAACTTGCAGTTACATGTAGGTAATAGAAGTCAGCAAGTGATGTATATATGTCATGGATCACGTGCTCCCTAGAAACAACAACTTTCAGCCGGGACGATCCTCCATCAACAGGGATGGACATCCCCGCCGAGTGCATACAGTACACTACGCTACTCATATATTCGCATTCCGACCACATTTCCAATTGCCCGTCTACACCTGGCCAGATCTCCGTTCTCCCGACCGGACGGCATTCGCGCGAGAGAGACCAGCAGCACAGTACCGCTGTCGCCTCCGGGCATTGACGCCGCTCCCACCTCCCACCTCCCACCATGTCTCAGTCACTCGCGCCCAAAAGCGAGTCGCAGCGCATCTTCGAGCAGCTCAAGCGCCGTGCTCCCAACAAAATCTGCTTCGACTGCGGCGGTAAGAATCCCACCTGGTCGTCGGTGCCCTTTGGCATCTACCTATGTCTCGACTGTTCCGCCCACCACCGTAATTTGGGCGTTCACATTTCGTTTGTGCGCTCCACGAATCTCGATCAATGGCAGTGGGAGCAGCTGCGACGCATGAAGGTCGGTGGCAACGAGTCGGCCAAAACCTTCTTTCAGCGAAATGGCGGCAGCGCGGCCTTGAACAGCAAGGATCCCAAGACGAAGTACACGTCCAATGCGGCGGTGAAGTACAAGGAGGAGCTTCAGCGACGAGTCGAGGCGGACCACAAGAGAAACCCCGATGGCATCGTAATTGAGGACGAACCGGGCGAGGAAGGCTCGGGAAGTGGGACAAGCACGCCCGCGGCAAGTGAAGACGACTTCTTCAGCAGTTGGGACAAGCCCGCCGTGAAGAGGGCTTCGAACCCTCCAAGCAGGACAGGCACGCCGAGCCAGGCAGGGAGGGCGAGTCCCTTCTTGAACCCTGGAGCTGCGAATGGAAACGGCATGGCCGCAAGGCCCAAGAGTCCGCTAAACCCTACCGGCAGCGAGGAAGTCAAGCCTGCTGCGAGCAGAGCTGTCCCCAGCGCCGCGAGAAAGACTGCTGTGGCTTCAAAACCCAAGGCTAACATTCTCGGCGCTAAAAAGACCAAACTGGGAGCCAAGAAAGTCGATGCGTCGGCTCTGGACTTCGATGAGGCGGAGAAGAAGGCAAGAGAGGAAGAAGAGAGGAAGGCGAAACTGGGCTATGATCCGGACGATGTCACTCCTTCAGAAGCTTCCATCGCTGCGAAACAACCCGGAGCAGAAGCGAGCACTATCCACCAGCCCACGCCTATGAGCCCAGGCTCGAGGGCTGGCACATTCGGCAACCCAAAGCCTAGAGAAAGGAGCGACAGCGAAATGGAAAGACTAGGGATGGGTGTCAGAAAACTCGGCTTTGGAATGGTCGGTCAGCAGAAGAAGCCGGCTACTGCTGGCGGCGCTGCGAAGATTGGTGGGTTCGGGTCTACGAGCCGAGCAGCTCCTGTTGAAGGTATGCTACAGACGATCCATTCTCACTTTCACTCGAACGCCACTAATCTCATTTCTTCTCTTCACAGACGACTCGGAACGCTACGCACGCGACAAGTTTGGCCAACAAAAAGGCATCGGTTCCGACGAGTTCTTCGGCCGTGGCGCTTTCGACAGTAACGCGCAATCGGAAGCGAAAACCCGACTGCAAAGCTTCGAAGGGCAGACTTCCATTTCCTCGAATGCTTACTTTGGACGGCCGGAAGAGACAGGCGAAGAAGAGTATGGAGATTTGGAGGGTGCTGCCAAGGACTTTGTCAGGAAGTTTGGTATTCAGGCGGGAGATGATTTGGAGAACGTCAGTGCCTTGTTGGGCGAGGCGGGCAACAGATTGCAGGGAGCGATCAGGAGTTATTTGAACTCGTAGGATGTTATGCATGCACGCGTGTATGGTCGGGGAGAGACAACACGGAGAGAGGGAGAGAGAGCGAGAGGTGGGTGGGTATGCATGACGGAGATCTGGTCATGTCATCAAAACGACAGGATCAATATAGACAATGTTAGTTGGCGAGCACATCTATTCGAGCTTTTGATTTTTCTTGTTCAGGCCGCTTTCTATACGGCATACGACCCTCGATACCATGATGTTGAGGAGCGCGATGGGAGCAGCGGACTTGGGGCTGGCTGGATTATACCCAACGCCGGGCCGCAATAGCCGCTCCTTTCGATTCTGCCATGCATCACCATCGGATGACTCTACCTCGATCATGAAGTGCAACTCGTTTACTACTTGGTCAGGTGGCTGTTTCGAAATGGATGGTTATATGAACAACACACAAGAATCGACAGAACACCCATCAGGACACCACTTGGTGTACTCCTCTCTGGTCCGTCGTACAATCAATCAATGGCCGGCAGGGCATCGGAATACGAAAAGAGTCGGGGAGCAGTGTTGGTCCAAGATGTCCTAATAGCCACCAAATTGGTCAGCGCTCGGACATGGCACCGTGTGGTACGCGCCTGGCTCGTTATGCCAATTGCTGTTGCAGCCATCATGGCAGTGTGCTTTGGTGTCGACCGCCTTATTAACCTTGGGAATGTTCCCTTTCCAGCTTCAGTGGCCTGTCTGATCTTACTCTTCTTAGCCCTCATCCTCTGCTCATTCATACTGGGAGACCGGGCCACAAAGACCATGGTTGGATACCTAGATGTTCCCTGCGGCTGGTCCTTGCGCTTTCTCAACATATTCTTGTGTCCTGGCTTTGTCACATTGCCTCTCAGTCCACCGATAAGCGGAGCGGAAGTGGCCAAGATCATCGGCGTAGCTCTAGTCGGTTGGGCGGTGGTATTTGCCTTGAGTGCCTACTCTGTACGTGGGATAGTACTGCTCATTGGCAATAGCAAGAAAGCAGAAGTTGCAAGGGCTGAAGAGCTTGGGGTGCACCAAGATGACATTCCGTTGAGTCGAGTGTCGACACCGCCAGACTCTAGGCGGACACCAAGTGACTATGGTGAGAGCACGCCGGACGAAAGTCCCAATCCTTCAACTCCATTCCTGGTTCAGCCGCCAAGGGCACAGAATCCAGACTATGTCACTGGGACAGGCGGACCGCCAATACCGGAGAGCACAAGACTCAGCTCAGAGACTATATCACCATTGTCCATTTTGCGACACGATGCGCCGCTACAAACCAGAGCGGAGAAGTGGGCAGCATTCATTATCTCACAATTGGATCTGCTTACCTATGCAGCACTGATGGTCTTCATCGGCATCCCAGTTTACTATGGCCTCGGCTATGCCATGCCGTTGCAACTCTGCATCAGCATCATCACATACGAAGTCGCAACCATGCTGCCCTTACGTTGGAAGACCTACCTGCACCCCATCCTGGTATCCTCTGCAAGCACCGTTCTCGCAATCTGGGTCTTCGTCCTCACACGCGGAGAATCTCTATCCGATGGTCTCCACGCCTACTCCACAGGAGTGAAATACACCAGACTGTGGAGCGGCGCAGCAATCGCAGGCACACTACCCGGAGCCGGCGACATTCTCTCCTCCATCATCGACGTGTCAATCATTGCATTAGCCTTACCAATGTTCCAATACCGCCATGAGCTCCAGAAAAACTTCCTCGCCATCATCATCCCCAATACCATCTGGCCCTTAGCCTCACTCTTCGGCTACCCAGCCTTCTGCTACGCCATCGGAATCACTCCAACGTCCTCTCTCGCCTTCGGAGCAAGAACACTCACTCTCGCACTCGGACAAATCGTCGTGGCAAATGTCGGCGGAAACATGAATGTGGGAACTCCCTTGGCCATCTTCAGCGGAATCTTTGGAGTCCTCATAGGAAATCAGATTTTGAAATTCTTGCGGATTCCCGAGGACGATTATATTACGAGAGGAATCACGTTTGGTGCGAATTCGAGCAGTCTTGCTACTGCTATGTTACTGGGTACGGATCCGCGAGCTGCGGCGTTTAGTAGTTTGAGTATGGGATTTGTTGGAACTGTGGCTGTTGCTGCTACGAGTGTGCCGCCGATCGTGCTGGCTGTGAAGGGGATTGTTGGGCTTTGAATGGGTGTTCAAGGGGAGCTGGGGATCATAGGGACCTTGAGGGCCTACAGAAAGGGCTTTGGAGGCAATTGTTTGCAAATCTGGTGTGGTACACAGGCCGGCTATGCATGACCTTTGGAGCGCACGACTGACTGTAATCTTTTTTTTAAAAAGTCCGGATCGAGAGGCTTCACACACACAGGAGAAGCTAGGTCCAAATATCCTGCTCCTGCTCCTGCTCCACGTTACTGTTCTTCCACAATACGGCGAGTGTATTCATGGAGAATCTGAAAGAGCTCTCGATCCTCTCTCTCTCTCTCTCTCCTAATGCTGCTGCTCAGGAAGATGGTGTCTATTACGCGTGCGTATGGCCATTCATGGGGTTTGATCGTCAGTCAGAGCAGAGTGAGACAGCAGCGTTCGCAGGAGTCTAGAATGGATGGGTGTTTATAGCTCTGATTGGCCATGGAGGAGGCTCTTTGCGGCGATGGGTGGTTTCCGGTTCTTTTATCTTGCTTCAGAGAGAGAGGAAGAGGATGTGCAGCAATCCAGGAGACACCGACAATTCGTCCAGTCATGTTGCCTATGCGAAATATTCAAAGGCGGAGACCGGAAGAGAATGACCTTCAGAGTAGAGACTTCATGACATTATACATCCGAGAACGGTGGCTAAAACTACACATCCATCCATCCCATTCCTTCTTATCGTCCCATGCCACCACTACTTTCACAAACTCGCCACTCGTCATGCACCTGTTATTTCAAGCAGACTGCTTTCCGCAGCTTCGCCAAGCGCCGAGCGCCCTGTACATCTTTCTGTATAGTTAAACATGAGTAGCGCCTCAGCCGGCCCTGCGCAGCGTGGCTGAAGAGTGAGGCTTCTCCCGACGTCGTAATATCCTTACATGAATTCTGCCGGAATCGACGCTTTTATGGACCATTCGCGCTAGCTCAGGTCGCTTGGGGTATAAAGACATCAAACAAAACAAGCTCGAGGCTTGGAAACAATCAAGCCATTTATGGCTTCTTCTCGTCAGAGCCGTCTTGCTTAGGTTGTTCGCTCGACTGCTCGCCCTCCTTTGGCGACGACTCAGCCTCCTGGCGGGCACGGTGCATCTTGTCGAACAGAGTCAAAGACGCGGTCTGGAGCTCATCTGTCTTGGCCTTGATCTCCTCGGCGGTAGCAGTACCTTCTCCAGTCTGGTTGGTGGCAATGAATTCACGAAGACCGTTGATGGTCTCACGGATCTTGTCTGCCTCGGCCTTGTCAATGCGGTCCTCAAACTCCTTGAGTGCCTTCTCGGTATCGTTCACAACGCTGTCGGCACGGTTGGCAGCCTCAATGGCGGCCTTGCGGTCCTTGTCGGCGGCAGCGTATTTCTCGGCGTCGTTGACCATGTTCTCGATCTCGGAGTCGGAGAGACCAGATCCTGAAGCGATGGTGATAGACTGGTCCTTGTTGGTAGACTTGTCCTTGGCGTGCACGTGGACAATCGAATCGGCGTCGATGTCGAAGGTAACCTCGATTTGTGGGACACCACGGTGAGCTGGTGGGATGCCGACCAGTTGGAAGTTTCCGAGCATCTTGTTGTCACGGACAAGCTCACGCTCACCCTGGTAGACCTTGATCTCGACAGCGGACTGGAAGTCGGCAGCAGTGGAGAAAGTCTGCGACTTCTTGGTTGGAATAGTGGTGTTGCGGTTGATCAGACGAGTGAAGACACCGCCGAGAGTCTCGATACCGAGCGACAGAGGAGTGACATCGAGGAGAAGGAGATCAGTGACCTCACCAGCGAGAACACCACCCTGAATGGCGGCACCAATGGCGACAGCCTCGTCAGGGTTGACAGACTTGGCTGGCTCGCGGCCGAAGATGGCCTTAACAGACTCGGTGACCTTGGGCATACGGGTCATACCACCGACCAGGATAACATCCTGGATGTCTTTGGCCTGGAGGTTGGCGTCCTTGAGAGCCTTGCGGACTGGCTCCACAGTGCGGCTGATCAATGGTTCCACCAGGGACTCGAGCTGAGAGCGGGAGAGCTTGGTGTTGATGTGCTTTGGTCCAGAAGAATCGGCGGTAATGAAAGGCAGGTTGATGTCGGTTTGCTGAGCAGAAGACAGCTCAATCTTGGCCTTCTCAGCAGCCTCACGGATACGCTGAATAGCCATGCGGTCGCCAGAGAGATCGATTCCTTGCTCCTTCTTGAATTGCTGCACAAGATGGCGGACGAGGGTGATGTCGAAGTCCTCACCACCCAAGTGGGTGTCACCGTTGGTGGCCTTGACTTCGAACACGCCGTTGGAGATCTCGAGGATGGAGATATCGAAGGTACCACCACCAAGATCGTATACAGCCACGACTTTGTCGTCCTTCTCGAGACCGTAGGCAAGAGCAGCGGCAGTTGGCTCGTTGATCACACGGTGCACGGTAAGACCGGAGATCTGACCGGCATCCTTTGTGGCTTGACGCTGCTGGTCGTTGAAGTATGCTGGGACAGTGACCACAGCGTTCTTGACGTTCTTGCCCAAGAACGCCTCAGCCGTCTCCTTCATCTTGCCGAGGACGAAACCACCAATCTGCGAAGGAGAGTATTTCTGCCCTTGTGCCTCGAGCCACGCATCGCCGTTTGTGTGCTGAACAATCTTGTATGGGACCTGCTGGATATCCTTTTGTACCTCAGAATCCTTGAACTTGCGTCCAATCAAACGCTTTGTGGCGAACAAAGTGTTCTCTGGGTTGACGACGGCCTGACGCTTTGCGGCGATACCGACAAGTCGCTCGCCTTCCTTAGTGAAACCGACCACAGAAGGTGTCGTTCGTGCACCTATCCCTCACTGTCAGTCATCATCGCTCCGTCTTTCTCTCTCTATGGTCCTGTTCGTACCTTCCGAGTTCTCTATTATGCGAGGCGCCTTGCCTTCCATGACGGCCACAGCCGAGTTGGTGGTACCCAGATCGATACCAATGATCGGGCCCTTCACCTTCCCGCTGTCGGCATTTGTGTCTTCCGCATATCCTCGTCGAAACTGCGATGTGAGGGGCGCGCGGCGTGCTGATGATCGGAAAGAAGATGTCGCGCGCGGAATAGCCTGTGTTCAATGTCAGTGTCGTGTCCATGCTCGCGTGATGGCGAATGGTTTCGAGGGAGCTTCCACTTACGTTCCGCGTCAGTCGAGAAGAGAGCATGTTGGCTGTATTAACACACTGGGGTACGCGCAACGAGGAAGGAACGATGGTGATGATGGATGAGAGGGTGAGGAAGAAAGGGAGGTTGTTGCAGATGGCGCAAAGTGATGAAGATGGAGAGAGGAAGATGGTGTAGGGAGCTTTAGAAAAACTGGATGCATCACCACCGAGAAGAAGAAGGTCCGTGCTCTCCGTGCTTGCCACAAATCGAAGTCTACGGAATCATGGCGGTCTTCCATGGCACTTCCGATTTCGCTTACCTCCTACATGTGCCTCTCCCTCCCTCTTTTACGTCTTCGGCAACCTCAGTTACCATGCACATGCCATCAGTGTCTTCTCGTCCGTACAGCAGTGTCCGCTGGAGTCAGGACTCGAGGCTCTGCATCGCTTGTCGAGGCTGCACTATGCGGACGTGATGCAGGGCTTCGAAGCCTCGGGAGTGATGACTAAGGATGTGAAACTGGCGGTCGTCTCTTAAACGTGAAGTGCGAGGAATCTCAGAAAGATGCTAGGAAGTGTATATTATATGAAAAGGCTATAGAATGCGACAATGTGAGACCCGGGACTGTGTACAGTTCTACGTCGGAATCAGAGTCGACCTGCTCGGCAACCGATCTATTCAGCCAGACCAGTATGGCAGTAGGTATGTAAGCACCGATGCAATGAGCGAATGCAAACAAGCTCTCTGCAGCGGCGCCGACAACGCGTCTGACTCTGCTATGAACTCGGAAGACTCATCAGACGACAAATGGTTCCGTTGCAACGAAATGTTTACAGGTCACGAACAACCGACAGTGAGGGAGATGCACGTGTACAATGACAAGGACAAGATGCTACAATCCCAGCCCTGAAGATCGGGATGAGCATCTTGAGCAGGCCAAGGAAGACTCATTCCGTTGAACTGTGATCGCCCGGCAGCGACAGCAAGGAGCGGTGTTGACATTACGACGTCTGGAGAAAAGGGGAGTGGGAACGGGAGATTTGGCAATCAAGCCTCGTCGCCATTACAGCAGACTCAGCGACACCTGGGGTGGAGGAAAGTGCTCCATTTTGCGTCTCCGAAGAGAGCAGTAGCTAGTAGTAGCTAACAAGGCATGGGTATCGTAGCAGCGGAACTGCAATAGAACGCCAACGCCTTTTTTTGAAACCCTCCAAGCTCTTTTGATCGTAAGTCGCAGTCCTAGTAGCGAGTAAAAGCCATAATGTTGATGGCTTAAGCGCGAGCTGGACGGTCGTTGAAGCGGCGAGGCCTCTCGGCGACCTGCTGTTGCTGGACAGCGACGACGTTGACTGGGATGCTGTCGAACTGTGGAATTTATCATCAGCATCGCGTTGCAAAATTCTGGACCCTCCCACCAACGGTAAGGAGGGCTGTGTGATTGTACGTACGCCCAATGACTTCAACAAGTCCTTGGTCTCCTGGTCCACATCCAGCTGACCGCTCTCGCTGTTCTGTGTGAAGTCCAAAGCAGACACCTCTGGAACGTATTGATCCTTGCGCTCACGCTCCTCTTCTTGCAGCTTGAAGGAGATACCGCGGACTGGTCCACGTTGGATACGCTTCATCAAGTGGGTAGTGTAGCCGGCAATCTGCTACAGTCAGCGAGCCATTCCAGCCTCGTCGAAAGTGGTTTCCATTGGCCGTACCTTGTTGCGCAGACGCTTGGAAGCGATCACGGCAATTTCATCACAAATGCGCTTGTTGGTCTCGAAGTCGAGAGTCAACTTGGGGTAGTAGCGCTCGATGATGACCTTGGCGGACTTCTTCACAGTCTTGGTGCGGACGCGACCCATTTTGGCGGTATTTGCGAGGGTGGTGGTGGTCGAGGAGATGGGGATGTCGTTGGGCGTGCAGTCGGAGGTTTGAGGCTTGTGAGAAGACGAAATCTGTTCGTGGTCGCGCCAAGACCGCTTTGTCGGACCGGAGAAACCCACTCCGATGAAGATCTCCGTTGCCCCCACTCTTCAAGTTGCTTTTCCTCACACTTCACTGCGCCAACATCGCCATCACATTATCAAAACTCATGACGGATGCAATGTGTGACTGCTGGGATCAAGCACATTTCACGCGCCCCTAAAGCCATATTGCACATTGCAAGAATGCCTTCCTCATCGCGAAGGATGAGACGGTTTCAGCAAGAGTTCTATTTATCACGCTGCTGTGCCGCTGAAGGCGCTTGGAGAAGAGCTCCGAAGGGTCGACATGCTCCCCAGGAGGCATAGCGTGTATATGCAGCGTCTACGGCTGAATTCCCAAATCAGCCCCAAACAGATCTACCGAGACGTACTCCGCCTTTGTCCATGCATCCTTATGCTATTCAGTGGCACAGCAGCGGCAAGCCTTTCGCATGTCTCATACCTACATGTAGCACTGATGATATAGCCCGCTCAAATGGCATACTTTTTGCCTCCAGATTCCCCTTTCGTCCACTCATTCACCTGCAAACCGTCCTGCAGTGTCACAACGACCAACTCTCACCTTCCGTCGCTCTTTACCGCAACCACAAGCCAAGATGCATTGCTCATCACTCACTGCAGGACCTCTTGCACTCTTCGCACTCTCCACCCAGACTCTCGGAAAGTCGACTCGTATCCCCCGCCACAACAACATCGAACAGATTCCGATGGGCAATAATGCACCCCTTCACGAACCCGAAACCGCCAAGAGACCGACCGAGGAAACGGTGATCCACCACACCGTGACCAAGACACGATACGAGTTTGAGTTTGTAACAGCGACTACAACCAGCACCACGACCAAGACCGCGACACTGGGCCCTTATTACACCGCTCTGCCAGAATTTGGCGTGGTAATGAAAGGCCCTCCTCTCGAGATACCTCGACGGAAGTCTAAAACCTGCAACGCAACGGCATGTGCGGTGTGCCGATTGCAGTATGGATGTCAGGACGAGAGGGAGATGTGGTGCGTTCTGATCCCCAAGAATTCCATGTTGTTGTGTCTCATGCTAATCAATGAGTCAGTCTACTCTGCGATGCGAAGCCATATTGCGCTTGTTCGTAATAGACCTTACATGCAGTGCTCAGATCAGAGATACGGACTACGGGGAGAGCTAGCACCAGCGTCTCCTAGATCTGCTTTCGTCTGCGTCGCTTTGAGCAAACTGCATCTGATATCCGTCAGATCTTGACAGCGAAAGATGAAGACGAGCAGACTACTTTGTATGCGTTGCGCTTTGAGATACACCTGGAACAGCTGGCGTTGGATGGTCGAGTTGGGAACCATTGCTATAGTGACCAGAGCACTTTGCGGTGATTATTACTCTTTGTACAGCATGTCTAGGTTCGGGTAATGGAGTATAGGAATAGAAGGAGGCGCTTCACAGCCAGAAGTTTTTATGGACTTGTACAAGATATTGCAACTCGAATTCCCTATACGAATATATTCTCATGGGCCTGCCAAATCATCATCGGCCAATTTTTCTTTTATAGTATCATCATATTCACACCCACTTCAACCCCAACTTATGCATCTCCACCGCCAGCTGGAACAGATAATCCAAACTTTCACATTGCGTCTTAGCCTGAGCAACATCCTTGCCCCACACATAGACACCATGCCTCTTGACGAGCACCGCACAAGTTTCCGGCCACTCCTGCATGGCCTGCGACATACTCTCTTCCAGATCCTCCTCATGCGCCGTATTCTCAATAATCGGAATCTTCATCGTATCAAAGTATCCCAAATTGCCGAGTTTGCGGCCACCCTCAGCAATTTCTTGCGAGCCTGTTCCTCCCCGCGAGATGCCTTTGATTTGCTCAATCTCTTTCATCGCAAATACACCGCGGTCGTCACCTTGTAGTCCCGCTTCACAGATGAGAGTTACGAGAACAGCCCATTGCGAATGGGTATGGATACAAGCTCCTGCTCCACGGGTGGTATATGCCGACATGAAGAGAGGTGTGCACGCAGAGGGTTTGTACACCTACCGTTTATATCTCAGCTCAGCGCACACCTCCCCTCGCCAAGCGCAAAAACAGCCGTAACCTACCGGTGGTCTCCTCAGGTATTGTTTTGTCACATAGTCCATGACAAAGATATCTTGGGGTTTCATGAGCTCTTTCTGCACACCTGAAGGGGCGAGGTAGACGTGATTTCCATGCTTGATGGAGATGCCGCCGCCGGTGCCTGTGACCCAGCCGTGGCCGTAGAATTGGTAGCAAAGCGTACAGATGTGATTGGCGGGGTGAAGAGGGTCGATGGAGGTGACGAGGGCATCGGCGTTGTTGTTCTCCTCTGTGGCCATTTCACCAACACTTGTCTCTGCCATCGAGTCTTCACTATATCCCCGTATCGTGTCAGTGTAGTCGCTAGTGAGGCGTAAATAATATCATTGAAAATCTAATCGATCCATCTTGAGATGAGGTCGGAGTTTGCGCCAAGGCGCTAATTTGGGCCTCCATTGTGCTTCAACTCGTCCCTTCCACAACATGAATCTCCTCGATCGCATCAAAAACCGTATATCGAATTCTTTCTGGCTCTCAAACACGAAGTAGTAATTTACAAGCACTAAGTCGATGCCCCCAGCACTATCCGACACTACGCCTGAACAGATAGTCTCCAAGACCTTGCTGGCTAGAAAGACAGGCCACTGGAAGAACGGCCATCCTCAATGCAGTTGGCGACATTCCTCAACAAGTAGAATGTATCAGCAAAGGCCTTGAAACTAGGACTCCAGTCGGCTGCATTCCCCGTGGGCCATACGCCTACAGCCAAATGCTCCATCTCCATGCATGCCCGTCTCAGAGATGCTATTGGGTTGTAGAGATCCACTTTCACGCCGCGAGTACGCTGCCATAAAGGCCCGGTAAGAAGCGCATTCCCCTGGAATTCGATCAGGCATCTCCGATCAGGCAGGATACTTTTCAACCACGCGAGTCGGAGGGCCAAACGTCTAGAAATCCTTTCAAATGGTTCCCGATTCGCGACGACAGATAGATTGTACAAGGTCACGTCGACGATGATGAGAATGAAGACGTTCTTGTTCTGCCTCCAGACTGTCAGTCCGGGAGTCAGGAGCTTCCAGATGAACTGGTAAACGAGGTACACGTCATTGTGCTTTTGTTCTAGCTTGCCAGAGAAGCGAAATATAAACGCATTCTTGGCGTAAAAGAATTTCTCGCTCTCAAGCCTTACCTGTCTACTGACCCTCAGTAGTGCGGTCCGGTGAGTCTCTTCATCACTGGTCTGGAGTCTAGGTGCCCCTAGTTCGTCATTGGCCACGATCAGTGGGCCGTTGGCGACAATGGCCACTTCCCAGATCATGATGCGGATATCTGATGGCAGTTTCTCCAGGACATTCATCTTTTTGGCCCATAGGGGTCGGAGGTTGTACCGCGGTTGTGCCTGCACCTCATGCAACCCCATCCTCTCGCTAAACTCGGCAGCGTGTCGGTGCTTTGTGCGAGTTGACAGTCGTGGTTGGTACCCTCGTCTCCGTAACAGCCCACCGTCAGTTGTCTGCTGGGATCTCGCCAACGGTACGGAAGGGCCAGGCGCAGGCGCATGGAGCGTTCTCGATACTGACGATTGGCTGCTTGGAATTGTGGAGGTTATGTTCGGAACTTCCTTTATGTCCTGGCCTGGCAAGTGGCTGGAGGAGCTGAAGGGGTGGTCGGAAACTCCTGCGGTTCCACTGGACACATCTTCCAAAGAACGATCCGTCGTATCGACGGCTGGGGAAGAAGCAATCGGGGCTCCATGATCATCGCCGTCATTATCATCCAGCTCGTTCCTCTCGACACTAGCAGCCTCCCGGGCGTCAACTCTTCGTTTCTTCGCCCGCCGAGCCATATCGCTTGATGTAGAATACTGGTAGTGTTGTAATGGGAAATTGCGCTGGCTATGATTCGAGCGTTGGCGCAAGGGAAAAGATGCACGCGGTCCTTGACAGTAAATAAGAGTGCGTATTGTGGTTACCTTACTTACTGACAGTGCTATGGAGACAAATGAACATAAGGCAGGTCTATCCTATGTACCTACCTGCTTCATTGCAGTGCTTTTGTACTTCCGGGAAAGATCTCCTTGGAGTACGTAACGGAGGTTTTGTCAATAATAAGAGAGAGTGAATGTGGAATCGTGTTGGAACTCCTTTCAGTTCGGATTATTTCCTATGATAGACGTTGAACATATATAGTAGGCCCAGACTAAGCTTACCTCAGATCGTTCGGTGGCTACATACCTTACCTTGACTACCAGGTACCTTACTAAGGCTTCGTCTACGAGCACGCCAAGCCCCTTCGGCCTATTGCGAGTTATATTGCTGTGGAGCTATCCGCAGTCGCCCGCTCTACACGCGCCCGTAGACATGATTCTATTGGGCGCAGAATGAAAGTGAGTGTAAATACCGAGGCAAACCAACAGACCTCACTTACCTTTTACCTTTACTTTCTCTTCACTCTCAACGACTCTTTACAGACTCCAAATCCATACCATACCATACCATCGCAGCAGCAGCAGCAATCCTTACCCACGATCTATACTACAAGTCCATCCCTCAAATTGACAAGATTTGCCAAAAAGAAAATAAAAGAAAAAATGGCCTCCCAAGCCCTCCTCACCCCCTCCCCTTTACTCAAACCACTCGTCACCCTCGCAGGCTGGACCTTCGTCATGGAACTCTGGATGTACGCGACTCGAATCCCCGCCATTTCCAACTACAAACTCTCCACGGACCCGGCGAAAATCAGCGAGGAGTTGCAGACCAAGATTCCTATTCATATTCGACAGGTGGCAGATAAGTATGTTGCACACTTCCAAAAGAAAAAAAAAGGCCATCAACCAAATCAAATCAAGTCAAAACGAAGCCGAAAATCTTTTCTTTCTTCAGAATTGAGGATTTATTCCCGAGTTTTTCTTTTTCTGATATCTATTTCATTAGTTACAACCATCTCCACGAACAACCCACCGTCTTCTACGCCGTAACTCTCGCTCTCGCCATTCTCGGCGATAATCATCCTTATACTCTCCAAGCGGCGTGGACGTATGTAGGGCTGAGAATTGTGCATTCGGTATTCCAGTCGTTGGTGAATAAGGTCATGGTGAGTAATACCTCCTAGTAATTATACTTGCTTGTCTTTTGTTTTCTTTTTTTTTTCTGGGACTATGCCGGCCTCCGTTTCACTGACATGATTTGCTATCTAGGTTCGCTTCCAGCTGTTTTTCAGTAGCTCGATTGTGGTTGGGGGGTTGACTGCTCGTCTTGCGACGTTGGTGTATTGAAGGAGGGAGGGAGTGAGTGAGTGAGTGTAGCGCGCTATTTGTCGCGTGGCGTCTTGGTGGAATGATGGGGGGGGGGGGGGGGGGGGGCTGTCGTCGTCGTCGTTCTCGCGGTAGCGAATGACCCAGGAGAAGATGACACTTCTCTCTGTCGAGTCTGAGCCATTGACAGCTGTATGTATAGCGTCTCCGTGTTCTTGCTTGGTCTTGTCGTCTCGTCAGGGGTCATTTTTGATTCTGATGAGGAGTCCCAATGACTATGCAGTATCGCCACAGCTTCACTAATGTATGTGTTGTATACTACTGATGATGATCACGCACCGGTTACTCGCTCGCACATCTTGTTATCGCTGGGGGCTCAAGCTCGAGGATATCCCTGCTCGTGGAATAGGCTCAAAGAATGTCCGAAAGGAAAAGCATTATCGTTGGCCTATCTGCAAGAGTCAAGGAGCAGGACACTTTCAAAGGACACTCGGAATGACTAAGCACGTATAAGTCATAGTCCGGCGTGTGAGTCATAGCTCGGCGCGGATTAACATAGTTCCGGTTGACCTTACTTCCTATACAGACTTTTCCTACGATACCTACGATACCTACGATACCGGATATCTTTACTTCGACGTAACGATACGTATATATATACCTCTCCAATTGCTTCTATATACTTACACTAATACTACACCGCGATATTACTAAATTCGGATAACAAACGCGCGAGATACGGCTCTTAGTTTAATTAAGTACTATAACGAACTACGAAACGACGGCAACGAACGATCCGAACGGCGTCGACGATACTAATATAACCGATATTACCGAGAAATCAAGCCTACTAGACCTATCTTTACTGTTTACTATACTGCCGAGCGGCTTCTACTATATTAAGATATTAGAAGAGCTATTCCCTAATCGAGAGCTATTAACTAATTAAGAGGAGGTAGACAGTTACGATCTAGCGTAGAATAATACTAGTATACTTAACGAGTTACCTGCGCCGGACGATCCGATTAGTCTACGGATATAGCCGTACTAAGGTAAGCATACCTCTAATACTATTACAATCGACGATTCTATAGTCTATTCTACGGTCGACGACGTAGTCGACGACAACGCCGGTAACGAGTCCTTATTGCCTGAACACCCTGCCTTACAGTAGTAGTAGCCGGCTGCCGCGGCAGTAACCGTCGGCAAAGGACGCTCTAGTAAGAAGGTCAAAATTCAGTTACTATCTGTCTTCTACGTAGAATTGCCGGTACTACGGCTACGTCCGACGTAGATTCCGTATTTACTGCTTGCCGAGAGCCGTATACCGGCCGTCCGCGAGTTTATCGACACTATAGATCTACGCTATTACGAGTATCTACGTACCGGCGAGATATTCCGAAATCCGGACTATTATAAGGCTAGGCTATAGGATTACGCGTTTAGTAAAGGGTTTACGGTTGTCTATACGTCTAGTAACATAATCCGAGCTATATATAAGTGTATTTACTATAGAACTACTACTAGAAACTTTGACGGCTTCGACGATTATATAGGCGACAATAGCGACGATAAAGAGTTACTTAATCTACGCGTTCGTAACGCGAGGAATATACGATAGAGGGGGTACGGTTAGAACTGCCGGCTAAGTTACGTATAAGTAAGGCAAGGCACGACAATTAAAGAGTAGTAGCTAACTATGAATTCACTCGACTACTCGTACGAATTAGCGCCAAATCCGTCCGTTTACGCAGTTTACGAGATACGTATGCCTAGGTTCGGTAAAGCCGTAGCGTAGGCCGCGTAGTATCGACTTACGAACGAATTATATAGCACTATACACCGACAGCTCTCGTTATACGAACTCCGACTCAATCGTAAGCGTTACTATAACTAGGCCTCATTATAGGTACAACCTACCCTAGTAGGTATGTAGGGTAGGTTAGGTATTAGCAATACCTAATAGGTATAGGTATTTAGCTAGGTAAACCTAACCTATCGGGTTAGGTACAAACCTAGTAGGTATTACGATACCTAGTAGGTATTGCGTACCTATTAGGTATTGATTTTTCGTAAACAGAAAGAAAAAGCCTAGAAACCGAGTACCCTAAGAGCAAGTTATTTAAACTAGGTATTAGAAAAGAAACTGTATATAAGCCCGATATAGATAAGAGGAGAAAGAGAGTAGTCAGATCGAATAAATAAATATAGAAGAATATATACGCTAGATTACAGCTTGTAATATTTTGAAACTTAAGCACTATAGTCGGTAAATATAGTCGGTAGGTAAACTTTATATAAGCTCAAACCAAGCTCGCTATAATCGTCTCGTAGTATCCCGGAGGCACTCTTACGTAAGCTTGAAGCTTAGGCGTACCGATCGCTTTGGCTCCTCTACCCTATCTCCCTTATTATCGCTAATTGTATCTAAGTTACTAATCCGTTCTATAAGATCTTTTGTCTACTCTCGGTCTTTACTTAGGATCTCCTATAAAGTTAGAGTACTAAGAAGCGCTTAAGCAGCCTCTATAGCCTCGTAGGCGATAAGAACTCTAGTATCGTACTTATCGTCGCAGTAGCGGAAACGGGATACTATTAGTTCAGAGAATATTAATACGGAGTATTAGCGATTGAAACGACTTTAGTATCGAGCGATACTAAAATCGCGCTTATACCTAACTCCGGCTGTAGGAATATAGAGAATATCCCGCGCTATTAGTACAAGAGTAGGGTACTTAGGCTTAAGCGAAGACTATATCTTTAGTACCTCGAATAGATCCCCTTCATCTATATTAGCGTCTAGATAGTCGGCAAGCTCGTTACCCTTACGAGTACTACGTCGTTAAGTTTGAGAAGACTCTATACTCCTACTAAGAGTAAAGTCGATCTAGCCCTTATACCGACTACTTCTACTACGTAACTCGTAGGTAGAAGTACTCGATAATAGACGATAGCTCTTCTCCTACTCTGTTCTTAGCTTACCCTCGTAATACTCGTAGTAGCTTTTATCCCTAAAGTTATCGCGTACCTAGAACTTCCGCTTAAGGCAGGGGGTAAGGAGAACACTAATGCCGTAGTAATCGCTAAATCGATCCTAGGTATCTCGATAATATTTCTTAAGCTTAGCCTAAGCAGCCTCGTATACCTGATATATATCCTTCTTCTAAGGTATCCTCTTATTCTTAAGTCGCTTTATTACCTCCTCTAGAATGTCGAAAAGCTAGTTATAGTATACGAGGATAAGGTAGATAGTCGGACCTTTCGTTGTTCCGATTGTTGCTATCGCCGCTACGAATAGTTTCGTAAGGTCGATAAGGTACTTAACCCTTTGCTACTCTTTAGAATCGATACCTATATCTTTACTTAGGTCGAGTCGATCGATATAAGATTCGATAACTCTTTGCAGTCTGCTAAAGCGATCGAGTATTAACGTTATTAAGGACTACCTTGTCTTTACGTCTTAAACGACCCTTAGGATCCGATCTTGAACGCTATTCTACCGACGGTACTTTATAAATAGCTCCTTCTTTTAAAGTATCTCTTTCTATAGGTCGATAAACTGCTCGAACCTTTAAGAGCTCGAGTTAATAAAGACGCAAAGTTTCCGGATCTAGAGATCGAAATTAGCGAAGGGAATCTCGAGTACCGACTATAATTGCCGACTACGAGAGCCGACTATACTTTGAAAATAGGAAGGTTAATAGGCGATAGGCCGCAGAGACTAATCTTACCTTTAGAAGGAGGTAAGGTATACTATTAGCTTAAGGGCGGCTAATCTGCTTACTCTATTTTCTCCTTCTCTATAATATCTATCGATCTTTCTCGTAATCCTAGTATTCGGAAAGGTCGTTAGTTAGACAGAGCCCTAGGCGGTCGAAAAAGGCCTTTAAGGGAAGCTAGGTAGTATATACAAAGTAGGGAAATCGCTCGGGACGGCTAGCTCGATTATACTCCGCGATTACCTCCTCCTTATCCTCTCCTATCTCCGAGTCGGGACTGCTCTCCGTACCTTCCTCTAAGCTCGTTACTAGCCTCCTAGCCGTTATACCGTACCTCTCTTAACAAGTATTAATCGCTGAAATACTATAGAATATTAGAAGGAAGTAGGAAGAGTAAAGCAAGTAGTCTTATATCGTATTGTATAGAGTCTTATTGTTCGAGGTATTGTCGTACGTAATTGCAGTTAATCGGTACTTAATCTCGAACTCTTGTAAGATTTCGAATAGTATCTCCGTAAGGTAATTACTAGTATAACGGCTAGTAATATATAGAAAGCTAAGCATCCCTTCGTACTAGACCTAGTAGTCGTTAATCTAGTAGACCCGGATAGTAAGGAATAAGGTTTTTATACCTCTGGATTACTAGCTATTATACGCGATAGCTATCTTAAATCTACTAGTAAGATAGGTCTTAAGGGATTCAGCAGACTCTTGAACCTTAGTACCGAGTATCCTACGGTATATCGAGGCGGATTTGAACTAAATTGTCTTAACCTATCCTAGGAGTAGGGCTATATAAGTCTGTTTTACTAACGGTCGTTCAAAGAACTAGAATAGCAGACTATTATCGATAATTATCTCGAAGGATAAGCGCGGGAAATCGTCCGGTATATAGCCTAGGTCCCTCGTCTATCGCGGATTGCTTATAGTCTAGAAATAAAGTTTTAGTATAGTTACTTAGACATAGTCGGCAGACATAGTCGGTAGGTATAGTCAGTAGGTCTAGTCGTCGGTAGTTAGTACTTACTTATCGATACTTTGCGGTTACAAACATCTCCTTTGTAAACCCTCGCTTATCTTATTTCTCCTAGTAGTTCGAGGAGTCTAGATACTTCTCGACAGACGTTGTACCGGTATTTAGTATAGGATGTTTTAGTACAGCGTTATAGTACCTATATACGACTTTGGGTATCGTATCTTCTTAAAGTATTCCCTCCTCTAGGAAATCCTATACCTAAGATGTCCGAGACTTACTCCCCTAGGTAATTAGGGACCGATCAAATATAGTACGACCGTTCCGCTTTTTGAGCCGCTTCCTAGTATAGTTCTACTAGCGTACCTCGTACTACTTCTCAAAGTTCTTCTTATACTTAAACCTCTATAGCTAGTAGTTAGCCTTAATATCCTACTCCCCGATATAGTCCGGCTTAACGGGGAGTACTAGAGAGGAATCTAGATCTTCTTCTACTATAGTCGGCCGTCTTGTACAACACTTGCGAACCTCTGTTCTACGTCGGCGGTCCCCTAGTGTTAGGCTCGGTAGGAGGTTCGTCGCGGAACTATATCGTTAGCGTAAGCGAGCGCTCGATCGTATAGGGGTAGTAGAAGAGCTTCCTAGCTACGAGGAGGATTCGAATCGGGAGCTTCCGACTCCTAGAGAGGAAGCAAAGGAAGACGAAAACATAGTATTTTAGACTCCGACGTCGTAAATCCGTTATAAGAGGATAGAGGAGAGGGAACGTAGGAATTGAAAGGAGGGAAAGTAGGAATTTTAGAATCCTAGTACGCTACCCTATAGGGGTTGAGTGAATAGAATTCGCAGGCCTACTTCTAGCTGCGAGCCAACCTATTAGATAGTCTGATTCTTACTACTAACCCTCCTACCCTTTCTTCTATCCCTCTTCGTCTTCTTAAAATAGGCGAGGCTTCTAGTCCTCCGAGTCTGAAATCTCGAACCCTCTAACAAAGTTACGAATATAGAGTCCTTCGTAAGTACCTTCTCGATTCCCGAAGATGCTAGGTATAGTTTATCTTCTCGTAGTAGTAGGAGTAGAAAGGCCTCTAGAGTAATCCTATTATACTCTTTAATATTGTACTCGATAAGGGTAGCTATTATCTTAGGCTAGAGAGTCTGTTCGCGGCTTAGAGTATTCTCCCTCTTACAGAGCTTGTATACTATCTTCGCGAGGTGCTTCTCCCCTTTCAAGCTTACTAATAGAAGGAAACTATTAGCGGAGTAGTTATAATTTTCTAGTATTAGCTAGGAGGGTCTAGGAAGACTACTTGAATAAGCCCTTTAGGCTACGATATCCTAGGCAAGGATACTATAGCAGACTACGCGCTCGATTAGGCTGAAAATCTCGTATAGTAGTAGGAGTCGTACTTCTCTAACGCAGATCTAGGATTATTAGAAAATAGTCGGTAGGTGTAGTCGGCAGATAAGCTTACCTTTTTAGTCTCGCTATCGACAATTTGTGAAATCTGCTTTATAGCTATCTCGTTAGGGAGAACTAGACTCTCTAGAGTAACAAGTTTGCTCTAGAACTTCCGGATCGAGCGATGCTATTAGTTATAAGTAGTCGCAAAAGTGGAAGAGGCTACCTAAAAGGCAAAAGTTCTAATAGAGTTCGCTATCTCCTTATTAATCTCTTTTAATAACAAAGGATTAAGAATCGTTTCTTAAGGAAGGTATTCGTTGCTAAGGCCCCTAAGTGCTTTATCGTATCGTTTACTAAGGGTAAGGGTATCCTATTCCTACTTAACCTAATCCTCCTTTTGAAATATTATCTTTGATTTACTTTTACTATCTCTAAGCTTAAGGAACTAGTTAGCTTTATCGATTTCGGCCTATTCGTCGGATAAGAGAGCTAGATTAGTCTCTGCTTACTTCTTAGTACTAGAGAAGTTAGCCTTTAATAGGAAGTAGGAATACCGACCGCAGATACCGACTATAGACGCCGACTACGAAACTTACGCTTTCCGGTTATATTCTACTATATATATCGATCTCTATTCCTTAACTAGGGCAGCTTAACGGTCCCTACTTAGCTCGCTAAACTCGCTAGACTGCTTAATCTAAGCCTTCTTAAACCGTACGAACGATTTATTACGAGCCTTTCTATATCGATCCTAAGCTCTCTTCTCTTCGTCTATAGCGGTAGTACGCTCGCGGTCCTGTAGGGTATTCGGCTTTAGAGAGTATTCTTCAAGTAACTTCGTAGCTGCCCCGAGCCTAGTACGCTTATTTTCTAGCGCCTCTAGCGTAATATTCTTCCGTTTCGGTATAGTAGTATCGGTACGGAGGTAGGTACGGACGTAGGTAGGGATGTAGGTACGGAGGTAGGTACGGTAGTGCGTACGGTAGTACGTACGGAGGTAGATGCGTAGGGTAGAAGCGCTTTAAGAAATAAAATTTCTCTTATCTAAGAGATTTAAGGTTTAGGCAGCAGCCGGAACCCTGTCCCGTAACCCCGAGCACCGACACTACCCTCTATAACAACATTATACTTCCGCGCCTATACTAACGCTCCTCTGCTACTACTATTATCGTCGATTTCCTAAGTGCCCCTCCCCCTACCTAAATTTTATTTCGAATATAAGTTGTTGTCGCTTTATTCGCTATTACTAGGACAACTGCTATAGGGTATTATATATAAATACTATATTATCTAGAGAAATAGTTGGACTACTAACTTCTTAAGGTATCGTAGTACTTTCTAGTAAAAAAGTGAAATCTCGTAGCTAGAGTAGAACGTATTCGGCAGACGTAGTCGGCGTATAAACTATATAACATAATATGAAATATACTAGTGTAGATATATATAGAACCCCTGTCCTAATTACTAATTACCTTCCCGCGCGATCCGATATACTCGAGAGATAAGCGGCTTAGCGATTTCCGGGTCTTCCTTATACCTACTAACTTATCCTCTCTTGCTTTTTTCTTATCCTATATATTCCTACTAAGTCGAAACTCTTAAAATGCCTAATATAGATATATAATCTCTCTCTTCCTACGTCTCTTCCTCTCTTCCTAACGACGACGACGACTAGGAAAGAAGAGATAGTCCGCGTCAAAAAGAAACGAAGGCTAAAGCACTCCCGAAGGCTGCCTACGATAGCGGAAGTAATAAGAGGACTCGACAGTAGTTAGATTAGACGGTTAAGCCGACGGAGGAGAGGCAGACGGAGGAGAGGCAGACGGAGGAGAGGCAGGCAGATAGAGGTATAGGTTAAGTTAATAATAATAAGACGAACGAAGATTCAGACCTACCGACTAAGCGGCGTAGTCGAGACGGGGTAGTATCGGTTCAACTAAAGGGGCTATATGTTATCTATAATAGATCAGACCGACAGCTCTCTAATACAGCTTCCCCTCGACTAAGTCTCGCCGTAAGGAGACTAGGACGTACGAAAAAAGTAGCATAGAAGACCTATCCTAGTAATAAGAGACTACTAGGAAGTCAACGACTACAGAAAAAGCCTATTGTTCGAAAGGCGCCTAAAGCGAGAAGACGAACGAAGGCTAGTATAGCCGCTCTCCAAGAAATCAGGAAATACTAGAAGTCTACGGAGCTTTTAATACGCCGACTTCTATTCTTAAGGATTTGTCGAGAGATTACGATGGATTTAGTAACTAATGCTAGTATAAAAGGATGTAATGTGTAGGCTGAAGTATCTAATAGAAATATACTACTCGAATCGCTTGGAAGAAGAGTAGGAATGCGTCTTCTCCCTCTATATATAAGTGTAACTTCGGAGTACCCGGAGGCTCTAGCCCCTCGGGTCTAATTTAGAATATCTCGATCTAAGATCTCCTATTCTGACTCTCTATAAACTATCTTAACTTAGTATTGGCGGTAAAGGCCTAGCCTGAACCCTCTTAAATCGTAGTAGCCCGTTCTAGCCTATCTTAGGTACTTCCGGGCCTTTCCGGGTCTGTCCTAAGATGTCTATATCGCTGTTTAGTCTAGATCCTAATATTGCCCCCCCCCCTTTCTACGGTTGTCCTCGACCGTATAGGCCCCTGTTTTGTCTCTTTGTTCCCGGAATAATAAGGTATTAAGTAAATAAACCTATAGAAAGTAATAGATCGCATTCGTCCGCCCTAGAATCTAATAGAGCCTTTTCCGGCGAATACCTTCTTTTAGCGTAGAAAAGAGCGCCTTTTCCTAACAATTTCCTCTTTCTCTATACTAACATTACTACCTTTCCTAAAATTTGTAAGTGAACTATTTTTCCTATCCCCTGTCTTAGTAGTTCCTCCTAGGGTAACCGGGGCTCTCCGGCCTATTCTAGGGCATTCTTAGCTAATTTGGACAGTAGTGCGCCTCCCCGACTCGTCCCGCTATAGCTACCGCCTCTCTGCCTAATAGCAATCCGTATATCAATTGTATTAGCGTCCTTAGCTCGGCCTCGGACGCCGAGGTCGTCGATACCCTTCGGCACCTATATCTGTTCCCCTGCCCGTTCGTAGGGACCGGTTAGACGGACCTTAATACTGCCCTCCGCTATCTTTAAGACACTAGCCCTATATCTTGCCAAAAGTGTACTACCCGGTCCGGCTACTGCTTCTAGGTATCGTTCCGGCCTATTCTAGGGCGTTCTAGCTTAGACCGGTCCTAACCGCCTTATAGGTACCCGCGGTGTACCGAGGTACTATCGAATTCATCGATAGCCTCCGTCGTGCTAACGATCTGGACGATACTACGCCTGCTAAGCGCTAGGCTAACGCGGTAAAGGCTAGGACGCTTGCCGACGCGTTCTACAAGACCCTTAAGGGGTATATATCTCCTAATTGCCCTATTCCGGGCCGTTTTGGGGCGTTGCTAACTAAGTCTAGTAAATTTCCCGCCTTCTAGGGGGTTAACAATCTTTATGTCTATCTTAGCGGTCCCTAGATAGATAAGTCCGGACTCTAGGTAGACCCTATAGTCGCCCGGCACCGGGCCGAGCTAGAGAGAGAGGCGCTAGGTATAGAGGGTACCCTAAAGAAGAAAAAGGTTACCTCCGTCTATATATAACCTAACTAGGTAGCCCCTCGGTCCCGACTTAAGCGGGCAAATACTACTATCCGCAGTTTATATAAGTATATTGACCGGGTAAATCGAGTTTTAGTATATATCCCCCTATTTAGCTTATTCCGGGCTATTCTGACCCGTTATAGGGCAAACACCCCGCAAAAACCCCCCTTCGCTACGATCTCCGTAAGTTGCGGCTACTAAAGGTCTCTCGGGCGATGAAACGGACTAGTTTAAAGGCCGATAATTCCGAAGGCGATAATTCCCCTATAGGAGAGGATAATAATAGAGATGATAATAAGTCCTCTTAAGCAAATTAGGGTTACTAGGGCGTTCTAGGCTATTTTAGGCCGTTTCTAGAGTGTTTCGGGTATTTATAGATAATACCCCCTCTATTTGTATAATTCTTCGCAACAATGCTTCTTTCTTTCTAGTAACTTATTAATGTGTTCCTTATATATGCTATATAGCTGTCTCTATATATTTCTGCCCTAAGGCGCCCCCTTCCTACGGGATTTCCGCTTTGACGCCTTAATGTATATCGTCTCGGGCGTTTCCTAGCCCTTTACTTCCCGATTTATACAGTTCTAGTATGCCTTTATTACTATAGGGCTAATATTGCTCGCTAGCTCCTAGGAGTTATCTTCTTCTCTATACCCTTTCTATAAAACTAGGTATGCCTATCGTCCCTGCCTGTCTACCTTCTATCCCTTAATCTTGTCTACTTTATAGACTTCGGGGTCGTCTATCTCGAACGATTTCGGGTTATTCTAGTCCCTCTTAGTATATTCTGCCTCGATGTAGTCTTCTAGTATACTTACGTAGAAGGTCGGGTAGATTTTTATATCGTCGGGCAGTTCTAAGGTATATACTGCGTCGTTGACTATATAGGTAACTTCGAATAGTCCGATATACTTATAGTCGAGCTTCTTAGAGTCTCTAGCCGTAGACAAGTTCTTCGTAGATAGGTATACCTTGTCCCCGATTACGTACTTCTTTGCCTTACGCCCCTCGTTGTAGTACTTAGCTTAACTCTATTTAGCTTTAACGAGCCTCTCCCGTAGGGTCTTCTAGAGGCTGATTATTTTGTCGGCTAAGGCCTCCGCCCTTAGGGCATTCCCCCCGTTCTAGACTATATCGGGCTATCTTGCCCGTACTAGGTCTCTAACGTTACAGATCTAGAACGGGGTTACGCCGGTAGAAGTATATTAGCTATCGTTATAGGCAAACTCCGTAATGTTAAGCAGCCTTGCCCAATTGTCCTGCTCGTAGTTGTAGTAGGCGCGGAGGTATTATTCTATAGTCTGATTCTGCCGTTCTGTCTGCCTATCCGTCTAAGGATAGAACGCGGTGCTCAAGCCCCTCCGAACGCCTAAGTAGTAGTAGAATATACTCTAGAATTTTAAGGTAAACAGCGTCCCTCGATCCGTTACTATTAATACCGGGATGCTATATAAGCGAAATACGTCTCGTAGGAAGAGGTCGGCTAGGTCTTCGGCAGTTATATCCTTCCGACATAGGGTATAATAGGCTATCTTGGAGTATCTGTCTATTACTACGTAGATACAGTCGTAGGTATAGCCTATAAAGGTAGATAGAGGGAGGTCCGTAACGAAGTCTATAGTCAAGTCTTCCTATAGGGCACTTAAGGCGTCTTCGGCTACTAATAGGCCGTATAGTCTGTATCTCCTCGGTTTCACTCTAGTATACGTAGTATAGCTCGAAGTGTAGTCTTTTACGTAGCTTCGTACCTTAGGCTACTAGAATCTCCTTAGTACGAGTTCGATTGTCCGTTAGAACCCGAAGTAACCCGCTATCGGGTTATCGTAGTATTCTCGGAGTATCTCGAGCCTTAATAGTCCTTCTAGGACAAAGATGCGGTCGTTCTAGCTCTATAGGCCGTCTTCGTACGTCTATCTTTGAGTCTATATTAGTAGAGGATCTAGAGTTTTAGCTTTCGAGACCTTTCCTACCGTTTCGTCTACGGCAGTATCTTCTCGGATCCTCTTAACTAGGCTCTGGTTTATCTCTGCTTATAGGTCGTAGCGGTAACCCGAGGCGTTGCTAGCTGCCTCTCTTACTGCTATTATAGCCCGTACCGGGCTATCTTAGCTAGTAGTAGGCCCTTCTAGGTTGATCTATCGCTGTAGTATTTTTAATACGACGGAGGAGTCCTCCTAGTTTAGCTAGCGGCCGGAATAGTCGGGGTCTATATAGTCTAGACGTCTGCTTACGCCGTCCGCTGCCCCGTTAAGGCTCCCTGCCCTATAGACTACCCTAAAGTCTATAGTAGCGAGCTATTCCGCCTATCTTACCTATCTCCGGGAGAGGATTTTAGTCGTTATAAACTATTGCAGGTTGTAATAGTCGGTTATTAACTCAACTTAGTACTGCGCGCCCTCCAAGTAATGCCTCTAGGCTTTGAAACATTCTACTATAGCAAGGAGTTCCCTATTATAGGTGTCGTAGTTCTTTTCTGCCGCGACTATCTTGCGAGAGAAGAAGGCTACCGGGAACTATTGTATCTTGCTCTAGAACTCGTATTGCTACATTATAACGCCCGAGATTGTATAGCCCGATACGTCCGTTTCTACCCGGATAGCCTATAATAGGTCGAAATGCTTTAGAATCGGCGCGGAGCAGAAAGCCTACTTTAACTTAAGGAACGATTGCTTGGCCTCCGGGGGTAGATTAATCTTTACGGACTCTTTATTCCGTTGCTTCTGTCCTCCCTTTGCTATATCGCCCTTTCTTTCCGTTAACCGATTTAGGGGGGCCGCAATTCGGGAGAAGTATTGTATAAATCGTCGGTAGTAGTTAGCAAACCCGATAAAGATCCGAATGTCTCTTACGGACTCTAGTTCTAGCTAATCCCGGACTGTAGCGACCCGTTCTAGCTCTATCTCGACCCCTCTTAGGCTAACTAGGTACCCTAAGAACCTAACTTAGTCCCTATAGAAGTTATACTTAGTTATTTTGGCGTAGAGCTTAGCCTTCTATAGCCGTTCGAGGACCGTTGCTACGTCTCGGATATAATCCTCTTTATTCTAGGAGTAGATAAGGATATCGTCGAGGTATACTACGTAGATAATATCGATTAGGTCCTTTAATATATTATTTATATACCCTTAGAACGTACCCGGGGTATTAGTAAGCCCGAAAGGTATAACGGTATACTCGAAGTAGCTATATCTAGTCCGGAATGCAGTCTTCTACTCGTTACCCTCCTTGATTCTAAGTCGGTAGTACGCGTCTCTTATATCGAGCTTAGTAAAGATCTTCGCTCTAGACAACTGATCTAGGGATTCTTGGATTAATAGTAAGGGATATCTGTTTTTGACCGTAACGGCGTTTAGTCCCCGGTAGTCGATATAGAGCCTAAGACCTCTGTCCTTCTTCTTCGTAAAGAGGATGCCTACGCCGGTAGGGGAGCGAGAGGGCCTAATCTAGCCTCGGTCTAAGTATTCTTTAAGGTAGTTTCGAAGAACCTCTAACTCTATCTCGGAAAGGTTGTAAAGAGGGCCCTATAGGAGTATCTTACCTTCCTCTAGCTTAATTCCGAGCTTAAATAGCCTATAATCGGCTAGAATAGAGGCATCCTTACTAGAAAATATAGATACGTACTGTCGGTATACTTTAGGGAGCCTCTCTAGGTCTTTGTCCGTCCTATCGATAAGTAATAAGGATATTGCGTAGAGGACCGTACTAGGGTCTACGAGCTTAGCGCACATCCGTTCTAGGCCGATTATCGCTACTTTGGACTATTTGCGTCTAGTCTTCTTCTTCTAAGCTAATGTCTTAGTTAAGAAGTTTACCGAGGGGTTCTACTGTTCTAGCTACGGTATGCCGAGGATTATTTCGAACCTATAGATCCTTCTAACGGTAATATAGGCAGTTCTGCCCCGTTTCGACCTATTACTAGCCGAAACTTTAAAAGGGACCTTTGTATATCCCGAGACCGCGAGGGCTTAGCTATTCAAGGTCTCGTACCTTGCCGAAGCCCCTCGTTCTAGGGTGTAACCTATTTCTTTAGCTACTACCCCGTCTAGAAAGTTTATCTAGGTACTATAGTCTACTAGAGCGTAGATGTTTCGCCGCCCTATCGGTCCCTCTAGGGTTACTTTGACCCTAATTAAATTATATAGCCCTAGCTTCGTAGCCTGTCGGCCGTATAGCTCTGCTAATTGTCGTTACTCCTCTATATATATTACTTGTCCCGCTACCCGGAGCACTAGGGGGCGGGGCTAGCTTTTAGGGATCCTTTGCTCTCCTAAGCCGCCTTGTTAGGGCATTCCGGGCGTTTATAGCCTGTCTCGCCGTATCCGTAGTACCTAGGTAGAGGTCTAGTATCTCTAGGTCGACTTAGTCGTCCTGTCGACAGGGGTTAGCTCGCTTTAGAGTAGCTTTAGGACCTTTTCGCGTAGATAGCGGTTTCGCTAGTAGTATCGGACTGTCCGCGTTTGTTGTCGCATTTGTCCTTCTAGCGATAATCCCTTTCGGCCTAGATAGCCCTCTAGTAAATATTTGCTACTTCCTCGAGGGCCGTAACGGTAGCAAAGGTAGTAAGATTAATATTGATCCGATGCTTAATCCTTCCGTCTAGGGCGCTTTTGAACTCTATAACTTTAGTTTATTCGTCCTCCGTTCTAAGCTCGTCCTAGTATTCCTTTAGGTCTATTAAGAGCTCCGTTAGGGTTCGGAGGTTCTGTTCGATAGATTTGATCGCGTTGTAGGCAATTTGTCGCCTTTCCTAGAGTATACCTATTGTGTTAAGTATATATTCCTTAAAGTCGGACCAAGATAGGGCGTTATAGGCCGGTTAGGATCGGAGTAAGTCTATAAACCGGCTCTACTAGGATTATTGTTCGGTTGCTATCTATTCTTCTCCAAGTTCAATCTTGGTTTAGGCGTCCGTATAGTAACCTAGGGCTCTTCGGAAGATTCGTTCGCAGTCGTCTCGCTATTCGATCTAGTCGCGTCTGTTCTTTCCTTTAAACATATAGGGGTTTCGTAGTTTAGGAATAAATTAGGCTAGAGATAGGCTAGGATAGCTTAGGATAGGGTCGTGTCTATCGGTTAGGAGGACTCCGGTTAGAGATTAGATTATTGCGTCGGATTGTTTGAGTTACTAGAGTAACTTAGTACGTTCCTCTCTAGCCTAGCTTACTCGAAGGAGTTGCTAGGCCTTAGCGGCCTCCGTTTCTTCGGCTTCTAGCTAAAGTACGACGTCTACTTCCGTTAGGGTACTAGTTGCTACCGAGTCCTAGGTACTCGATCCTAAGCGTATCGTATTCTTTGGACCTATAGTTAGAGATACTTCGTTATACGACAAAGAAGCGATTCGTATATAAAAGGATATAATGTATAGGCTAAAGTATCTAATAGAAATATACTACTCGAATCGCTTAGGAGAAGAGTAGGAATACGTCTTCTCCCTCTGTATATAAGTATAACTTCGGAGTATCCGGAGGCTCTAGCCCCTCGGATCTGATTTGGAATATCTCGATCTAAGATCTCCTATTCTGACTCTCTATAAACTATCTTAACTTAGTATTAGCGGTAAAGGCCTAGCCTGAACCCTCTTAAATCGTAGTAGCCCGTTCTAGCCTATCTTAGGTACTTCCGGGCCTTTCCGGGTCTGTCCTAAGATGTCTGTATCGCTGTCTAGTCTGGATCCTAACAGCTAGCAATAGTATATACCGTTTTCAAGCTAAGGCTCTACTTTGCTTATAGGAAGCAACGGAAGCTTTTCTTATATAGGAGTTCGAAGTCTCTAATATACTAGCGATTTACGCAAAACGGGTAACCTTATAATAGAAGGATATGAAACTTTGTCGCTGGATTCGGAAGCGCTTCGTAGGAGAAGCGAATTCAAGTACCGAGCTTTGATCTTACAGCAATTCGCCGATTACGTCTGCCGACTATATACTCCTAATATCGTTTTCGAGGCTAGTACTTGAAGAATTAGTACTAGATATATAAGATAACCCGAAAACAAGCTTCCGTAAGATGTTGTCTCCCGTACTAATTATATCTATATAAATCTCTAGGTCTCTTGTTTACGGGCTAGGTACTGCTTATACGGTCGTTATATCAATATTTCCTATTTCCGGCGATCTTACTTTACTATTTCTTACTTCTATTGTCCAAAAACGGTAGGTACCTACCCTACGTAGACAAAGAATCCCTCGCTTCTGATTGGTCGCGCCCCTAGACCCTGAATTCCGCCGCCTTCAAAGGTATTCCCTACTTCCAAAAAAACCTAACTTGCGATATTAACATTAGTTGTTAACCCCCCCCCTCCCGCCTTGCCCCCTACCCGCTATAACCTCTTCTAGCCTCCGCCTACTGCTCTGCCTACTGCTCTACCTACTACTCCGCCTACTGCTCTGCCTACTATACCGCCTACTACTACTATCGTTATAGCGCCGTCACTCGCAGCGCGCCGTAAGCTTTTAATCGCTAGAAAGGTACTACAAACATCTGGAAAGAGACTCCCTAGCGCAATAGGTAGGAAAGGGCTTCTATCCGTAGGTATAAAGAAAAATCAAAAAAAGAGAGGTAGTAAGTATACCTAGTCGGCAGACGTAGTCGGTATATATAGTCGGCATATACTAACATTTCTTTTAGAGGGAGCTTTATAGGAGATCAAAAAATGCTAGACGGAGGTTATAAACTATATCCTAAAGCTCGCGTTCGTACGTATCGTTAGGGATACTATTATCCTTTTTACCGAAGACTACCTCCCTATACGGATCTAAGCGAGCGTACTCGGCATCCTCTAGGAACAGTACGAGAGTATAGTAACGAAAGTCTTTTCGTTAGCTAATCTTCTCGCTATCTACTGTAAGCGAGTTATAGTAATAGCGAAAGATCTCGAATATCTTCGTAGGCTACTAAAGGAGTAGAATGTCTAGCTAGACAATTACGTAGTTGCTCCCTATAGCTCTAGCCTAGTTAACCCGAGTACGATGTATAAGTCTCGATTAAAGACGAAGAAGACGAAATCGAAGCTAACTCTAAAGAAGCCGACTACGAAGAAGAGAAAGAAGACTCCCGTGTCCTTAAGCGAAGACGAGAGCTTAGATAATCCCGATAACCCTAGCGCTTAAACGGGTACTTAAACCGGTACTAGTAGCTAGATAGACGCTAACAATCAAGATCCTCCTAGTACCGATTAGGATAATAGCGACACCGGTAGCTAGACAGACGGGAACAATTAAGATCCTCCTAGTACCGATTAGGATAATAGCGATACCGGTAGCTAGACAGACGGGAACAATTAAGATCCTCCTAGTACCGATTAGGATAATAGCGATACCGGTAGCTAGACAGACGGTAACAATCAAGATCCTCCTAGTACCGATTAGGATAATGTAGATACTAGTAGCTAGACAGACGGGAACGATTAAGATCCTCCTAGCGCCGATTAGGATAATATAGATACTAGTAGCTAGACAGACGGGAACGATTAAGATCCTCCTAGCGCCGATTAGGATAATAGGGGTTTGAACGATTCAGACAGTAAGAAGCAGGCGACTATCGTAATTTCGAGCGGTAATAAGAGCTCGGAATACGATCTAGATACTAATCCTAGCGTTCAAACTAGTTATCCTCTAGCTAATAAGGAGAATGCTTAGGACGATAATACGGTATCCCTAACGACAGAGGATAAATATCTCTAGGCTCTCCTCGATTATGTTAATGCCTAAGAAGAAGAAGACGAGGAAATAGCTTCCGAGAATTCAGATTTTCCTTTTAGGTAACTAGGTATACCGCTTAGTCAAGTAGATTTTCAGTATAGCGACGAGGATATAGGTACCTAGGATCAAGATATCTCGCTTAGCTAAGACTACAATCCTTTCGATTATCTAGATTTAGAGGAGACAGGTCCTAATTCTCTCTAGGAGAGTCGACCAGATATAGAGAGAGAGGATAAAGAAGAGGAGTCGTAGTAGGAGTTTAACGAGGAGATAATAGAATTAGAGGATATAGCAAGGGCAGCGTATACGGTAGCTATAGATTAAGCGAATAATCGGGGTACGTAAGAATTCGTAGCTAGGGGAAGTATCGACAAGATACTAAGTATACTTATAGAAGAGCCTATTACCGAACGAGACAGACTAGAGACAGAAATTTCAGCTCGCTTTATCCTTAGAGCTACTTGTTTAAGGACCCTATTATTAATAAGGACGGAGCCGGCTTTCTAAGCGGCCTAGCGAAGAATAGAGATACGTAAGGCCTAGAGAGTAAGGCAGTAGTATATAGTAACCGAAAGTCGGTTTAAACACTAGATACGCGTTCTAGCTAGGCTAGAGAAGGAGATGTTGAAGTATTTACTATAAGCCTAAGATCTGAAGTAATTTGGTTTTTCTAATTTTCGTAGTCGGCAGGTATAGTCGGCAGGTATTATTAGCTATAGAAGGAGATATCGAAGTACTTACTATAAACTCCTGAATTAATTTGCTTTTTCCTAATTCTCGTAGTCGGTAGGTATAGTCGGCAGCTATTGTTAGCGGGTTCAGGCAGTATAGTATATACGAGGCTTATTACTGTTCTAGAAGCGCTTACTATGTTTATTCTATATCTAGAAGAGGTTTTACGTAATACCTATCGCAATACCTATTAGGTATACCTATTGGGTTTTTTCCGTTAGGTTGTACCTAGCTTATAAGCTAGGTACCTACCTTATTTGCGGGGTTGGGTATTAACGTTAGGTTGTACCTAACCTATACCTAACCCAACCTATAACGAGGCCTACCCTAGGTAATTAGGGACCGATCAAACATAGTACGACCGTTCCGCTTTTTGAGCCGCTTCCTAGTATAGTTCTACTAGCGTACCTCGTACTACTTCTCAAAGTTCTCCTTATACTTGAACCTCTATAGCTAGTAGTTAGCCTTAATATCCTACTCCCTGATATAGTCCGGCTTAACGGGGAGTACTAGAGAGGAATCTAGATCTTCTTCTACTATAGTTAGCCGTCTTGTACGACGCTTGCGAACCTCTGTTCTACGTCGGCGGTCCCCTAGTGTTAGGCTCGGTAGGAGGTTCGTCGCGGAACTATATCGTTAGCGTAAGCGAGCGCTCGATCGTATAGGGGTAGTAGAAGAGCTTCCTAGCTACGAGGAGGATTCGAATCGGGAGCTTCCGACTCCTAGAGAGGAAGTAAAGGAAGACGAAAACATAGTATTTCAGACTCCGACGTCGTGAATCTGTTACGAGAGGATAGAGGAGAGGGAACGTAGGAATTGAAAGGAGGGAAAGTAGGAATTTTAGAATCCTAGTACGCTACCCTATAGGGGTTGAGCGAATAGAATTCGCAGGCCTACTTCCGGCTGCGAGCTAACCTATTAGATAGTCTGATTCTTACTACTAACCCTCCTACCCTTTCTTCTATCCCTCTTCGTCTTCTTAAAACAGGCGAGGCTCCTAGTCCTCCGAGTCTAAAATCTCGAACCCTCTAACAAAGTTGCGAATATAGAGTCCTTCGTAAGTACCTTCTCGATTCCCGAAGATACTAGATATAGTTCATCTTCTCGTAGTAGTAGGAGTAGAAAGGCCTCTAGAGTAATCCTATTATACTCTTTAATATTGTACTCGATAAGGGCAGCTATTATCTTAGGCTAGAGAGTCTGTTCGCGGCTTAGAGTATTCTCCCTCTTATAGAGCTTATATACTATCTTCGCAAGGTACTTCTCCCCTTTCAAGCTTACTAATAGAAGGAAACTATTAGCGGAGTAGTTATAATTTTCTAGTATTAGCTAGGAGGGTCTAGGAAGACTACTTGAATAAGCCCTTTAGGCTACGATATCCTAGGTAAGGATACTACGGCAGACTGCGCGCTCGATTAGGCTGAAAATCTCGTATAGTAGTAGGAGTCGTACTTCTCTAACGCAGATCTAGGATTATTAGAAAATAGTCGGTAGGTATAGTCGGTAGATAAGCTTACCTTTTTAGTCTCGCTATCGACAATTTGTGAAATCTGCTTTATAGCTACCTCGTTAGGGAGAACTAGACTCTCTAGAGCAACAAGTTTATTCTAGAACTTCCGGATCGAGCAATACTATTAGTTATAAGCAGTCGTAAAAGTAGAAGAGGCTGTCTAAAAGGCAAAAGTTCTAATAGAGTTCGCTGTCTCCTTATCAATCTCTTTTAATAACAAAGGATTAAGAATCGTTTCTTAAGGAAGGCATTCGTTGCTAAGGCCCCTAAGTGCTTTATCGCATCGTTTACTAAGGGTAAGGGTATCCTATTCCTACTTAACCTAATCCTCCTTTTGAAATATTATCTTTGATTTGCTTTTACTATCTCTAAGCTTAAGGAACTAGTTAGCTTTATCGATTTCGGCCTATTCGTCGGGTAAGAGAGCTAGATCAGTCTCTACTTGCTTCTTAGTACTAGAGAAGTTAGCCTTTAATAGGAAGTAGGAATACCGACCGTAGATACCGACTATAGACGCCGACTACGAAACTTACGCTTTCTAGTTATATTCTGCTATATACATCGATCTCTATTCCTTAACTAGGGCAGCTTAACGGTCCCTACTTAGCTCGCTAAACTCGCTAGACTACTTAATCTAAGCCTTCTTAAACCGTACGAACGATTTATTGCGAGCCTTTCTATATCGATCCTAAGCTCTCTTTTCTTCGTCTATAGCGGTAGTACACTCGCGGTCCTATAGGGTATTCGGCTTTAGAGAGTATTCTTTAAGTAACTTCGTAGCTACCCCGAGCCTAGTACGCTTATTTTCTAGTGCCTCTAGCGTAACATTCTTCCGTTTCGGTATAGTAGTATCGGTACGGAGGTAGGTACGGACGTAGGTAGGAATATAGGTACGGAGGTAGGTACGGTAGTGCGTACAGTAGTACGTACGGAGGTAGATACGTAGGGTAGAAGCGCTTTGAGAAATAAAATTTCTCTTATCTAAGAGATTTAAGGTTTAGGCAGCAGCCGGAACCCTGTCCCGTAACCCCGAGCACCGACACTACTCTCTATAACAACATTACACTTCCGCGCCTATACTGACGCTCCTCTGCTACTACTATTATCGTCGATTTCCTAAGTGCCCCCCCCCTACCTAAATTTTATTTCGAATATAAGTTGTTGTCGCTTTATTCGCTATTACTAGGACAACTGCTATAGGGTATTATATATAAATACTACATTATCTAGAGAAATAGTTAGACTACTAACTTCTTAAGGTATCGTAGTACTTTCTAGTAAAAAAGTGAAATCTCGTAGCTAGAGTAGAACGTGTTCGGCAGACGTGGTCGGCGTATAAACTATATAACATAATATGAAATATACTAGTGTAGATATATATAGAACCCCTGTCCTAATTACTAATTACCTTCCCGCGCGATCCGACATACTCGAGAGATAAGCGGCTTAGCGATTTCCGGGTCTTCCTTATACCTACTAACTTATCCTCTCTTGCTTTTTTCTTATCCTATATATTCCTACTAAGTCGAAACTCTCAAAATGCCTAACATAGACATACAATCTCTCTCTTCCTACGTCT
>NW_016017390.1:1373628-1377810 GCF_000320565.1 Sphaerulina musiva SO2202
CTTACCTAAATTTTATTTCGAATATAAGTTGTTGTCGCTTTATTCGCTATTACTAGGACAACTGCTATAGGGTATTATATATAAATACTACATTATCTAGAGAAATAGTTAGACTACTAACTTCTTAAGGTATCGTAGTACTTTCTAGTAAAAAAGTGAAATCTCGTAGCTAGAGTAGAACGTGTTCGGCAGACGTGGTCGGCGTATAAACTATATAACATAATATGAAATATACTAGTGTAGATATATATAGAACCCCTGTCCTAATTACTAATTACCTTCCCGCGCGATCCGACATACTCGAGAGATAAGCGGCTTAGCGATTTCCGGGTCTTCCTTATACCTACTAACTTATCCTCTCTTGCTTTTTTCTTATCCTATATATTCCTACTAAGTCGAAACTCTCAAAATGCCTAACATAGACATACAATCTCTCTCTTCCTACGTCTCTTCCTCTCTTCCTAACGACGACGACGACTAGGAAAGAAGAGATAGTCCGCGTTAAAAAGAAATAAAGGCTAAAGTACTCCCGAAGGCTGCCTACGATAGCGGAAGTAATAAGAGGACTCGACAGTAGTTAGATTAGACGGTTAAGCCGACGGAGGAGAGGCAGACGGAGGAGAGGCAGGCAGATAGAGGTATAGGTTAAGTTAATAATAATAAGACGAACGAAGATTCAGACCTGCCGACTAAGCGGCGTAGTCGAGACGGGGTAGTATCGGTTCAACCAAAGGGGCTATATGTTATCTATAATAGATCAGACCGACAGCTCTCTAATATAGCTTCCTCTCGACTAAGTCTCGCCGTAAGGAGACTAGGACGTACGAAAAAAGTGGTACAGAAGACCTATCCTAGTAATAAGAGACTACTAGGAAGTCAACGACTATAGAAAAAGCCTATTGTTCGAAAGGCGCCTAAAGCAAGAAGACGAACGAAGGCTAGTATAGCCGCTCTCCGAGAAATTAGGAAATACTAGAAGTCTACGGAGCTTTTAATACGCCGACTTCTATTCTTAAGGATTTGTCGAGAGATTACGATAGATTTAGCAACTAATACTAGCAATAGTGTATGCCGTTTTCAAGCTAAGGCTCTACTTTACTTATAGGAAGTAACGGAAGCTTTTCTTATATAGGAGTTCGAAGTCTCTAATATACTAGCGATTTACGCAAAACGGGTAACCTTATAATAGAAGGATATGAAACTTTGTCGCTAGATTCGGAAGCGCTTCGCAGAAGAAGCGAATTCAAGTACCGAGCTTTGATCTTATAGTAATTCGCCGATTACGTCTGCCGACTATATACTCCTAATATCGTTTTCGAGGCTAGTACTTAAAGAATTAGTACTAGATATATAAGATAACCCGAAAACGAGCTTCTATAAGATATTGTCTCCCGTACTAATTATATCTATATAAATCTCTAGGTCTCTTGTTTACGGGCTAGGCACTGCTTATACGGTCGTTATATCAATATTTCCTATTTCCGGCGATCTTACTTTACTATTTCTTACTTCTATTGTCCAAAAACGGTAGGTGCCTACCCTACGTAGACAAAGAATCCCTCGCTTCTGATTGGTCGCGCCCCTAGACCCTGAATTCCGCCGCCTTCAAAGGTATTCCCTACTTCCAAAAAAACCTAACTTGCGATATTAACATTAGTTGTTAACCCCCCCCTCCCGCCTTGCCCCCTACCCGCTATAACCTCTTCTAGCCTCCGCCTACTGCTCTGCCTACTGCTCTACCTACTACTCCGCCTACTACTCTACCTACTATACCGCCTACTGCTACTATCGTTATAGCGCCGTTACTCGTAGCGTACCGTAAGCTTTTAATCGCTAGAAAGGTACTACGAACATCTGGAAAGAGACTCCCTAGCGTAATAGGTAGGAAAGGGCTTCTATCCGTAGGTATAAAGAAAAATCAAAAAAAGAGAGGTAGTAAGTATACCTAGTCGGCAGACGTAGTTAGTATATATAGTCGGTATATACTAACATTTCTTTTAGAGGGAGCTTTGTAGGAGATCAAAAAATGCTAGACGGAGGTTATAAACTATATCCTAAAGCTCGCGTTCGTACGTATCGTTAGGGATACTATTATCCTTTTTACCGAAGACTACCTCCTTATACGGATCTAAGCGAGCGTACTCGGTATCCTCTAGGAACAGTACGAGAGTATAGTAACGAAAGTCTTTTCGTTAGCTAATCTTCTCGCTATCTACTATAAGCGAGTTATAGTAATAGCGAAAGATCTCGAATGTCTTCGTAGGCTGCTAAAGGAGTAGAATGTCTAGCTAAACAATTACGTAGTTGCTCCCTATAGCTCTAGCCTAGTCAACCCGAGTACGATATATAAGCCTCGATTAAAGACGAAGAAGACGAAATCGAAGCCAACTCTAAAGAAGCCGACTACGAAGAAGAGAAAGAAGACTCCTGCGTCCTTAAGCGAAGACGAGAGCTTAGATAATCCCGATAACCCTAGCGCTTAAACGGGTACTTAAACCGGTACTAGTAGCTAGACAGACGCCAATAATTAAGATCCTCCTAGTACCGATTAGGATAATAGCGACACCGGTAGCTAGATAGATAGGAATAATCAAGATCCTCCTAGTACCGATTAGGATAATAGCGATACCGGTAGCCAGACAGACGGGAACAATTAAGATCCTCCTAGCACCGATTAGGATAATAGCGACACCGGTAGCCAGATAGACGGTAACAATCAAGATCCTCCTAGTACCGATCAGGATAATATAGATACTAGTAGCTAGACAGACGGGAACGATTAAGATCCTCCTAGCGCCGATTAGGATAATACAGATACTAGTAGCTAGATAGACGGGAACGATCAAGATCCTCCTAGCGCCGATTAGGATAATAGGGGTTTGAACGATTTAGACGGTAAGAAGCAGGCGACTATCGTAATTTCGAGCGGTAATAAGAGCTCGGAATACGATCTAGATACTAATCCTAGCGTTTAAACTAGTTATCCTCTAGCTAATAAGGAGAATGCTTAGGACGATAATACGGTACCCCTAACGACAGAGGATAAATATCTCTAGGCTCTCCTCGATTATATTAATACTTAAGAAGAAGAAGACGAGGAGATAGCTTCCGAGAATTCAGATTTTCCTTTTAAGCAACTAGGTATACCGCTTAGTCAAGCAGATTTTCAGTATAGCGACGAGGATATAGGTACCTAGGATCAAGATATCTCGCTTAGCTAAGACTACAATCCTTTCGATCATCTAGATTTAGAGGAGACGGGTCCTAATTCTCTCTAGGAGAGTCGACTAGATATAGAGAGAGAGGATAAAGAAGAGAAGTCGTAGTAGGAGTTTGACGAGGAGATAACAGAATTAGAGGATATAGTAAGGGTAGCGTATACGGTAGCTATAGATTAAGCGAATAATCGGGGTATATAAGAATTCGTAGCTAGGGGAAGTATCGACAAGATACTAAGTATACTTATAGAAGAGCCTATTACCGAACGAGATAGACTAGAGACAGAAATTTCAGCTCGCTTTATCCTTAGAGCTACTTGTTTAAGGACCCTATTATTAATAAGGACGGAGCCGGCTTTCTAAGCGGCCTAGCGAAGAATAGAGATACGTAAGGCCTAGAGAGTAAGGCAGTAGTATATAGTAACCGAAAGTCGGTTTAAATACTAGATACGCGTTCTAGCTAGGCTAGAGAAGGAGATATTAAAGTATTTACTATAAGCCTAAGATCTGAAGTAATTTGGTTTTTCTAATTTTCGTAGTCGGCAGGTATAGTCGGCAGGTATTATTAGCTATAGAAGGAGATGTCGAAGTACTTACCGTAAACTCCTAAATTAATTTGCTTTTTCCTAATTCTCGTAGTCGGCAGGTATAGTCGGTAGCTATTGTTAGCGAGTTTAGGCAGTACGGTATATACGAGGCTTATTACTGTTCCAGAAGCGCTTACTATGTTTATTCTATATCTAGAAGAGGTTTTACGTAATACCTATCGCAATACCTATTGGGTATACCTATTGGGTTTTTTCCGTTGGGTTGTACCTAGCTTATAAGCTGGGTACCTACCTTATTTGCGGGGTTGGGTATTAACGTTAGGTTGTACCCAACCCATACCCAACCCAACCTATAACGAGGCCTAGATCCGGTATAGAAGGGATGCCCTACCGATCGGAGACGTTCTGAATCAAGA
>NW_016017390.1:1377830-1453415 GCF_000320565.1 Sphaerulina musiva SO2202
TAGCTAGGGGAAGTATCGACAAGATACTAAGTATACTTATAGAAGAGCCTATTACCGAACGAGATAGACTAGAGACAGAAATTTCAGCTCGCTTTATCCTTAGAGCTACTTGTTTAAGGACCCTATTATTAATAAGGACGGAGCCGGCTTTCTAAGCGGCCTAGCGAAGAATAGAGATACGTAAGGCCTAGAGAGTAAGGCAGTAGTATATAGTAACCGAAAGTCGGTTTAAATACTAGATACGCGTTCTAGCTAGGCTAGAGAAGGAGATATTAAAGTATTTACTATAAGCCTAAGATCTGAAGTAATTTGGTTTTTCTAATTTTCGTAGTCGGCAGGTATAGTCGGCAGGTATTATTAGCTATAGAAGGAGATGTCGAAGTACTTACCGTAAACTCCTAAATTAATTTGCTTTTTCCTAATTCTCGTAGTCGGCAGGTATAGTCGGTAGCTATTGTTAGCGAGTTTAGGCAGTACGGTATATACGAGGCTTATTACTGTTCCAGAAGCGCTTACTATGTTTATTCTATATCTAGAAGAGGTTTTACGTAATACCTATCGCAATACCTATTAGGTATATCTATTAGGTTTTTTCCGTTAGGTTGTACCTAGCTTATAAGCTAGGTACCTACCTTATTTGCGGGGTTGGGTATTAACGTTAGGTTGTACCCAACCTATACCTAACCTAACCTATAACGAGGCCTAACTATAACCTAGCTAAGGGTAACAACTTCCGCGGTGCCGGTAACGCCGAGACTATTATTAACGCGCTGCTCGGTATACTCGTTACGCTCGGATTCGAATATAAGGGCCGTTAGTTATTTACTACTAATCTATAGACTAGTAGTACTACGCGGGTAATACTTAAGCAGCTTGTTTACTAGTAGCTATATATAGCGCGCTTTACTACGCGATTCGTACCGGACTATAGCTTCTAGATAGACGCTACGTTTAGTACTAATCGTACTAGTCTATTACTAAGGGTATTTATAGGGATTACTAACACCGGACGGTTATTTCCGATGTGTTATTTACTAATAAAGTTAGAGAGTAAGGATAATTAGCTGTTTATACTACTTGCCGTATTCAACAACTATCTACGTAACTGTCGACTTAATAAAGTAATTGTCTTAGATACTAGGGCCGGCCTAATTGTAGCTATTCCGGAGTTACTATTTCAGCGCTGTATTTAGCAATTCTGTTAATAGTACGCTGCTTAAAACCTTTACAAGCGTATCGATAAGGGTGCCGTACGCGTAGTACGTACCGAGGCCGCCGATAGTAAGGTACGCTAGGCTACTATTGTAGCTGCTAACGACGAACCGACCGTACCGACCGAATCTACTATACGAATCGACGCGCTAAGACGTACGCGAGCTCGTAAACTAGGCTATAGCGCCGAGCAGAAGACGGAACTGAAAGCGCTTATATAGCCGTAGCTGCAAGCGGATATAGCCGAAGCCGCCGATAAACTCGAGGCGGCTATTATCGACGGAATAATAGCGGAGGATGCCGAGTACTTCCGTAATACGTACGTCGTTATTAAGCAGCGACTAGTTACGTATTATATTAAGCATTTACCGAATAATAGAGCTCGCTCGTTATAGCGCGCGGAACGCGGCAACCGCGGCGTTAAGGGGTATCTGCCGCCGTACTTGTTACTAAAACAGTACGTTAAGGGTATTAAGCAATATCTAGATAAGCTGTTTAATAATTTGGAACGATTAGAGGAAAATACGTATACTAGCTTACTACTATAGGCCGTAGCGGCTAATAATCTCGGTTACTTCGTATAACTTAATAGCTAAGTTACGATATAGACAATCGATAGGTTACTAGCTTTATAGTATAACGCTCTCGGCATCAAACGTACGGTAGACAAGGCTAATTATACGCGCTCGGTAGTAACGGCAGAGCTATATCTAGTACGCGATTACTATACGGAATACGGGGAAGTTAAACAATATAGCTTGCTATATAGCTATATACTATTACCTACGGTAATTAAGCGGAAGGTAATAGCTCGTAGTCTACTATACCCCTGTTACTTTACGAGCAATCGTTCAGTTTACGCTAGTAACGCTATATAGTAGACGCTAAAATAGTAGAATCAATACGACGCCGCGACGGATAGACTACAAGAGTTATTACCGTAACGCGCGGATAGTTATAATCGTATACAGGCTTCTATACTACGCTAGTTAAGTTACTTACTATTACTACGAGCCGCGGACTATAACTCCTATACAGACAAGCTCGAAGCCTTCGAAGCCGTCTATTTAAGCGGCCTATAGGCTACTTAAAGTAACCGTTCTAAACCGGAGGAAATACTATTTGCGGTACCTACGAAACCGGCTTAGCATCTACTACTGCCGAGGCTGCCGAAGCGCGGCAATAAGACGACTAATAGGCTTATAACGAGTACGGAGGTAGCTAGTAAAGATGTAGAATCAGCTAAGAAGGCTGCTACCGTCGCTTTATACGCCGAATTCGCGGCTTAGTAGCGTGCTATTAACGTACTATAGACAGTCGAACGTAACGAGACAGCCGAGGTTAATACTAAGCTAGCGGCGCGTAGCCGTAGCCGTAGACGCGGCCGTAGACGTAGACGGCCGCGCAGACGCGGCTGTAGTGTTATATATAGTAAATCTGATAGTTTGGGGTTAGGTAACGATCGTGTAGTCGAGACTAACGACTTGGCGTTAGGTAACGGTCGTACAGTCGATAGTAACGCGGCTAGGGGTCGTTAAACGCGTAATATAGGGCGTAAAGTAGTAGATTATACAGTGTTAAACGGTGCTTTGCGTAGGTAGGTAGTTAATATATATGTATTGTAGCAGTAAGTGATGTTCAACCGGAACTACGTTAATCCGCGCCGAGGCTTAGTCATTCCGAGTGTCCTTTGAAAGTGTCCTGCTCCTTGACTCTTGCGGCCTATCTACTAGGTACCGTCCTCTCCAGGATAGCGCATATCATCCCCGGGCGACGGCATCCTGCAACAAGTGAATGCTATCTTGCCGACTATATCTATATCGCTGTTGAGGTCGACCGTTTAAAGAAAAGAAATTGAAAAAAAGGAAAGAAAAAAGAGTGATCACTTCACCCTCCCTTCATCAGCGAAAAGAAAAGAAAAGAAGAAGAGAACAAACAAAAACAAAAATGACCAGCCCCGAACCCATCCCTCTCGACCCCCGAGTCGCCAGAGTCCTCCAAACCACGCCCCTCTTCGACGGCCACAACGACCTCCCCATCCAACCACGCTGCATGTTCCACGGCAAAATCCACTCCAACCCAGCCTTCGACCTCGCCCACGGTTTCACGCGCGGCATGACCGACATTCCCCGTCTACGACAAGGACACGTCGGAGCACAATTCTGGAGCATCTGCATCCCCTGCCTCCGATCCGCAGACGAAAATTTCTCTCTCCCGGAATATAACGACATGGCACGTGATGCGATTGAACAGATTGATTTGACGATTCGATTAGTACAGAGTTATCCCGAGACGTTCACGTTAGTTTTTCGCTCCGAGGATGTACGAAGCGAGTACGGCAAGGGGAAAATTGCGTGTTCGATGGGCGTGGAAGGGTTGCATGTTGCAGGGAATAGTATTGGAATGATTCGAGCATTTTATCAATTAGGGGTGCGATACTGTACGTTGACGCATGTGGGAAATAATGCGTTTGCGGATTCTTCGACGGCGAAAATGGGGGCGGTGCATGGAGGGTTGTCGAAGTTGGGAAAGGCGGCGATTCGGGAAATGAATCGGATTGGAATGATTGTGGATTGCTCACATGTTTCGGAAGATGCTGCGAGACAGGCGTTGGAGTGCACTAGAGCGCCCGTGATGTTTTCCCACTCGAATGCGAAGAGTGTGTTTGACTGCGCGAGGAATGTGTCTGATGCTGTGCTTGACTTGATCCCTCGCAATGGCGGAATCATCATGGTGACTTTTGTTCCCGAGTTTGTTGCCACGAGAAGGCGGGATGCTCGTCTGGAGGATGTTGTCGATCACTTGTTTTATATCGCGAACCGCATTGGCTGGGATCACGTGGGGCTGGGCTCGGATTTTGATGGCATTGCCAGCGTCATTCCGGGACTGGAGGACGTGAGATGTTATCCGGCACTGTTGAAGGTCATCTTGGATCGTGGCGCGACGGAAGAACAGCTGGCGAAGGTCGCCGGCGAGAACATGCTTCGTGTGTGGCGAGGCGTGGAGGAGGTTCGAGATCAAATGCAGGCGGAAGGGGTTTTGCCAGTCGAGGACGTGTGGGAAGGCCGGAAATGGTGGCGATATGATGGGGTGAGTGTTACTCTCGTAGGGTGCATATTGCTAGGAAATAATGACTGACCAGAGTGCAGTATTATCAGATGCCTGATCCAGATCCCGAGGACAAGCTCGGACTGGGCTTGTATGGTATCCCGCAGCCTGAGCAGGGCTTGTATCACGAGAACTAATGAAAGCAAAGCGGCTTGCCGAAGAATCAAGAGGGGATATCCGAAGGGAATCGATACCTTCGGGAAGGGATCAATGGCCGGCGGTGCGGACGAGCTGAGAAATCTCGCCTCAATCAACTGCCTTGAAAAAAGGAGACCATCGCATATACTTCGCTTGGAATCGATAAATTGCAAAGGATAGTATCATAAGGTACATCCTACAATGTCGCCTTGACCATCTGCCCCGCGACCTCGCCACTACCATACAACGGCATTGTCCCCGGCGTCGTCGCCAAAGCCTCTTCCATAATGCCCAGTCCACGTTCCAGCTCCTCGTCCGTCGTAGTCAGCGGTGGCGCCAACCGAAAGATGCCGCCAAAAGACGGGATCGTGCACAATTGCGCCCACAAGCCCAATTCCATCATTTTGGTCGCCAGAGCGCTGCCCAGTGCCGGTGCAGCGACTTTCGTCTTCCGGTCGGCGACGATCTCCACTCCCGCCAGCAGACCGCGACCGCGAACGTCCCCGATGCATCCGTAGCGGGATTGAAGGAGGCGTAGGCGGGCCTGGAATTTCGCGCCGAGCTCGCGGGACCGCTGGACGAGGTGGTCGCGGACGACAATTTCGAGGACTTTGTCTCCGACACTTGCTGGGAGAGGGTCATTGGCGTGCGTGGTGTAGAAGAGAAAATTGTTCGCTTGGGCATATGCTGCGATGGGATTGCTGGTCACGACGGCGCTCAGGGGAAGTCCGTTGCCCACTGTAGTACACATACACACGTCAGTCACTTCTCAGAAATTCCGGTGTGAAAAAGGGGTATGTATATATGAGATAGGAGATACTCACAACTCTTACTCAACGTCAATATGTCCGGAACAACACCCTCGTCTTCCTCCCAATGCTGAAACGCAAACATATCTCCCGCCCTTCCAATCGCCGTCTGCGCCTCATCCACAATCAGCAGCATGCCCCTCTTCTCACAATGCTTCTTCACCGCTCGCAAATACCCTGGAGGCAGCACCATCATTCCGCCACTACTCAAAATCGGCTCCAAAATCACCGCCGCCAACGACCCACACGATTGCTTATCGATCAATTCCCACCCCACCTCCAACTCCAACTCCCAATCATGACTCCCATCTGCACGCCGGAAAGCCGACCGATAGCCATTCGGAGCGATCAGACAAAAGTTTCCGGGCATGTTCGGTCCATAACCTTTCCTTCCGTCGTGATATTGCGCTCCTATAGCCCCAGAAGTCACCCCGTGCCAACTGCTCGCCAAGCCCACGATTTCGAATTTCCCAGTGTATAATTTGGCGAGCCGGATGGCACATTCGTTGGACTCGCCACCGGTGGAGAGAAACAGTGCTTTGTCGAGGCCGGGGGGTGTGAGCGAGGTGAGGCGTTTGGCGAGGGAGATGACAGGGGGAGATAACATGCCGGAGAAGAGATGGTCGAGATGGGTGGCGTGGGAGGTGATGGTGGAGGTGACCTCGGGGTGGCCGTGGCCGATGGAAGTGGACATCTGACCTGAGGTCCAGTCGAGGAGGGTGTGGTTGCTTGCGGTTGTGATTGTGCGGGCAGAGGTGGAAGTTATTATGAAGGGCTGAAAGGATGGGCCCTAGAGAAGGGCGGGTTAGACCAATTGGCGATGCAGGTGTGCGTTGCTGGTGGCATGAAATGATGGGCATACAAAATGTAGCAAGGTATCTTGGGCATCTTGTTGGAGTTGTTCTTCGTTAATGTTGGTATATGGCTTGGCCATGGTGATTGTTCCGCAGAAAAAAAGACGAGCTCGAGTAGCTACGCAGAGTGGTGATGGAGGAGTTGCTATATGAAAAAGTGGATTTGGTCGTGTCAAGGCTGAGGGATGGTGGGAGCTTTTGACTGCCAGCTCTTGAAGCTCTTGAAGCTGGCAGTTGGGGAATGCAAGGGACTCCGCCTATCTGTCCAATCACAGTCAGCGGCCAAAGGATGTCATTACCGCAGGGCGTAGACAGGGCGTAGACAGCGTGGTGTAGTCTACCCAAGCAAGTGGTACAGTCGTCAAGAATGGTCGGTGAGTGGCCTCGAAGGGAGACGATCCGCGAGAAGGAGATGGAGCCAGAGCTTTTACTCTATCTGCTGGCGGTGTATCGGCGCGAGACGAGCATTTAGGCAACTGGACTGGTCGGCAGACTCAAGTCAAGACTCTGTTGGAATAACAATCGACTGCGTTCATCGCCAATATTGCGGCCAATGAAGACCAGCTTTCCCCGCTGTGAGACGTCGTCCTCTGCACTGACGGTACCATCTATGAGCTCAAAAATCTCACGAACTCCCTGAAGTATCTTCACGCGCCCGTTCGCCAGCATCACCCGGCCTTTACTGCGATGAATCTCCCAGCCAGATGTCAGTCCTTCTGCCTTCCCATTCGAATCACTTGGCAGGTGCGACTCCCACAGCACAGATTGAAGCCATATGTCGAGCGCCACTATGCCATCGTCATCGAGACGAGGCAGGGTCAGCGTCACAGTGCCGATGGCAGGATCCAGGTGGCTGTGTCCTTTGCTTGCAAACTCGAGATTATCTGCTGATACGTTGTCGTAAGCGTGCAGGTCCAGGACCAACCCTTCCAGCTCCGGTACTTGGCTATGATCTGTCACTTGTGTTCTCGCCAACGCGTTGATCGAGTAGACACGTTCCTGTACCGCCTGGAGTTCAGCAGGGGTCACCAGGTCGGACTTGTTGATGACCACTACATCGGCATGGGAAATTTGCAGATGAGCTGTGGAGAGGACTGGACCAGAGTGATGATCATCGTCGCGATGGACAGCCTCTTCGCCGACGGGCTCGTCAAGGGAACGAAGGATATTCTTCGCATCAACAAGCGTCACGATTCCGTCGAGATATATGGTACTTCCAAGTCCTTCGTCCACCCAAAAGAGAGGAGCAATGTTGCCAGGATCCGCAAGACCAGTGGTTTCGAGTAGAATATAGTCAAAGGCACCCCGACGGTCCATGAGAGACTCGATGGCGTTGACGCCAGAGTCCTTGACAGAACAGCAGATGCAGCCATTGGCAAGATCCAGCCATTCGGAGACCTGCTGATCCCCTTGATTGACAGTCAAAGACTTTTCAATGTCCGATGTGTTGCCAAATTCATTCAGTATGACCGCTATTTTCTTGCCATGCTTTGCGGTGAGTATGTAGTTGAGGAGCGTGGTTTTGCCCGCGCCAAGATAGCCTGTCCACATCAGCACTGGGGGGTGTTTCGAGGGAGACTGGGTGGGAAGTAGAATTTTGCAACGAAGTCGGTAGTAGAGAAGCCGCAGATATGGAAGCAGAGAAGCAGTAAGAAACATACCTACCTGTGATGATCGTTATGGGCACCTTGACAATCTTCACCTGGTCCAATTCCACACTCAGCGCCTCTTCCGCCGCAGTGCTCCCGTCGGCAGTCACCAACATGGGAGGCAGCTCGTCATCGTCTCCGTCCTGCATCTTGGCGGCGGTGGCGGAGGTGGTGGAGGTGGTGGTGGAGTGAAGGGTAGAGGGGGAGGGGGAGGGAGAGGGAGAAGAATAGATGGGCGGGAATTGCCGAGCGAAACCGAGCGACAGGGGTCTTCACTTGCATGTGCGTCGAGTACAACCTACCACCTACCACCTCCCCCTACTTTGTCCCGAAACGGGAAGACAAGTGAAGAGAAGAACATTCAACAGACGACTCGGGGATGGAGACCATGGCGTCCGTTAGTTCGCCGTCGTCATCGCCGCGACTCCCCTCGCCGCCGCCCATCGCCGAAGACCAAGTCGGGTCTCTCTCGCCGGGCTTCTCTCTATACCAAGACCATGGTAAGCTTTCCGGGAGTGGCAGCACCACCAACACGGGCGCGGCGAGGCGGATACGACCTGGCACCAAAGCGGAGGACATTCACGAGGGCCCCCCTCTGATTGACCTGCAAGATGTACGTGGACTTGCTTCCCTGTTGCTGTCAAGATCGAGGGAGAGGGAGGAGGCGGTGAGGGAGAGGGAGACGGAGAGAGACAGGGCGATGGAGCGGGAGAGACGTAGAGGGAGAGAGAGAGAGAGAGAGAAAGGAAGAGAGACAGGAAGAGGCACATAGAGAGATAGGAAGAGAGAGCCACAGCTGACAAAGTTCTTCCCTCTAGATCGACTCGGCATTCCAGCTCACCGAACACCTCAAAGCTCTCTACTACCACCACACGCACCCTCCCGACTCCGACACGACAGCCTCGGTCACCGCCGATCTGGCACGCGATCTGGCTAAACCGCCGCCAGGCATCTCTCGCGACATTTGGCTGTATGAGCTGGGCCGCTTTCTCATCCAAAAGACCAATACCGTCATCGTCAACCTATTCGCCGATGACCCGCCCTGTAGCCCCGCCACGTGTCCCGAGATGCGCGCCAGCGAGTGGCAGTATCTGTGCGCGGTGCACGATCCACCTAAGAGTTGCTCGGCCATCGACTACTGCTGCCACACTCTGGACTGGGCTGCCAATGCCTTGACCAGCAGCAAGATGTTTCCCTCGCGCCTGGGACTGGGCTCCACTCCGCACGGCAGTGTCGACAAGGTCCTGGCGCAGCAGATGAAGGAGATTACCAACATCTTCCGACGCGTCTACCGCATCTATGCACATGCCTGGTTTCAGCATCGGGACATGTTCTGGCGAGTTGAGAGGCAGACGGGCCTATACATCTTATTCAAAACCGTCTGCGACGAGTATGGCATGATTCAGCCCGAGAACTACACCATACCCCCCGAAGCCGAAGGACACGACGCAGAAGAAGACGGCCAGGAGCAGACGCAGGTGCCCAGCATTCTTTCCAGAGAAACAGACTCGACTTGGACGAAGCCCGCTGGGAATGAAGTGATTGCCAATGGCAACACGACCAAGCGCCATGGCGGCGGACAAGGCCACATCCGGAACCCTTCCAACGTCACGACTGTGATCCAAGAGGAAGCTGAAGAGGATGAAGCGACCGAAGCAAAACCAGTGTTGGAACGCGCAGTCACCACTGTGCACGATGACGAGCAGCCCCCAGAGGCTGTGCCGCCTGAAGAAAAGTCGGATGAAAGCAAGCGAGACACCATCACACCCGCAACAATGACCACGTCCAAGACTTTCACCGTACCGGAGCCCGTCCAGAATGAGAAGACATTGGAGAACCAAGATGAGACTGATACTGGCGATGAGACAACGATCCACATCGAATCGGAGGGGACTACTGTCGAGACCAAGGCGGACGAACCTGGAGTGGAAGTCACGGTTGAGCCTTTGGAGGAGGAGGCTACGGCCGAAGACACCGAAACTGCGAAATGAGCGAGCACGACAGTATTGTGCTCTTTGATGAAACACAGACATCGCACGCATCACCTCGAATATGGTGAAACTAATTAATGTGAAGGCTTCTAAGCCAACCCGGATGGAGATGTGAATTCACTTCACTGCACACTGCTGCTAGGCACCAATCTCGCAGGCAGCACAACGTCAAAGCTCATGGAACGGCGTGCTTTGCTCAAAAAGTGGGATCTTGGTCACGTTCGTCCGGACATGAATCCGGAACGCGCCGCGTTGGAGTGAGCAGAACATTGCGTGCTAAGAATCGCGGTTCCTGCTGCAGATCAGGCAGATCCGTCCATGGACGAGTCTGCTAGACTAACAAAGTATGGAGCGCGGCTGGAAAAGTTGAGAGGAGGAGCGGATGCCATGTATCAACGCCTTCAACGTACACTTTACAAGCTTGTTGCAGTCGGGCGTCTTAGCAGTCGGCTACAAGCATCGAGTCGGTTGCAATCGGTCAATCCACCAGTGGTTATTGGCTCATGATCGCATCATTTTTGTGAAGTTTAGCATTGAGAAGCTGAGTATGTACATACATAGCTTCCGCTGGCCACTCGGGACTGTAAGCACGGATCCCAATAAAGCTTGGCGTTGACATAGATCAAACCAGGAAAAAATGCGAAACCTACCGACGAGCTATAAGACATCCTTCGAATGTTCCGGCGCAGTGGGCAAGTAGACATTCATCCTGCAATCGTTTTCAATTTTTCAACACTCGCGCAAGTAGCGAGCCCAGACCTTGATCACGAAGCTCCTCGCATCGGCCGCCTTCTTCACGCCTCGTCGTCGCTATCACCAGATGAGGGTAGAGCGGCGTTTCGACCAGAGCATTGTATGGGGGAAAACAGCGGGCATGCTTTTGCCATCACGGACGAGTGTACGAAGGCGCGACGGCTATATACCTACCTCCCATGGGCTCGCTAAAGGTACCCCGAGAGCTGCATGCAGCTCATGACATTCGAGTACTGCCGGATCCTATACCATGCCGCCGAGCATTGAAGAGAGAGGTCTTCTGAGGAAGCTATACGACGACACTCTATTCCACACTGTATTACTGCGCCTTTTGAGATCCGATACTACACGATCTAATATGTCTGCCAGGCGCAAGACGGGTATTCAAGTGCATATTACAGACAAAATTCGTGAGGGTGTCTGCTGCCAATGGTATCATATATCTTGATCACCACAGATCCACTCTCGCAGGAGCATTTGCAGAGCTCGTGCAGCCAGGGTTAGGTCTGTTGAATGAATGAAGGTTGCTGGTACACTAATTCGTGGTAAGCTCCCTGGGTGAGTCCGGTGGAGCCGCTTCCCACGTGTCGGCTCGCAACTTACACATTCGCTATATAGCATATTCATATCGCCCAGCTCGATTGCCGCTCCTCTGGTCCTTATACACCTTTTCTGCTGCTGACGGCCGCAATGCGCCTGAAAAAGAAGCCTCGTATCCTCACGAGACCTTACTGGCGACATTTATTCGAACGGGCGCAGTCGAAGCTTAATACGACACCGGCACAAGAGCAACTCGACGAGCGTTTCAAAAACCTACCAGCAGAGCTACGGCTCGAGATACAGGAACACTATCTTCGAGCAGATCCCATCCGAGTAGGCGATGATGGGGAACTGCGACATCCTCTCGTGGACAAGAATGTGACATGCCCCGATCTCAGAGAGACCGCTGCGTTGTATCGCGCCGCTCCGATTGTTCTCAGCTACTATCTCCTCAAGACTGGCCAGCACGGGAGGTACTATTTCGACCTGGACAGTAGCAGCAAGCCCTGGGCACCTTACAGTTACTTCCTCGAACATCATGACCGACACCTGGGGAGAGCGCATAGGAAGCACCTACGGCTCGAGATCAGAATCACTATACCCAGCAATTGCTACAAGAAATTGCGCTTTCGCTGCGATGAACTGGGCCGAGTTACTTTCCAGCCTGGGCATGAACACGCCTGTCGATCCCGGCACTGCGAACGTCCCGAACAGCAGGTCAATGTGTGGCGGCACATTGACACCCATACGAACAGAATCAGCGAGCATACCGAAATTCCACGCGAGAACATCAACACCGAAGTCGCCTTTGTGCATTACAAGTGCCAAGCATGTGGTTGTGCACACGCGAGGTGCAAACTGAAACTCATGTGCATGGGGCCCCCTTATATGGTCTTATGCCTCATGGCATACGTAGTGATCTCGTGGCAAACGGCATATTGTGGTTGGGATATATACAAGAAATGGAGAGCTCAAATCCGGCTTCAACCCGGCATTCATCGCTACACTCTCTACGCATCTTTCCTGCTCCCTGTCTTCCTCGGGGGAGTTTTTCTGACTCCATTGGCTATGCCATTGAAATGGACTGTTCAGGGATCTGAAAAAGCAGCACAGATGGTCGTGCAAATCATTGAACGGCGGCAAACGGCGCGCAAAGCAATGAAGCAAAGGATCAGGGCAGATGCAGAGGCTGTAGCGGCTACAGATGCTTCTCGTAAGCAAGGCACGGTGTCTGCTGTGCAACTTGGGAGCTTTCCATTCGAAAATCGCCCGTCAGAGCCCATGATTGGTTCCGAATAGGGGTGAAGAACGAAAACAAAAAAAGAAGAACATTACTCTTTCGTATTAGACTCGGGCCGCCAATACTCTTTCGAGCCACAATTAACGCATATAATCATCGACTGCTAGCAGTAATAGCTACAAGGAAGCACACCATATCCTCCAAATGTATATTCAAGAATGAGCGAGTATACATATCACACCAACTGCGAGCGCTCTTCAATATTGTCATTCCATCTGACAAGGAAGCCGAATACGCCGTCACATAAAAAGAAACTGTGATTCCTCGCACGGACAGGACCTCAACCCTCTCATATTATAATTCCCCCAGCAGCCGTCGTTTACATTCTCAGCAACGAAAATCCCTTTCCCTCTCGCAGGAGGGACTAGTACAGAATACATCGGGGGGACTCTCTGCATCCATTGGATATTTTTTTTCTTCTCTCATACAGCACGTATCCAGCCGAACAAAATGCATGATACCTATCGGCAAGGATCTATGAAAAGAGCCACACTTTGTCTCTCTCTCTAACAGATTTTGAAGGTTGGGGCATTTATCTATTTCATCGATCGAACTGCTGACGTGATTCGGTATGTGCTTGTTTTGGAAGTGGAGTACAAAAAAAAGTATACAGGTAGTAATGAAATCAGAGCCATCGATTACGGATACAGTGGTGGTGTCTGCTGTCAAGCGTAGTTTGCAACACGGAGGAGGATGAAGACGAGGAGGGGGAGAAAGTGTTGAGGCCAAATTGAAAGAAGCTGTGAATATATTTGAGGTGGAAGGAAATTTAAGCGCCTTGGTGGTAGGGAAGTGACGATGGAAAAAAAAAGACCAAAAAGGGAAAAGCAAAAAGCAAAAAGCAAAAAGGGAAAAGCAAAAAGCAAAAAGCAAGCAGAAAAAAAAAAGAAGAAAAAAAGAAAAGGAAAAGAAAAAGAAAAAGAAAAACTCTCAGAAAATAGTAATGAGGTTTCTCTGTTGCAACCCTATTAAAGAATGAATGTGTGCTATAAGGTCATACCATCGCTCCCCCTTTCAAAATCCCACCAACATCTTCCCCACCTCTTCTTCTTCTTCTCCTCCTCCTCCACCCCCTCCCCTATCCACACTTTTCCCCCAAAACCCCAACTTTCACTAATATTCCTTTCCCCTTTTCATCCCGGCAATGAGGAATTTACAAAGGAGTAGTGCAGAGAAGAGCGAGGTCGGCCTATCATCACACGACGAAGTTATCATTAGCAACCATGATCAAAAAATTTAGTAGTTTCGGAAAAGAAAAGAAAAGAGGGAGAGAGAAAGATAAAACTTACAATCCCACCGACTTCACAGCATTGAGCACTCAATCCCGTATGCTTGCACTCCTTGTTGAATTCATCGACGGACTTGGGGCTTCCGGGGACTGATTCGAAAGAAAAAAAAAAGAAGATTGTTAGCGTCTGAGAGTTCGTTCGATTTGACTACTAGGTAGGTACTTACCATCCGAGCAAGAAACAGCAGCGACGCCCAAAACGTCCAATTGGCAACAATATGGTGCTCCACTAGCGCAGACTTTCTCTCCACCCCGGGTCTCGAGGACTGAAGGGGCTGCGGCTGCGAGGGCAGCGGTGGTGAGGAGGGCGAAGAATTGCATTTTTTGGGGAGGTTGGTTTTTGGGGTGGTGGGATTAGATTTTGGAGGGTTTTTGGAAAAAGGTGATGTTGGTTGATGTTGATGATGATGTTGATGATAATGGGAGCGAAATGGCGTGTGGGTTTATATATGTTGTTATTGTTGTTTGTTGTTCTTCTTAATCCTCCTCTTCTTCCCCCTACTCCTCTTTCTCTTCCCTCTTTGATACTCTCTCTCGCCCTCTCTATTCGTCTGCCGTCCATCCGAGCCATCCAGCCTGCATACTGCATATACATAAACATTACATAGGTACCTAGTTCTGTACCACCATGAAAAAAAGTTTCCACATTTCAATTTATTTTCTCCACAACTTCTTTTTGTCTTTCCCAATCACATCAACTTCAGGTACCCAATTAATTATACAGCTAGCTAGTTCGAAGGAGCGAGCGAGCGAGCGCTACGAAGCCTTACATTCACTCTTCCTGTCATCATCATCATCGTATTCCCCTTCCCAACTCCTGCGGGCCTTGCATGCATGCATCTTGAACAGAGAGAGAAAATTATATTATTTACTCCACAGCGACCCAAAAGAGAGAGTAGATACCTACATATCTCCTAGTTCAGAATAATGCACCCACCAGTCAGCCCATGAACAACTCACACGTCGGGTTTCGGCGGGTCCTTGATATTATTATTTCTATCATCATCATACTACATCCACCGTCCTGTACCTGAACAGCCACAATGCAATCGACGGTGATGATGATAATGATGCAAACAAGCAAGCTCGTCGGGCCTACAGTATGGATCTGCCAATAGTTGAATTTCCCCGTTGTTGGACCATCTTCGGGACGCTCAGACCCCCCCTCCAAAAGGGAATCCTTACATCGTGTGATGAAAAGAAAAGAAGAGTCTGGCCGAATGTGAAAAACTCGTTTTCTCCAGTTTCTGCGGATCGTACTGTATGTACCTCCTATGCGTTGCCGAGAAGCATACTTTGCATGCATACGGTTCTGGACTTTTCTCTTCTTCTTGAATAGGGGAGGGGAGTTTTCCAAAATAAATCGCAACGACCTACTAAATGCAGGTGAAGTGGATTCTTCTTCTTCTTTCTTTTCCCTTTTCTTTTGATTACCTGGTACTCTACTCCACTCCATCGATGCCCCCTTGGGACTTGGGAGTCTCGCCACATGGTCTGCACGTTTGATGGGTAAGACGACGAGGAGAATCCATGCTGTACGACGTGTAGGAAGGGTGTACAGGACTACTGAGTATGTAGAGTGGTCTGGCCCTATTACTACCTACCTACTGTGCAGTTACGTAGCGCCGTGTAAAGTGATGTATATATTCTTCTTGGCATAGCCTCGTCGTCTTCTCCTCTCTCGGACTCGTAGGCGAAGTTTTGATGGATCCTTTTAATACGCGAAGGATGCGGATTGACCGGAATCTGGAAGGCTAGGCTGGGGCTGTGGACTGGATTTTTTGGGGTGCTAAAAAGAACAAGTCAGCGACTGGAGTCCTCGTTTGTCGTCACTAAGGTACCGCCTGTTTGGATGTACTATTGGAAGTGTCTAGTTAGTTAATTCGGTCTGACTGGGTATGTACTGTAGTCAGTCCACTGGCTGGCTGGCCCTATATCCACTGAATACGATATTCCTCTCCCTTTTTTTGTTCTTGGCGAGAACAAATCTATGCAAGTTTACGTACTTGCACAAGACTTTCTTATTCGTAGCACTTGGTATTGTATCTTGTCCTCCTCCTCGTCATCATCATCGTACCGCCCTTGTCGCTTTCTCTCCACTCAAACATCTCCTCTATCCCGCCACAATGGATCAACCGTATAGAAATTGCGGCACCTCACCTTACATTCACCTCTAGTGTGTACCCGCCCCGTCCGAGCGAGCGAGCATCTCCCGAAAGTGGAGATTCTCTTCAAAAAATTGTTGAAAAGAAAGTAATATTTCGGTCTTCCTTCGCGGCGATTCTTCCTTCGCGCGTTATGCGTAGCGTAGCGTAGCGTAGCGAGCGTGGGCGTGTATATATCGATATGCATATGCATTATGCATAAGGTATAATATATGCACGTTCGCTAACTAGTACCCGTAAAAGTCAGGTACCGCAAGGTACAGACTACCGTACAGTATGTATAGGTATGTAATATCCGGACATATTTTGTTCAAGCCAAGGGCTGGGCTAAGGGAATGGCTAGGGGTAGGGCTGGGCGAGAAGTGAATTGAAAATGAAAAGAAAAGAACATAATAAGGTGTTGATCTTCACATACTTGATTGGTACGGGGGATTCGGGTATGTATACTACAGTTAGAAAGGATTGTCCGTCTTGCTGCCGGGTTCCTGCATATATATGTATATGTATATGTACGGTCCCTACTTTACCTGACCTGACCGTACGTAAGGTATGTATACATATATACATATATCCAATGAGCTGGAGATCTATATCATCATATCCATTGTCCATTGTCCAGCACACACACCGCGATTCGCGCGGACCCAGTCTCTCGGGGTGGGTTTTTTTTATTAACTGTCTTTTTTTCAACTCTACTATGGCTCCATGTCGGAGCTGAAGATCCTTTTTGACGACAAGGCTGTGTACATATATGTACTCGTTGCGTAAGTGTACTGTAGTCTCATGTAATGCTGCCTGTTTGTCTTGGTTTCCTTTGGATGGGTTGGGACGTCGAGCTGAGGAGATGGGATGATTTGTGTTGTTACCTGACCCCTGAAGTGAAGGATTGAGGAAGATGACCTACCTCTGTTCTCTCTTCGATGCCGCTACCTCCTAGGCACCTTGTGTATGTACAACAGGAAGGATCACAGTAGTGAGTCTTCGGACATGTACTACTCTCTGTCTCTCACACACACACTCACTCACACACTCACTCATCACACCACCGGCCACCGATACTCCATCCACCTCCCCAAAGTCTCATTCCACATCCCACTTTCCACCTGATATCTCACCCAAACATCCACAAAATGCTTCCACACCGCATCCCCCCTCGGCAACAAATACCCCACCTCCTCAAACGTCCACGGCACCTCATTCACCATACACAACGACCCATTATGTAAATTCACCTGCAACTCCACCTCAATCCTATCACTCACCATAGCATCCGCTCGACCCTCCACAACAGCTTGATAGACCGCATTATTATCCTCCACCAACACAATCTCCGCGAGTTGAAATTCCGCGCGATCAAACGCTTCATTCGTTCCGCCCGGATTCGTCGCGATTTTCACGTTGGAGGCGTCCAAGGATGCTAAATCGGGGAATCGTGTGGTATCCGAGCATCGGATACAATCTGTTTTGCCGACGCGGAGGACGGGAGTCGAGAAGAAGGCTCCTGTTGCTGCGCGCGCGAGAGTGATGCTGATGCCGCCCATGGCGATGTCGAATTTGTGGGCGAGAATGTCGGATGTCAGATTGGACCAGATGGAGGGGATGAAGACGGGTGGGGAAGGGAGGCGTAATGCGTTGGAGAGGGCTTGGGCCATGTCGATGTCGGCGCCGATGTAGGTAGTGTTGAAGGTGGAGGTTCCATTGTTGTTATTAGTATTATTTAGAGGGGGAAGAAGCGCTGTGGTGGTGTTGGTGAGTTTGTAGCTAAAGGGCTTGTAGTCGCCTGTGGTGCCGACGCGAAGATGACCGCGGGCTTGGATGGTGTCGAGAATGCTGGTGATGTTGGCGTAGGAGAGGGAAGATGCCTCCTCGGTATTCATCATCCCGTAGCTGCTGGGCTCATGGCCCATTGCCACATGAGAATAATGCGCCACTTGGGCCAGGAATACCGCAAACGTCGTCTTCATGATTGCTGCTTCTACCCTTGGGTACAACAGACTCGCCTGGTGCTAATGAATGTCCTGAAGTTGCCATATCTCCTCGTTGGAACTTGGGAAGGTCTCTGGCCCGACTTCGCGTTGATAGGAGTACGAGGCTATCGATAAAGCTAGTGGTATAGTGCCGATGAACATCCATGGGGGACCTGGGCCTATCGCACGTGTTTTCTCTTGGGCAGTAGTTGAAATCTTGAAATAGTAGAAGTTGTTTGTACAGAAGAGTTGTTGCTATACCTTTGTTTCTTGCCATGCATACTTTGGAGTGAGCAGTGTAGTATCTCTTTCATACTCTCTCTTCCCCCTCTTTCCTCCACATTGTCATTCTTGGCATATTACAGCAAAATTTCTCATGATGGTGATGATGATGATGATGATGCTACCTGACTTTTCTCTATTGCCCCTCTTTGGTCCATCATGGACTGATACACATAATGAATTGAGGCTTCAAAACGCCACGTCGCCAATCTATGCCTCTATTCAAGAGTGCCCCTCGCTAACTGCCATAATCGTTACATGCACGCCCCTTGCCGTCTCTTACGTCGACTTCTTCTCCTGTACTGAAGAAGGGCCGGCGCCGTCTGAGGAAGACTTTTGCTGCTTGTCCAGGTCTTGCTCGGACTCGAGCATGTCGGATTCAGCCTGTGCTTTCGAGTGGGCGAGAGCGTCGGATTGTCTCTGCTCCTCATCCTTCTCGTCGATATTCTCCTTGTCGTCGACCACTTCTTCCCGACCGGAAGCCTTTTGTTCCTCGGCCTGCTCATTCTCCTCTTGAATCAACTCTTGCTGCTCCTTGATGACTTGCAGTCTCTGCTTGTTGGTGGTAGCACCCTCGGCAGTGTGGACCTCGAGTTCAATCTCGTGGAAGAGCTCTTCGGGAATGCTGGCCAGGACGGCCTGCAGTGCCGACATTTGGCCCTCAAACTCATTCTCCTTGCCAGTCGCGTACATGAAGGCATTGCTCAGGACCAGCAGTGTGCTCGGAACACCGTACTTGAGACGGAGATCGAGCCACATTTGCAAATCATCTCGCAGACGACCAGGACTCATACCATGTGTTCGTAGTCCGCGGGCAGCGCAGGCATTCTGCAGTTCTGGGACAGACAGCGATTCCACTCCTTCGTAGCTGATAGCCTTGTCGTCGCGCTTGATCTGTCGCATGCGATGGCGCACCGTATACCGCAGCATGGCGTCCGTGCCGAATGTGCCTAGGTTCATGTACTTGCACATGCCAATGAGTTGTGGCCTCGACAAGTTATCCAGGGTCAAATCATCCTTGAAGAGCTTGCAGACTTTGATGATGTCGGACTTGGTGGGCTCCTCTCCCGTCGTCTTCAATTTGCGGAAGAACTCTGTAAACTCCTCCTTTTGCGCAGTGGTGGCCGAGACGGGCAAGCCAGACTCTCGCATGGTCTGGCGCAGGAAGTTGGAGACCTCCTTACGAGATGACCTCAGCTTGACAGCCTTCGCGTCCTTGGTCTTTGCATTCTCGTACGTGGAAGGAAGCATGTTGGGGAAGAGCTTCAGAGCAACGGGGAGGAGCAGCTCAGCAAAGGGCACCAAGACAAAGACGGAGAATGGGACCAGTCGACCCAAATCCTGTACCGTTCGAGTGAGTTGTCGGTGCTCTCGGCGGGTGAGTTCGTATCCAGCAGCCATCTTGAAGGCCAGTTTCCATGAAATGCGCACTTCTGTGCCGAGCAGCTTGGTTCCATCCCAATAATGCTGTGCTTCGTGCTTGACCTTCTGCCACAAGGTCAACTTCTTCTTTTTCTTCTCCTCCTCGTCCTTCTTTGCAACCTCCTTTGTCGTCTCTGCATGCTCTTCGGCAGCTGTCTGAGCGGCAATCTCATTCAACGCCTGCTGTTCCGCAGCCGAGGTCGGGGCACTTTCGGTAGGCTGGTCGGCAGGAATGGTGATTTTGTGATCTGTGGCCTTCTTGTCGGACTCCTTACTGAGCGGTTTCTTAGCCTGCTCGATGTTGAAGCCCGGTGGTGGGCCACTATTCTGTCCCGAGTGATGTTGCGAGTCTGTTGAAGCACTCATACGGGGAGTCAAGATGGCGACAGCAGGCAAGGTGCGCGGGAGGCGAGCAGCGCGGGAGAAAGCGATCCTGTTCCCATGACGGAGGAGGAGTGGCGCCAGTTGCGCCGAGTAGCGCGAGTTCATCATGCTGTCCGGCAGCAGAGAGAGGGAGAGAGAAAATGATAGAGAGAGAATGAAGTAGATGCTGCGATGTAGAGTTGCGTAGGTAAGGGACAGCGAAAGTGCAGGCAAAAGAGAAAGAAAGGATGGGAGGAGGTGTTTGGAGCAGAAGCAATCGAAGGCGACATTCCATCACTAGCTTCCCAGGGACTGCCAGTCTACCAAAGCCGAGAACGAGACGGGACCTGACCGGGCTCCGGCAATGTACGTGTAGCACGTGAGTGCGTGGGCAGATGGATCACGTGTCAGCTCCTCTCTCTCTCTCTCTCTCTCTCTATAGCAGTGCACTAAGCCGGTGACGAGAAGCGCCTCGGACCACGGCGATCGTCTGCGCTCATCCCATCACCACACGACTCCCACTGCCTCTTCTCTTCTCTACCAACCCACTTCTCCCACTCCCGCTCTGACTCTCTCACCAACCCCCCTCGGACTTACACTCACTCACTCACTCACTTCTCATCTCCTTCACTATGGCCGTGTACGACAGCAGCTGACGAACGTTGTCTCCGGAAGACTGCCATTGGTAGACTCTTCACTCACCCATTCTTGCGCGCCCTCACGCCCTGCGACAACCGACCCAGAACAGCCCCAGCGTCCCCTGATTACCGTGGTACGACTCAACGATAGTGACAACAACACCGCCGTGCGAACCTCGTGAGCGAGTCTCGTAACCACCATGCCGACTTCGAGACTGCGACGAGCGGCACGCATCATCCTCATCGGCGCTCCCGGCGTGGGGAAGGGTACACAGACGGAGCGCCTGTTGAAGCGCTACCCTCAACTCGCCGCCATCAGCTCCGGCGACTTGCTGAGAGAGAATGTGCGCAACAAGACTCCGTTAGGTATGTATTTCGTCCATTTACGTGTTGGCCACACGAGCCTGTATTGATATCGCGTGACCATGACAGGCATCCAAGCCGAGTCCCTCATGAACCGCGGCGCTCTCGTGCCCGATGCCATGATTCTACGCCTGATTCGGAATGCCCTCACCACCAGAGGATGGCTGATCCCAGCAGACGGCGTCCAACCTTACACACTCAACTACAGCTCCGCCAACGTCGAGCTTGACACGGCTGCTTCCACCCTACCTTCTCCAGAAATCTGGACGACGATGCCCTACGAAGCCGATTCCGAGTATCGATACAGCGACCATCCCGACGCTTCTTTCCTCCTCGATGGTTTCCCACGAACTGCTGTGCAGATGGAAGAGCTGGAGAAGATGGTCCCCGTCAACATGGCCGTCCATCTGCACACTCCGACCGATGTCATCCTGAATCGAATCTCCAACCGATGGGTGCATCCTCCTAGTGGGCGAGTCTACAATATTGGCTTCAACGCCCCCAAGGTCGAAGGCAGAGACGACGTCACCGGCGAGAAGCTCGTGCAAAGGGACGACGACAAACCAGACGTGTACCTCAATCGTGTCAAGACCTACAACGAGAGCGCCCAGAGCCTGCTGGATCACGCCGAACGGAAAGGAATCTTGTATAAGATCGAAGGCAACAGCAGCGACGAGATTACACCCAAGCTGTTTGACATTTTTGAGAAGAAGTTTGGCGAGGCCTGAGAGGATGCGACATTCTGATGTGTTGGGCTCTCCCACCGCATGAAATGCACATGTTGTGAGTCAAGGAAGCTAGACTGGTATTGGCTCCTAGAGACAAATTGCGTGAACCAGCTGTGATTGGAGCAGTGAAGCTAGTGTAGATGGAGCGAGAAATTTGGACCTGCGCGGGTGTTTTTACCTTGGTCGTATGGGAAGAACAGGGACACAAGTGCTCGACTTTACTGCAAAGTCTCGGAGCGACCCTAGTATACAGATGAAATTGAACACGAAAAGGACATATCTGACCTTACAGCACATGTCTTCCTTCTTCCCAGCGGGCATGACTAACTTCAGGTAAGAGCACTTCTTTTGCTCACCTCCCGTCAGTACATGTAAGTGGAACATGTTTTGAAAATTGCCGTCAATGTGTTTGCTGATGATTTCATTGAATACACGTACTTCAGATACAAGAACTAAAACGTCCCAACGCCGGTGTGCAGTAGGATGCCAAGGCTGCAGCTAGAGCACTCAGAGATCTTGACATTCATCCTTTCCACATTCGAACAACTCCGAACAAAATCCCAAACAAAAACCCAAACAAAAACTGACCAAATCCTCCCCTCAAGTCCAGGCTTACAATGTTGCTTGTGCCCAGATCCTCTCGCAGGCCTCCTTTAGATCTGCCACACGTTGTGTGGCAGCTTCCAGCCGACGTTTCCGCAACACTTCAATTGCCCGGTGAACTTCTTGCAGCCGAAACTTGTACCAGTGCACAAGTTCCTCACGAACGTCGATCAACTGGTGTCGGATGTCTTCCAGCCGAAGTTCCCACAGACGCACTTCCTCCCGACGAGCGTCGTCGGTGAAGCGACTCTCTGCTGCTTCCAGGCGGCGAGCAATTTGTCGTTCGCGGTACTCTGCATGCTCACGCAGAATCTCGTCCTCCGACTTCTCCAGAGTCGCACACATCATTCGCACTGCCGCTGTTGCTGCGGCTTGTGCTTCGTCCTCCTCCTCCTCCTCCTCCTTCTCCTTCCCCTTCCCCTTCCCCTTCTCCATCAACTCGTGGAAATCCAGCCAGGCCCATTGGATAGCAAACCCCCACCACCGTCGGCAGGGGATACCAGGAATGGGCATCTTGTCCATCGAAATCGGCTCTTTCGAGTCGGCATCTCGTTCCCAATCCATGATCCAGCTCGTCATCCGAGCGTCTCGCTCCCAATCCTTCATCAGCCCTGTCCCAGCCACATCTCTGTGCTCGGTGCACTCTTCTTTCTCCTCATCCTTCTGCCCAGGCTTCTTCGCCCAGCGCCTCTTCTCCCTGCTGTAGCTTTCTTGGCCCGGTATCAGCTCGGGCCAGTCGGCGGTTTGGCGGAGGAAGTCTTGCTCGAACGCGAGACGACCTGGGTGCGATGCTTGCTCCTCCGGGCTGGGGAATGGACCTACTGGGATGTAGATCGGATCGGAGGAGCACTCGCAGACGGGGTAGCAGGAGTGGAGGGTGGTGGAGAAGAAGTAAGACATGGTGAGTGGTGTGGTGGGTGGTGTGGTGGGTGGTGGGGAGTTGGAGATGATGGGGATGATGATGGGGATGATGTTGATGTTGATGTCGATGTTGATGTCGATGTTGATGTCGATGTTGATGTCGATGTTGATGTCGATGTTGATGTCGATGTTGATGTTCTGTTGCTCTTGCTGTTGCTGTTGCTGATGCTGATGCTGAATGCTTGATGCTGATGCTGATGCTTGATGCTGGATGCTTGATGCTGAATGCTGAATGCTTGATGCCGAATGCTTGATGCCGAATGCTAGATACTGAATGCTATTGCCAACTCAGTAATCAGAACGATAATGAAGAAAAAAGAAAAAAGAAACCCAGCAGTGATCTCTCTGCAATACATATACATATATCAGGTATCCAGCCCGCCAGCCACGATAGTACATAAGTTTGGTCCTACCACTACTCTTACTAGACCATACAGTCCTCACAATTCCAGCTTTCTTCAATATCTGTGGATACCTTAAAGTATGTTATCTCATGGTACCTTTTCCATTATATCTTGGTTTACTTTTTACCTCTTTTTTAACTTTTTTACCTTTGCGGTTGTCTATCCGTCTGGTTGTCCGTCTATCCTCCCTTCCTTCTTCCTCCCCGAAAAAGTGAAAAGTTCTCGAATCCGCGGCAGCAAAATCACGAGGAGGTAAGGCACTTCTGTGGTGAAGTAGATATTTATATATACATTTTTTTTCCTATTTGGGGAGGGTAGTGTAGTTATGTAACAGGAAATAGGTATGTACGGCTGAGGGTAAGGGATGATTTGTTCGATGCTTGATGGTTTCTGCTTGCTGCTTACTGCTTGTTGCTTTTCTGTTGTTGGTCGTTGGATACCTTACTTTGGTTACTTTGGTTACTTTTGGTTACTTCTGGTTACGGGTACGGGAATTCGAATTCAAAAATTTTGCTTTTGGGGCTGAGGAATGAATGACCATAGCTACCATATATACTTCGATTTGGGTGGAGGGAGGAGAAAGAATTACTTTTGTTTTGCAGTGCGGGAGATGACGAGACTTGACTGAAAGATGTGGTCGACAGGTACGATGGGGACTCGACAGGACTGATTTGATCGATGGAACTGACCAAACCAGCTAGTTAGTGGTGTAAGGAGAGCCCGGAATGCCGATGGGTAGAGGTAGGTAGAGGAGGTTGGGAGGTTGAGAGGTTGAGAGGTAGGCTCGGTAAGTAAATAGGTACCTGATGTTAGAGAGGTTTACGTACCTCAGGTTATGGAGGTAAGGTAAGGTAAGGTAAGGTACCTCCTAAGGTAGATGAAGTGAGGTACCTTACCAAAAGACCCTTCTCGTCTCGCAAAATTCTTGGCAACCAAATTCGAGTCTTGCAAAAAAAAAAGGAAAACAAAAAGAAAAAGAAAAAAAGAAACGAAACGAAAAATCATCACAATATACCTACCTACCTTGCCCACCTAAATATAATCGAGCCTCGCCTTCCAGTTATCTACAAGCCAAAAAGAAATCTCCCTCGCTCATCAGCAAAAACTTAACTTTATACTGCCGACCCACTCACTCGTATATCTTTGAACTTTTCCGGTCCTAAGAAGCTTTAAGTTTTTGCACAACCTGTAAATTTCTTCCAATATCTGCAGCTGTGGAGTAAGTACACATAATAAGCTTAGTACCTACATATGACAGAAAATGCAACGCAGAGAAGAAAGAAATGTATGGCTGAGGAGGTCGTATAGGGTAAATCTATAGAGTGTTCCGAAGAAGAAAAAAAAGTAAGTATCTGCTGACGAAGGGCACTGAGCCATGGATGGATAGATAGAACCTAGGTACCAGGGAGGATGAATGATTGAGGAATCGTGCCATCGGATTTTCGCTGGGAAAGGGGGGAGGTTACTGGTATGTCTTGCTTAATTCGAGTGGTGTGGAGGGAAAAAAAGAAAAAAAAAAGTCTCTCGGCTCGGCGGCGTTTGAGAGAAGAGTGACTGACCGGGTCGGAGGAATAATCTCGATGGTATGATACGTGCGAAGTCGGCCAGTGAGTGGAGTGCATCAAGCCGATTACACTCTGGTAGGTACTACTGTACTGGGTGTAGTAGCTGCTCTGTCTTTTTTTGAACAAAGACTACAGAGCAAAACCTACTTACTGAGGTATTCTTCATGCTCTCTCCCGTTCCTCGTGATTAGAAAAAAGACTCTGCTCTGCTTCTGCTCGTGCTTCAGCTCACGAAGGAGCAGTTCGCATCTGTTCCATAACAGCCTCTTTCGGCGCCGTATCGCACACCTCACCACAACGTTCGCAAATTCTCGCTTTCTCATCTTCTTTAAAAGCGTTCACAGCGTCTTTAATCTGCGAGCCCAAATCTACACAATGAAAACTAGCTTCATGCACCTGATTCCCACAACTCTGACAATACCACCTTAGACGATCCAAACTCCCCTCAGGCCGGGGTTGCTCAATAACCACACCGACAGTATCTGCGAAGCGAACGGGGTTGTGAGGAGTGTTGCCCGGTAGTAAAAACATATCTCCTTCATTGATGTAAATGTCTTGGAAAGTATCTTTGCCATTTACATCTTGCTGGATGGTCTTGAGGAGCATTCGGCCTTTGTATTGGTAGAAGAATTCGGGCGTGGAGTTGATGTGGTAGTCTGTTCGTGCGTTGGGGCCGCCTACGATCATGATGGTCATGGGATCGTTGTAGACGCAGTAGTTGTTGATTGGAGGTTTGAGGAGGTGGGAATTCTCGCTAAGCCATTTCGGGAGGTTCAAGGGGGGGAGCATGGCGGCTGCGGATCGGGGGGATGGTGATGATGGAGATGTGCTGGTAGTGGTGGCGGAGAGGGATCGGGCGGACGGTGGTTGTGGTGGTGGTGCTGTAGGATATTGTGAGATTGCGGCCGTGCCATTTCGCATACAGCGTCGTGTTGTCGCCACGAAGGGCTTACGAATGGCTTGCATGGTGAGTGTGAGGGCTTTTGCGTGTGGGAGAGATGGGGGGGAAACGGGGTTAAGTAAATAAGTTGATTGATTACTTCAGAATATAAGGTAGTCAGATTTTCGAGGTGAGGTATGTTGATATCATCGAAGTGTCGAGACGATGATGTCTATTGAACCTACCCACACTAGTCCTACTCTGTCATCGCTGACATGTGCAACAAAACTTGAAGGTCTAATTGATATTTGATGGAGGCCCAATTAACAGCCAATGAATGTTCAGTGAGTCTCCAATCAATGGCCTCCGTGTCCAATCAATAAGGTACCCGCCACCTCCATCGCCAAGACGCTATTGAAGTTCCTCTCTAGGTACCTCCACCTCCGTAAGGTATCTGTACCTATCTAATATATATATTCTCCACGTATAAACCGTTCTGCCAAAGGCGCAAGCACGAAGAATCTACCCAACAACAATACCTTCACCTCACACCCATAATTTCCAGAACAAATCACTCACAATGAACATTTTCAAACTTTCACCATACAGCAGGGTACCTAGTTGCAACGGTACGATACGGTACGGTACAGTACGTATCACAGCAGGACATGTCGCAACAGAGCCTGGGTCTGTATAACCACGCTCCGCATCCACAACGGTACGTGTGACAACAGTCCGTATTGCAGTCTACTCTAGTCTCTCCCCAACAGTCTGTCACCCTAGATAAGTATTCAGGGCTTTCCCCTCCCCCTTTTGTTGAGATAGCGGACTCCATTCCCGCCATCCCCATGGGAGAGGGGGGATAAGGACTGTCCTCCCCCGTGGTATGCTCGCAGTATGAAAGTCTCCTCTTGGAGGTGCTTTCAAACCGGGGACTACTACTTTTTCACCGTGAGATATACTGTCTGGAATATATTGGATGTGCTGGACCACTGATCGTGGAGCTTCGGAGGCCGCAGTAGCAGTAGCAGCAGCAGGAAGATCTTCGGACAGCGACAGTTTTCGTGATCGACCAATACACACCAACGACGAAAACAATAATAACAGCCCAGTAGCATGTCCCGTTGCGAGAAGATATCGTCACGCGAAAGACGAGAATGACCGGTCCAATAAAGTGGTCCATCCGTCCGTCCGTTCGCTCGTTCCTTTCGTATTTGTAGACCGCTTACTTTGTAGCAATCCTAATAACCACCATGGGATGTTTCGGCCAGACATATTTTCCATCGAGAGGAAGAACTCCACCAATCACCGGCTCTGTGGCTCTGGAGTGGGCAGTAGAGACAATGAAAAGCACCACCACCAACCACAACTACATCGGATCGGATCGGTTCTCTGCTACTGCTGCTGCTTCCATGCATGACCAGAAGGGGGGAGTGAAGTGGAGTAGAGTTGTTGGTCGATGGCAGATGGTTGATGATTCACATCATAATCTCCCATTTTTTTCTTTTTCGACCTCGCATGGCATGCGGACGTGTTTATTTTCCATCATGTATCATCCGAATGGAATATCGGACTGAGTTTCTTTCGTTAAACTTTTTCCGTCGGGGTATCGTTGACGCGTTTCGTTTCATTTCAATTTTTCTTCTTCTTCTTCCGCGCAGCAGAAGGAGAAATGAATGAACCAAGATATCGATTGGTTCATGAGTGGTTGGTGGTTGAGTGACTTGACTCTCCATGCGCGCGCGGGCGCGTACGAGCAACAGAACGCAAGTTCTATTAATGATTGTGTTAGCTCAGCATAATACATATGTATGTGATGATTAATATGATCATCTACAACTGGTATTATGATGAAGAAGAAGAAGAAGAAGAAGAAGACGAAGAGGAAGAAGAAAAAGAAAAAGAAAACAAAACTCACCTATGACAATCCCTCCATCCCCCACCAACTCATCTCAACCCCTCCTTCCAAAAAAACACCCCCCAAATTCATAACAACAAAAAAAACCAACCAACGATAACTCCTTTCTTATTCATCTTTCCCTTTTCCATTCATTCATTCCTTCTTCCCAATCCTTCCCAAATCCTCCCCCCTCTCACCCCAAAACATCACTACTCCCCTCCGTCTCCGTCCTCGCCTGCATCTCCGGCCTCACCACTCCGGCCTCCCTCTGCCCCTCATACCTCATCGCAGCATTCGAATTCAAATACGAAGAATGAGTATTTTGCCCACCACCACCACGATAAACCCCATACCCATTCTCCATCATCATAATCTGTTTATTCCGATCACGAACATCATTCATATACCCGCGTTGATCAGATTGCATTTCCAGCCGGTTTTGATCGTCTTCGGCGCGGCGGGCTTTCATGTATGAGGAGGAGAGGGCAAAGGCGATGAGGACTGCTGCGCCGGAGGAGACGAGGGCGATGACGATTACGGCTGCGGGGGGGAGGCCCATGGTTTTTTTTTGTTGGTGAGGTGTGGTGAGGTGGTGGTGGGTTTTTTTATAACCGGTGAGAGGGTGAGTGAAGGATGGATGGCTAGTAGTGTGTGACGTGTGGTTGGTTGGTAAAGTTCAACAGAAGAGGCTGGGGAGGGTAGATAGATAGATAGATAGAGGGATGGGATAAGGATAACGCACGCGCGGGAAGTTTACATGCCTTTCTCTTATACACAAAATCTGTATAGAGAGATGTATATATAGAAGTAGATACAGGTACAGAGATACAGGTACAGTATCCAGTAGTTCTCTCTCGCTATGCAAACGTAATATGTGGCTCAGGTACCCGACGGGATCCGCTGGGGCAAAATGCAGGAAAGGAAGGAAAAAACCGCCAAACGAACGGGTGTCGGGTAGATGTAGGCAGTGTAGGCAGTGTAGGGGTAGTAGGGTTCATGGCAAGGCAAGGCAAGGGAAGGGAAAAAGTAGTACAGACTACAAAGTGACACGAACCTTGCATTGGCATACGCATGGCAATGGCATGGCGTGATGATAATAGGAGAATTGACTTTTCTTTTCATTCTTCTATTCAGGTACAGTACAAGTACTTCCAGGGAAAAAGTCAAATTTCTTTTCTAAACGCGCGTCTACCTTCTTAGCCATTGTTTTTTATTATTACTTGTTTCTCTTTTTCCGTTCCCCGTCCCTACATATGTAAATGGTAAGAAAAGCTGAGACATGGCTACTAGTCTACTAGCCTAGTAGAGATGAATTCTCTTCCTTCTGTACTCTTGGCGTGGTCTGTCCTATTGGGGCGGGCATCGGATCGGATCCTAGCTCGTTCCGACAACTTGTTTCTATACGACCAGAGTGGTACTGGAGGTGTTGTTTGTTGATGTTGTTGTTTGTTGATGTTGTTGTTGTTGTTGTTGTTGTTGTTGTTGTTGTTGTTTTATTGTAGCTCCCATCCCCCCTCCCCTTTCCATCACCAGAACACTTCACCTACCATTCTCCCCCCCATCCCAATCCAAGCCCGTAGCCAGCAGCCAAGATGTGACAATGACGATGCTGACAACATTAAAAACCCCATCAACAATCCACATCTACGAATAGGATCAACATCGGGGCACACTCTTCCCAAAAGGAATGTATAAAATCTCGCAGCAAGTCGGTACCAAAGGAAAGGAAATACGAGGGCTTATACGAAGGGAAAAGAAGGGCTTTTCGGCTAGTGATGCCGGTGACAATGCCAAGGATGAAAACAAAAGAAAAAAATGGGGATACGAGGTGAGAAGACGAGGTTTGCATAAATTGTGGAGTGTAGCATGACTGGATGGACTGACTGGATTGGATCAGAAGATCTGGTTGTTTTTTTCCTCTTTTTCGTCCTTTTTTTCTTTTCTTTTTTTCTTTTTCTATTTTCCATTTTCTTCGTTTGGTTTTTCATCAAACAAATTTGATAGAGTCCAATGCAAAAAAAAGGGTTGACATCGACTCCATTTCCTATCTACTACTGCAATATTAGTCTTTGGTTAAGATATATAGTACATGTAGTAAGAGTTACTCCAAAATCTACTACCTACCCGGATGTCATCTTCCCCTTCCCTTCCCTATTTACTCTCTACCAGATCACCCTCTACCAGATCATTACCCTACTTTTTTTATGACTTCGGATCCCTTATAGTTTTTTCTCCCGACAACACAACACAACACATCTCTCTCTCTCGTCGCCCAGCAAAAAAGGAGTCGACTGAGTAGTCAGATTCTTCTTTTTCCTGTCTGTCTGTTAGACTACACAACTGTATAGTGAATTCTCATCACAGCTTGGGTAAGAGTAGGAGGAGGAGGAGGAGGAGAAAAAAAATTTAGACTGGATCGGATTAGATGAGATTAGATACTACAAGCTAACTACCTACCCTTAGGTAACTAAGGTAGCTACAGTACCTTATATATCAGTAAGGTAGGCAGGTAAATCTCCCTACACCAAAATCTCCTTCCCCCATCCTCCTCCTCCCCTCTCACCCTTCATCCTATCCTCCTCATTCCAAACATTCACCAATTGCGGCCCTTCCTCATCAACCAAATACCCCAACGGACAAGAAGAAAATTCCACGCGAGGTTGCGAGGCGTAAAATTCATCATATTGCGATTGGAGCGCGTCTTGGAGAGTTTGGACGTTTCCGTTGGGATGTAATGTCTCCCAGGGTTTGCGACAGGTGTGGGATTTGCAGGTTTTGAGGACGAGGAGTAAGGTGTCGAGGCGGGTGGAGAGTTGGTGGAGAGTGCGGTCTGCGAGAATCTGTTGGTGGTGGTGTTGTTTAGCGGGCGACATGTCAAGAAGGTGGTGATTTTGGAAAAGATTGTGAATCTGATCGGGGTCTTTATGCATGTTGTAGAGTTCTCGCTCGCCTGTGCACCAGACAGTGTAGAGGAAACTGTATTCGGCTGCGACGATTCGAAGGGCTTTGTACGTGTTATTCCGTGCCGATACACGAGGGTAACCCGGGAGAAGAGGATCGTCGCCGAGTTTGCCGTATTGTCCTTCGGGTAGAGCACGGCCCCAGAATTCGATATTGACGTGCTCTCCGGATGTCGCTGGTTTCATCAGCTGCTCTGCTTCCGTCGATGATAATGGTATGGGAGTACCATCGAGATCGGGTCGATTTTGACCAGCGAGCTTCAAGATGGTGGGAGCTAGGTCCGTGTGGGAACTGACGATGCCAGCGACCTGGCCACGTGGGACGCCCGGCCCTCGTATTAGGAGTGGAACGTTGATGTCGGTCTCAAAGGGACATTCCTTGCCTGGTGGCAGACGATGTTGAGAGATGTGGTAGCCATTGTCAGTGGTGTAGATGATGTATGTGGTGTCGAGCAGACCGTGGCTGTCGAGACGCTCTACAATCTGCTCGACCATCTCGTCGACTGACTGCAGAGCACGAAGTCTGCTTCTCTGGTACTCATCGTTGTACTCCACCACAGTCGCATTCAACGGGGCCAGATTCTTGACCCAACTGACGCCCGAAGCCGCCTCGGGATTGAAGTTGGCCGTGCGAGGGATCTGATAGTCCTGAAATAGGTGCGCATGTCGTGGGGCATACTGAGGGGCTGTCATGACGCCGCGCGCTTCGGGATCCTGGTCGCTGTGCGGTGCAATGGGCGCTGCAACGATGAAGAACGGCCGATCATGGTGCGAGGCTGCCTCGTCCAGCCAGCCATACGTCTTCTCGGCGACCACGTCAGGGGAGTATTGGCCTTCATAGCTGACGGGATCGGCATGGTTGCGACTCATTTGAGATTTCCAATACGAGTATGTATAGGGGTCGAGAAGAAAGTCGGACCCGTTGAAGCCGTTGACGGGCGGATTCCTGTGGTTGTGTACACTATGCGAGTTGAACAGTTTTCCTGTGTAATACGTGTTGTAGCCTTCTGCCTGCAGCCAGACCGGAAGCCAATTCTCGTTGAGGCCGTTCTTGACAAAAACTGGATAGCCCCCGTATGGAGGAAATCTGCCCCACAAGATCAGCTCCTGTCAGCTCTCATATCAGCACTTCTAACGAACAAGTCGGTCACATTCGTATTGTGAGCTGCCTGACCCGTCCAGATATTGACTCTACTGGGACAGCAGATGGCAACGGTGCAGTAGTGCTGATTAAAAGTCGTGCCTTGATCGGCAATATGTTTCTGGAGCAATGGCATATAGTCGAGTGATGACCAGTTATCTTGATCGTCTGTCAGGATGAGGACAATGTTCGGCTGCTTCGGGGTGGTTGCGTGCGTGATGCATATCGCTGTCGACAGAGCGAGGAGCTCCTTGCGAAACCACATTTTGACGAAATCTATGTCGTGGTCTTGCTCTACCACTGACGATTATGCTGCTGCTGCTACGAAGGCACGAGGGTCCTCAAGTGCTCAAGTGGCTAGTGACCGTCTGTGATATTGCATCCAGCATTTGATGGTATCGAGGAGGTCAAAGTCACAGCAGTTGAATGACAATGGACGGGGAAACTAATGATGATGATGATAATTTTGTTGTTGGGGAGGGAGGATGAGGGCGGGAGATTAAATTCTTGGCGTCATTGTGGAGGAACTTTTCTTACTTTCTCACCCTCTTATCCTCTCTCCAACTCTCTCTCCCCCGCCCCTCCTATTTCTCTCTTGATATATCATCGTTCACACTCGTGGTTCCAGCTTCCCATCCTCAAACAACAAAAGACTCTCTAAAGTGGCACATGGCCATGGCCTCAACATTCTGTCCCTAGGCGGCGGGGCTCCAGAACCACCGAGACTGATTTGGTCGTACTCTGTCGAGGAGATGTCTAGGACGGTAAAAGGAGGCTTCTCTATCGTCAGTCTGGCGGGGAATGGCCCATTTCTCGGTGAAGTGTACAGAGAGTGCCGTGGTACAGCCATGGACCGCCCACTCATTCCGCCTGGCACCGATTCGATATAGTTCTGTGCAAACGGGCTGAGCCTCGAATCGCACACTCCAGTGCCTTATTTGCACCTCACTGGACAGGTGCTTGGCATATAAGCTTCCTTTGGTACCGGGTTCCGCACTGGAACAAACTCGGGGGGCCAAAGCAACGCTTCAGCCTGAGCAACAATACCGCGTTGCACGCACAGCGCAGAGTACCTGTCACATGAGCTGGGAAGTCATTCTCAACCAGTTTCATGGGGGGTTGAAGTGAACGGCTACCGATGTGCATGAGCGGAGGCGCTTGGCGATCGACGAATGCATCGCCAAACGAACCGTGTATGGAATTACCTCCTACGACTAGGAGGCAGGAAAGTAGGAGCATTCAGGCACACGTGTCATTCACAGCAAGGCTGCAGGAAAAGCTTTCCCGAGGCACACACCGTCACTGTAGCTGCAGCGAAGATATCGTTGTCTTTGCAGTATAATACCGTTAATCCGTATTCTCGTGCAGCGGAGGGCTTGGTCAAGCCGGCAGCCCGCTGTTCTGGAAGCAAACTAGAAGGAATTGACAGAGAAATGTCTCGGAAAGGGTGCTGCCACAAAGGCTTGAATGATACCAGTTCGCTTACAACTACTTCTTCCTCATCAACCCTCAAACGTGAACACGACTTTGCACTGAGACAAGACGTCGATGCCAATGCCTGGGCAGAAGGACAAGCTGCCAAGACGGTGCGTGTTCGGGGCTTCTCGAATAGAACTAAGCCCCGGAAAATTCGGTTTGTCTCATATCTCGATCCTCGCGAGACAAACATCGGCTTCCGGCGGTCAACAAGTGCTCGCTGTGAGAAGCCCCTAAGGTACGGTACTCAACAATTGGACGACAAGACGTCTGTGGTCCTTCAATTGCCATGAAAATCACAGGCGACTCTACGCGAGCATGTGGTGTTCGCGCTAGTTCTAGCCTTCTGCGAACCCAGGGCGCCAACAAAAACTTAGTCTCATAACATGTGGATACGCACACTACCTTTTGGTCTGCTGTCCGTCGCTCCGTCGGTAGCCGCTATGATGGCAATAGTATGGTAATAGCTTCCTATTCAGTGGTGCTCCAAGGCCACGTCCTTGCGAACTCGATCCACTTTCTTTCAAAAAGCACCAGAATCTCCCGCCATCTTTCTCGCCATGACATGACAATACCACTTCGACTTTGCACAATATAGGACCAACCATGCTCCTGGACAGCAAGAAAGCACACGAGGCGAGCCTGGCTCCTGTGTCGACGAATGGTCTCGGCGAGGTTGAGAGCCTGGCCAAATCGAATGATGCGCCCCAAGATGTCTTTGGGCAACTGAGCGAAGATGGTCCCAACTATCGCGATGTGAGTGACGAGCATGAAGATTGATCATCACAACGTCTCACTGACGAACATACTAGGTTGGCTGGGCTGGGACTGCGATTCTCATGTTCAAGACTCAGGTCGGCTTGGGAGTACTCGGCATCCCAGGTGCATTCGATGTCTTGGGCATGATTCCGGGAATTATCATGATCCTCCTCATCGCATTCATGACCACCTGGGCCGCGTGGATGGTGGGCCAATTCAAGATCAAGCACCCTCACGTATATGGAATCGACGATGCAGGACGACTCATTGCCGGTGCCTTTGGTCGCGAGACGTTCTTCTGGGCTTTCGTCGCTCAATTCACCTTCATCGCGGCGTCCGCCATGATCAGTATTTCCATTGCCATCAATTCGTTGTCCGTCCACGGCGCTTGCACGGCCATCTTTGTTGCCGTGGCTGCCCTCATCGGTTTCTGCTTCGGAAGTATTCAAACTCTGGCCAAAGTGTCGTGGATTGCGTGGGCGGGTGTCGCTGGAATCCTCACTGCCATCTTCACCCTGACCATTGCTGTCGGGGTCCAAGAGCGGCCTGCTGCTGCCCCCCAGACGGGCGAGTACAAGAGCGACTACAAGCTGTTTGGCTCGCCGACGTTCGCGGAAGCCATCTCGTCCGTCTCGACCATTGTCTTTGCCTTCTCTTGCCTGCCTGCCTTCTTTGCTTGCTACGCAGAAATGAGGGATCCTCGCAAGTTCACGCGCTCGCTCTGCGTCGCCCAGGGCAGTGTCACCGTCGTCTACCTCTGCATCGGCATTGTGGTCTACTATTACTGTGGATCATACGTCTCATCTCCAGCTCTGGGCTCTGCAGGAACTCTTATGAAGAAAGTGTGCTATGGCATTGCTCTGCCGGGTCTGATCGCCAGCTGCATGTTGTTCATTCACATGCCCGCCAAGACCATCTTCATCCGCTTCATGCGCAACACCCGCCACCTCACATCGAACACACCCATCCATTGGATGTCGTGGCTGGGATGCACGGGGACAATCACTGCAGTGGCGTACATTCTGGGAAATGCCATTCCGGTCTTCAGTCAACTGCTGTCTCTTGTCGGCGCGCTGCTTGCGACGATTACCTGTTTCCAACCGACAGGCCTGATGTGGCTGTACGACAACTCGGGCTGGTGGCAAGCCGAAAACTTTAGCAGACCCACTCGGAACTGGTTCTTCTACTTCAATTTCGCCACTGCAATGTTGTTGATCATTGGCGGCACATTTGTCACCGTTGGTGGTACTTATGGTGCGATCTTGGAGATCATTAATGCAGAGCGAACTAGCCCTTGGAGCTGCGCAGACAACAGTAACTCGACATAACGCGTCGTATATTGCTCTCAGCGCCACAGGAGCAAAGGGCGGAGGTTGAGCTGTCTCCGTACATGCACTCCACACACGTACGGACGGTCCTGGTAGACGAGGCCCGTCCGTTTTATTACTAGCTGGTCAAGACACTCAAGGCTCCTCCGACTTGTCTCGAATTGTGTCTTGCCGCATGACATGCTGGCACTCGCGATCGCCAAGAACATACATGGGCCAGTCGAGGGCGACTGTAGCATCCCAGAGATCTGGTCACGCGGTCGACCATTTCAGCGCTCCCTGGATCAACGACAGATACACAGAGCAAGACTACCCCCGAGCACCCCCAGCATCCCAACGACATACACAGCGCTGCTGCGTTGGCTCACCGGCGCTCGATCTTGTTGATCAGGCCATCACCATCCCCTCGCACTGTCGACTGCCAGCTGCAATGCTGCTCTCCTCTGCTGGATTGCTACTCCATATATGCAACTGGTCTTTCGAGGAAATCCAGCCTTCATCTTTAAAAAGAAAATATGCTTCTCGAATATCTTGTTATGACCTTCCCCTGCTCGGTTTAGCGCGACACGGTCCAACGCCCTGACTCTCTCTCTCGTTCTAGTACCGGGTGGAACATACTCGATAGAAGCAGTCGAGGCAGAACAAAGCGAGAGTGAGAGAGAATTTTTTTTTTGGTAAGGTCAAGATTGAGGCCCGACAACCTGAGACTAGAAGCGGATATAACAAAAAAGCAGAGAGCACGATCGAAATAAAAAACGATATAGCCTGCCGTTGTAGTGATGAGGGGTAACAGATCACAGGTTATATACAAGAATCACGATAAGATATCGAGAAAATCATGCTGATGGTCTGTATGTGTGTGGTGGACATCGCGCACCATGCCCCAAAAAAAACATCTTCGTCATCGTCATCGTCGTCTCTACTAAAATTCCTCGTGGGGATACCTTTAGCTCAAATAAAACAGAAAAAATGGAACAAAAGCACAATTTCACCTCGCCATTTTTTCCCGCTACTGTGATTAGATAGACTCCTAGCCATAAGCCCTCAAATTTCCTTACCTATTAATCCCTTCCCTGCTTCCTTTCTCTCTTCCTTTCTATCCTTCCTCCTCCTTTCCCTTCTCATCCAAATTCTTTTCTACATATCTCCCTCATCTCTCTCTCTCTCCCTCTCTCTTGCTATCAACACTACCCAACAATACCTTACCTTATCTACAATCTACAATCAACAATCAACCGTCGACGGTCGATATTTCAATAGCTGACACCTCCCTTTACTAGGAGATCACATACCTCAAACCCACCCCATCTATGCAGTGAATCTTTCTTTCTTTCTTTCTTCCTTTTATCTCTTTTCTTTTCCCTTCGCAAACAATGTAAACGCACAACAATGCACGACTTTCTTCTTTCCTACCTTACCGACTTAATCTCAATGACTTGGGTGAATTTTATCAGAACAGCGAACAGCTGCCTTTTGAAGGATTAATTTCCAGGCTAGGGCAGGCCAGGGCAGGGCAGGGCAAAATATGGATCTTTTGCCTTATTCGTTCATAGCTCATGTCATGTCATGTCAAAAACGGACGGACGGGGATGAAGCAGTTCAGGGCTCTGAATTTCGAAAAGTTTCGAAGGGGGAAGGGGGGAAGGTTTGCTTAGGTCGCGGTTGCCGGGTAAAGCACATTTCTCTCCGTTTCGCTGTCTATCTGGTGAATGGGTGCGGAAGGAAGCTTCGGGAATGGTGATTTGAAGGATGTGTGTGGGCGGGGATACCTACTGTTGGGGCGAGCCTCTCTGCGGATTAGTAGAGCAGTCTTCATCGTCAAATTAATAACAACCAATGGAAAATTCATACAACCGATGGACAACAAGAAAGAGTCCGTCAGCATAGAAAACTTTTTTCATTATTCATTTTTCTCCCCATCTAACAGCAGCTCGCTCTCTTTCTCTCTCTCTCTTTCCCTCTATTGGGCGTATTTTCCAGGAGATGCCCTGGTACGCCTGCCCAGGGAGGGCAAGCCCGCCGAGACGACTCTCTCCCTCTCATCTTCCGCCCACAAGGGCCGGCCCCCCGTGACCTCGTACCACTTGCCTTTGGAGAGATACTCCATTCGGACCCGCGGCTCCTGCCGAGAGGGGTCCAGGCCCTCGGCATTCACCGCGAGGTTGACGAGCTCACTCGCCCGCACCGTACCAATGCGGCCCTTGCCCTTGCGCTCCCTCCGTGGTGGTGCTGCTGCCGCTGCCTGATCTGGGTGCTCTTCTGACGGGGCGGCGGATGCGGAGATGCTGGAGAAACGCCGTTTTGGCGAGGCGGCGCGGGCAGCGAGGGAGCGGCTGGACGGCGGGCTGGGGTGCATCAGTGATGCTGGTGGTGCGGGTGGTGGTGGTGGTGATGATGATGATGGGGGTGGTGGTGGTGCCTTCACGGCGTAGTCGTCGTCTTCTGCTGCCGAGGCAGCAGAGATGCGATGCATCTTCTTCTTCTTCTTCTCTGCTGCTGGTGCAACACTATCGGCGCGAGACGGGGGTGGTCTGATGGTGAGATTGCGGTTGCCCGCGGCGCCGAGCGCTACGTCTTGTGCTGCGCAGACGTCTGATGGGGTGTGTCGTGGCTGGAAACGACCGAATCCGCGATCTTTGGTCAAAAATTGTAACACGGCATCATTTTCGCGTGGTGGCGGGCTCGGGTAGCGGATGCGTGTGCTTGTCACTCCCTGGTCGCCGCCTCGGTCGGTCTGGTGGAAAATCCTAGGGGAAAGTCAGTCAACGACAAAATCATCAATGTGCGCCGCCGGAAAGGTGTAGAGTGATGTGTTTCCCATCATTCGAACCGTCTCGTGTGCAAGAGAACCACTCACATGTTGTCCGACTTCTTCGTTCGAATTATCCGTTTTCCAGGAGGTGAATGATGATGACACGCAGGCGATGCAGAGATGATCTCGACGCGGCAGGATATTCACCAGAGGTACACGGATATCAGAAGGCGTCACAAGGGATGAGAATCGGGTGCGCTGTCTGGTTCAGGAGAAACTTGTCGATGTGAAGTGTTTGTGTCGAAGTCGAGGTCCGGTCTGAAATGCGAAAATCGCCAAGAGGACTAGCGCCTGTGCGTTGGGTACGTGCAGGTGACAATAGCAACTCCGTGTCAGACAATGAGAGCGCAGCGGCGTGTCGGCTGATGTGGGCGATACAAAAGAAGCTGACGAGGTTGTGGTGATGGTGTGGGAGAGATGAAGTGTGGAAAGTGTGTCATCAGCAAAGATTAGGTACGGTTGAGGTGCCCATCTGAGCCACCTCAAACGCCAAGTACACAACGATCGGACCGGCAATAATGCCAACACAAGCGTCAAAGAATGTTCCACCAACCTTGTTCATTCGTGAAGCGTGCCGACAACAGGAGTGATACGGTCGTACTGATAATACTACTGAGATGATATGTGCAATATGAGATTCTACTACCACTACCGCCCGACCGAGATGGGCAGTACCGCTGACTCGCGCCGCCCTTGCATGGAAACTGCTCGTTCCAAGCTGCTCCATCCGCCGCCCTGCACTCATACGCGCACGACCAGTCAGACCGAGCAGAAAGGACTGCTCGCGACAAGGCACCAAGTGGTGATTTGACGTATACCACTAGCATCGTGCCACTGGACCTGGAGCAGTGAACATGCCGCTCTATCGCCGCCAAATCCCCCCTGGGGCCAGGATACAGTGGCAGCTTGCCAGACAATATTGCCTCTAGCGAGCCCAGTGCATACGGCGACACCGCCAGCCACAGCGGCCTACCGCACCCACCGTAGAGCCATACGGTGTGCCAGGGAGGCCGCGCGCTCTCGCCGCTAAGCGTCTTCTGCGCGAGTCGACCGTGCGAACTCGGCCGGCCAGATCAACACAACCTGCTCGACGGGTCCGTCGCGACGCATCACACAGCTCGCGCTGTATTGCAGCCTCTTCCGGGGATCGTTCGCGCGCAACAACTCTAGCACCACCCTAGGTCGGCAAGCGCAAGGCTCGCTTGACAGCGGGGTGGAAGTCGCGGCACTCATCATTCCACGGTTCAGGCCGGACAGAAAAATATACGAGCTTGATGCGCGTAGTCTTTACTCGGAGTCAGCTCGAAAGACCGCTTCGCCACGCCTCTGGCTACATATGGCTCTTGCAGAGGTCCACTCTACGTGGATACGCAGACGGCCAGCCATATGATCACATTTGTAAAGGAATTCAGAAAGATGCATTTCACTGCGACACGCGTCAGCGTATGATGCTACAATGCCGAGGAACGACGGTTGCAATACAATTTGCTATCGAACCTGACCACACAGCTTACTGCAACTTCAGGACGAGAGCCTCGACAGGCGTGCATACAGGGACATCGCCCGCGGGTCTCTCACATTCCCCTAATCAGGTGCTGCTCGATGCCCATCACATAACATGACGTGCACGAAGCCAGCACATCTTCGACTTAGTAGTTCTCCCACAGGTCTTTGACATAACCTTCCGTCAGCTCCTTGTCCTCACCGTGGCTGCGAAGGGAGTCAGCACGAGCGGAATAACAGACCGCATGGCACTGCCACAGCAACAACTCACGCTTCTTGCCACTTCTGGAAGCCGCCATCAAGAACATACACCTTCTGCTTCTGCTCTGCCTCCTTGCCATGCAAACGCTCGCGCTCTCGCAAATACTTCAACGCACTCGAAGGGCCTCGTTGCTGGGACAGAGCACAGTGAAAGACGACCGTATCTTTCTCCTTGAGGGTTCGCACGAGCTCCGGCATTCGGTAATCGTGTGTCGCCGTTGGCACATTGATGCAACCACGAATGTGCCCACCGATGTAGTCGCTGTCTCGTACATCAATCACCGCAAGACTCGCATTCTGCTCGCGCACGAGCGGCGTTAGAGTCTCATGCGTGATGCGGGGCAGGTTGGCGACGCTATAGGTTGACATGGTCGCCGCACGGGAGCTTCTCTTGTCGATGTGTCTCACTGATGCGAGACAGGTCTGTTCTGCGAGGCGACTCCTCGACCACCACACAGGCGAGCGACCACGATGTGCACGCTGGTCTGTCGGCGAAGCTCCCTCGGGAGGATTCGGCGGTCCACGATGGTTGTGCAAGGCTACACCAGTGAGATGACGCTGTTGCACGGCCCGGGCACGATTCAGAGGCCGTGTCTACGCGGGAGAAATGGACTGGCACAGGTCCGTCAGTACTGCAACATCCCGTCGTGGAGATGGTATGACTATCTACCAGGCGGGAACAGAGGGCGGGAGACACGAATGTTGATGTTGTTAGACAGGGAATTCGTTCATGACTGAGTTGGAGAGGAGACGAGGTTGGATGTGCGGCCCCACTCGGCAAAACCAAGCGATTTCGGTCAATAACCAGCAGAGGATATCAGTTCCATATCGACATTCTGATCATTATTTATATATCATGATATATGATATCCGCAACTCGACACCGGGCATCTCATGTATCAAAGCACCGTGAGCTGCGTTCGAAGCACGGATTGACAGGACAATAGAATCACCTATAGCTTCGACGGCTTCCACCTCGGCTTCCGCTTCTCGACAAAAGCCCTCACCCCTTCGGCCATATTATCTCCCGCCTGTAGCTTGGGCTGCCAATGCTCCAGAGCATACTTGGTTGCATCCTCCGCTCCCATGCCCTCCCATCCGAGCTTAATGCCTTCTCGACTCACAATCACCGCATCAGGACTATTTCCCGCAATCAACTTGGCATATTCCACCGCAGCATCCACCACCTCGCCGTCCGCGTCGCCCACGACTTTATTAATCAATCCCCACTCCAGCGCCTCTTTCGCCGACACTTGCCTCCCCGTCAACGCCATCTCCATTGCTCGCGGCTTTCCTATCGTGCGAATAATCCGCGGTAATGCCCCTGCAGCCGCCACAACTCCCACTTTGACTTCTGGCAGCGCGAAAACTGCTTTGTTCGCAGCTACGACTAAATCGCAATTGACAATCATCTCACAGCCCCCTCCGAAGCATATCCCATTGACTGCAGCAATGATCGGTTTCTTCCCACTCCTTCTCGAAAGTGCCCCGAATCCCATTCCGTTGATCGCCTTGGGTGTGTTTTTGGTATTGAGCTTGTTCCATTCTGTGCTGCTGTATCAGCTTCAGCTTCATACTGATCTCCCTCCCTCCCTTCCTCCCAAACTACTCATCGTATATCTACCTTATTCATCACCTACCTTTCAAATCCGCCCCCGCACAAAACGCCCGACCCGTACCCGTGATGATTCCCACCGACAACGTCGGTTCCTCATCCAACCACAACCAAATTTTCTCGAGCTCTTGCGTGAATTCGGCATTGATGCAGTTTAAACCTTTGGGTTTGTTTAAATGTACGAGTAAAACTCCTGCTGCGGGATACGATATGATGGAGTTTTTGGTTGGAGGTGCTGGGTGCTGGAGTTTGGGTTGGAGGTTTATGGGGGGCATGGTCGTGCGTGTGTGTGTGTGTGGGCGTGGTTTTTCACGGGGATTGGAGGAAGCTCTATCTCTCTCTCTCTCTCTCTGAGATGGTGGGGTTTGAGAGATGTCGAGTGTGTGTATCCTAGGGAGCTGGAGGAGGGAGTGGAGTGTACCTGTTTGTGCTGTCAGGTACATGGTGAGGAGACGCGCTCTCTGAGTGTCTGCCGAGGTTGCTCGTTAATCTGTTTCTTCAATCCTGCATTGATGATAGGCATGATTTATTGTCAGCACTCCCCAGCAGGACGATACGCAATAATACTGTATAGGTACATGTCCTTTCGCCTGCCATACAGATGCATGTTTCGAAGTGCTTGTCGCTGCTTTCTGATGTTGCGACTCGTAGAATCACGTTCGGAACTATTCAACGCGCAACAAGAACGCGACGCATCTTCTAGCTTCCGCTAGCGAGAAAAAATCGAGCAGACTAGGAGGTACAGCTGTGTCGATATACTACCAGGTCGAATTTATTCTGGTTACTCCTCCTAGGTGGTAATGTGTGTTGCTTTCTCTGAGCGGCCGTTCAATGTAGGTAGGGTACAACAGGAAGGTGGTTGAGATGCCTCCGTACCTCACTATCTACCTGAACCAGTCAGTGCATCCCAGCTCGTCTATCTCACAGTCAGCATGAAAGGTATATAGTATACTTCAAGTTCAAGCGTGCCATGGTCGGCCTCCTTAGCTCAGCGGTAGAGCGCGTCACTAGTAGTCTCCTCCAAGTCTCCGTAATGACGAGGTCATCTGTTCGATTCAGGTAGGAGGCATTGATCTTTTCCTTTTTTTTCTTCTTTTTTCCCTTCGTCGCCTGAACCGAGTTTGGCGGTGATTGTTATACAACAACATTCATATCTTTTCCACCCTTTTGCTTTGGAAGAGGAGGATATAGTCCTCCTTCGATTTTGTTCTTCTTTTCTTTTTGCTACTACTCTTCTCCCGAGCGCGCCTCCCCCTTTTCTTGCGCTGGACCTAAAGCTGATTGATATATTATGTATCTTACAGATTAAAGCTATACCGTACCTTTCTTTGCAAACGTGATATGATATATAGGTATGCGTACCAATAACTCATTTCAAATGGACAATAATTGTGACCTATGATTGAGAAGTTCCTGGCTCATGACCACTTTTTCTTCACATTTCCATCTGAACTCGCCAGCTTAGCTGGGCTTGGCTGGGCTGGTTGGCATCGAAAGGGGCGGACTGAGTGAGAGAAAGGAGGGGGAACGAGATGGAACTTCTACAAAAGAATAAGTAGATTAAATTGTTGCAAACGAAACGGGTAGTCTTACGTTTCGTCGAGAACGTTTCGATTCGACAATTTTTCTGGAAAAAAGAAAAGGCAGGAGGGGAGAATAAACGTTCAAGTACGTATTCTTTCTTGGCAAGAAAGGAAGAAAGGAAAGAAAAAGAAGACAAAATGTCTCTCAATGGACTGACTGATGGAGTACGATGATTTGTTATTTGTCTGGTCCTATAAGTATCTTGTACATCTATCTATCAGTCTGCTCTACATGCATCCGCCAAGAGCACTTTGGTTATATATAAACTCGTTCTCGGATCATATGCTGGTGGTGGTGGTGGTGGTAGTAATGATACTGGTACTGGAGGGTTCCTCCGGCTGTTGTCATATATTGGTGATGGAGGTAGTGGGAGAAGATAGTTCTGGCTGGGAATTCTTCTGGTGGTAGCCTTGTCACCAGTATCGCCGCTATCGCCGCTGCTATACCTCCTCCTCTCCGTGACAATGTTATCGCCAAAAATCCAGGGGATTTCTTCTAATGTTCTTTGTTTCGTCTCGGGAAACATGAGCCATGCGACGAGGAAGATCAGGACTGTCGGGCCGAGAAAGACATAGTAGTCTATTGTGAAGTGAAGTATTGAAAGTCAGTCGAGATTCGTTTTTTTCTTTCCCCTCTTTTCGTTTCTCTGTTCGACTCACAATTATGCTTGATCGTCACAAACGCCATTGGTGCCGATTCGGAAAATCCTGCGATAATTGCAAGAGATGCGGCGCCCGTTACGCCCATGACTTTGCTGCGTACGGCGATGGGTAGGACTTCTGCTTGGTAGATTCCTGGAGTGCTGCCGAAACATGCATCTGTTGGCAAAACAAAAAGAAAAGAAGAACGATAGTCAGCCTGATGAGCCAGTTGGTACAAAGCTATAATCATTATTCGGGGAAAGGGGGAGGAGGGTTTCTTTCTCAGGGGAGTTCTCACAATAAACCACCGTAAACAGATAAATCCCCAACACAGCAAACGCCTTTCCAACTGTATTCTCACCAAAAGCAAACTGCCACTGCGTAATCGCACAATAAATTTGACAAAACACACTCCCCGCCAATCCCAACAAGAGAAGATTTCGGCGTCCCCACCGATCAATCACCAATTTATCTGTAAACAGCACCGCGAGAAAACTGACTGTACCATGTGCACCCGCCAACGTCAGACGGTCTCGGACTTCGATGCCCAGCGTTTGGTATAATCGGACTTGGTAGTATCCAATGACTTGTGCGCCTGTCAAACTCGGAATGATGCCGCAAATGAGAGCTACAGCCATGCGGTAGCGAAAGAGTCGGATGCGTTCGGAACTGGCTAGGCGGCGACGAGCTTCGAAATCGATTTGTGCAGTCATTTGGGCGAATTCGTGATCTGCCTCGTCGAGATTGTAGCCAATGCGTAAGCGATCAAAGACTGCTCGCGCGTGGGCTATTCGGCCCTGAAAAATCAAATATCGGGGCGATTCGGGGACAAACGTCGCGAGGCCGATGAGGAGGATACAACTCCAGGGAGTCTGGAGAGCGATGGGGAGACGCCATTGGAGAGATCCATACGGTGCGTAGCTACATGCCATCCCGACCCAGTTGGATATCATGATTCCTAACCCTAGCATGAGTCCTGAACACCCTGCGATGAGGCCGCGGTTGTGAGCTGGTGCTATCTCGCAGAGATAGAGAGCGATGGTGGTATACATGGCGCCTGTGGGCAGGCCTGCGAGAGCTCGGCCGGCGATGAAGGTTTGCATGTTGGTCGACACGGTTTGAATCACGGGACCGATGGCGGCGAAGGCGGTGAGTAGTTGGAGGAAAGGAATGCGACCGATGCGGTCCGCGACAAGGACTTGGAGGAGACAGCCGAGAGCCTGACCAGCGTAGTAGAAGGAAGCGACTGCTCCAATCCATTCTTGAGACGGATAGTTCATGTGCTTGATCCAGCTCGTTTTGGTAATGGTGGTGGTGACAACGCCGCTGTCGTAGCCGGATCTACTACAGATCAGCTACCTAGATGAGCAACAAATTCGCACATGTGGACTTACAGGAAAGTACCGAGACCAACGAACATTGCGAGTGGTAGCAAACCCATTCCATGTTTCGCCATGGCCCAGAGGTATCGGAGTGACTCTAGATCATCGTAATCAAGAGCAGGTCAGGTCACCATCAAGATAGAAGTATCTGAACAGCTGCAAAGCCCGATCAGGAACACTAGACATGCCGCGCCGTTCGTGACGAGGTTCATGGTGGTCTTCCATCGTTTTGGATCGACGGTGACAGGATCAGCACGTCTGGTAACTTTCTTGGTCGTTCTCAACCGCATGTGATTCCCGGCAACGAGAAGGAAGAAGGGGAAACCGATTAGTTTTCGCATGGCTACATGTACAACATGTGCTGCCATGTAGACAATGCTTGCGTCAGCCAGCCTGCAATGGACAGCGCTTCCTAGCCAGCATCAACCGGTGTCCGGAAGCCAAGAGTGTCAAGACGGTCCTCGCCACACGGATCGTGCGGCAGACACCAGGATTCGCTTCCTATAAGAGTAGCTATCCTGGGACAAGTTAGGAATAACGATGGTGCCAAGAACGATTGGGCATTGCAGCCTACACATACATAAGACACCTACTGAGAGCGATGCTCGAGCAAAAGTCCGGTCCTGCTGCAGCAGGATCTTCACCGCAACAATTCATTGCCAAACAAGCCTACGACGCTTCAAAGAGCAGCCGGGGAAAAACGAAAAGAGCTGAATACTGTCAATGTCCAATCAAGTATGATCCTGGCGCGTGAGAAGACATGTTTCCTTGTAAACCAAGACTAAGTATACATACACATAGCCCTAAGCTCAGACCTCTGTGCAGCGCGCGCAGCCATACACGTGGTGGCCATATAACACGGACAGGTCTCCCCCAGGAACGAAAGAAATCGTTCTGGAAGCCTGCGCACAAACGATGGTGATGAGTAGTGCTCTAGAAAGAAAGAAGTTGGTGTATCATCATGAGCTTCTACGGGGAAGTTGGAAAGGGAATCGTGCGTCGGTCGTGAAATGCTGGTATCGTTGTTCATGCTCTATGGTGTTTCATGTTCTGTGGTCGTCGTTCAATAAGTGAAAAAGCAAGGAAGAAAAAGGATCACTGAAACGATCGTCTAGTCTCGCGATATCTCCAGCAAGCAAAGCTGAGCTCAAGCCACCCCTGGCGAGCACATATTCAAAAATCGTAAAAATCTGTCAGTGTACTCGAGCAGTGTTGTTGTTGATGATCAGTTTCAAAGTGCCTTGCGAGTCGGCTGTGGTCGAGACCAGATGGAGCAAGCCACGCATATTGACATGGGCACCCAGATGGGTGCGTCCCCCACGCCGGCTGTAGACCTGGGCGAGGACATGATTCTCATGTGAGCCCTGGCTGATTTTCAACGCCGTGAGAATGCGATGGGTTAACGTGTCGGTTTGTGTCACGCCCGCCACATCGACTTCAACAAACGTGCGGTCCCCCGTAGAGACCATGATACATTTATCCTCTTGTTCGTCTGGGCTGCGAGGCGACTTGGAGGAAATGCGCAGATTCTTGAATCGGAGGACAGCTTTGTGAAGGGTCCAGAAGCCAGCAGTACCAGGAAATGTTGTTGATGTTGTTGTGGAAGACGCGGGAGATGCGTGGTCAAGGACATCACCTGTTGCGATTGAGCCCGCAATGGGAGTCTCACTGGGCTGAACGTGGTGGACCTGTTTCAGATGGCGAGCGACGTCTTTCGGGTAGAGAAAGCGCTTGATCTTGCCGCTCATGTTGCACTCGGGGCACGAGTGCTTCTTCTCCTCTTCGGGAGCGTGTGTGCGTCCGTAGTGCTTCTTCTCGTCACACGAACGACTGAAGACGTGTCCACAGCCTTCGCGGCATGGAAAGCCATTTGGGACCTGCTTGTGACGCTTGCTGTTCTGTTTGACCAGCCCACTCATGGTGCCATTTGTATCTGTACGTCCTCTTTTCGACAGCGACCTGGTCGGATGAACGAGAGAGGCCCCCTGGTCCGCCGCCGAGGGGACTACGGTGAGTGATGGACGTTCTGCCACGCTGGGCTGCTGACTGTGGGCTGCGTGTGCCGAGACGCCATTGCAAGTGCCACAAGGCAGACGGGGCGATGGTGCACGGAGGGGACGTGAGGCGGTCGACGCGTTGGTCTTGGCCAAGGGTACTCCGGTACCCGTCTGGTATGCCTCAGGCTTGATCAGATCTTCGAAGCCAAAGTCGACATCAGAGTTCGAATCTGAGGATGGTGTAGCGCTGCATCGAGGCTCGCAAGTCGGGTCGGGAGGTGTAATCGGAGATATGGGTCGTTCAGCAATGGGGAATCCGATATAGGATGTCGACGGCGAGGGTCCCGTGGACAATGTCAGGGCCGGTGGGCTGGAGAGCGGGATCTCGAGAGCGTCATGGCGGATATACTGCCTGAGCTCACTGTCCTCGGCATTCACATCATCGTAGGCAGCGGCAGCGAAGGGTGGGTTGAAATTGTAGCCCACGAGCTCATCCTCGAAGTCTTGTCCGAGCAGGCCGGTGTCGCGCTTGGCGTGGTGTCCGTGGGCGTGGGGTGTACCGGGCTCTACTAGCTGAACCATGTCAGCCATTGTCGCGGCCCTGAGGCTCAGCAGAATGTGCCTGTGGAGAACAGGCAGTGATCATAGAATGGATGATGATGATGATGGTGGTGGTGGTGGTGGTGGTGATTGCAGAGGACATCCTGAGGAGAAAAGAAGGCCTTTCAGCTCGTTCGGACCGGTCAGGCTGAGAGAGAGAGAGGACGCCCTCCCACGAAGGATTCAGTTGCTGGCGTCCCGAAATAGAGTTTGTGATATGGGTGAGCAGACGCCGATAAGTGAACCGTGCTGCTGTAAGCGCTGCCTTCTCTGCTCCCCATCATGTTGTCACTTGTCCCTTTGCCTATACCACTGTTCAGTCCCCGCTGAGAATTGCGAGTATTCACTCGGACACGTTCTTGGCCGGCAACGATTGAGTCAGGTAGTCCAGCTGACAGTACGAAGCCCGGTGCTTCTTGTGCAGTCTGTACCTATGGAATTAACCGGCGGACCTGCAGCAGCAGGAAGCTTGACGGTCCCCAGAGAGTCTGCCCTTGACCGGAAGAAAAAAATACTCGCTTCGGCCCTAGCTCCATATGCTTATCGACTGTGAGACTGCATTATCTACATCTACCTGCGTCCAGCCGAGCGTATGTGGACACGATGACCCCGAAGACAGTCACGCCCATGTCGCCAATATAGCTTGAGAGAGAAAGCAGTAGAGTTGACCCCGAGTTCTACCTGAGCCTTTGACTGAGCAGGCAGAGAGGTACGATGATCACTGATAAATGTCAATTCTCGCCCAAGCAATGGCGAAGCTGGAAGCGGAGTTCAAGTGGTCGTACCACCCCGAGTAAAGCGGTGTATGAGGACATGATCCGACATACTTGGTAAGTGCTGCCAAAGAAGTGTTGGATACAGAGCACGTGTATTAGATTCTGCTGAATTGGGCCGCCTGCCAGGGCGTCGAGCTGGTTGATGCAGCAAACCTACATAATGACAGCATTCTCCAACAAACTACCGAGAACCATTCTTCACGGCAACTGGTCGATCGATCGCTGAGAGAACGGCCATCATCACTCTGTCAAGTCGCACGCACGATAGGCCAGGGAAAAACTCCCTTGCTGGCCGAGGGCTTTCGACTCCGCATGAGAAACTCTAAGCACTACCAACACCACCCAAGAAAGTCCGAAAGGTATATAACTTCAACACCTGCAGGCGGAAAGCAGAATGCCCAAGGTGGAATTTCCCGCGCAATGACGCTCCTCACCCTCACCCTCCTCTTCTTCCACAGCGTCGGTTTCGTCGCAGGTCAAATCTACGATGTCTCGAATTCCATCACTGCGGCCACTGGAATCTTGGACACCAGCCCCAATTCTTCCTTCCTAGGCAACTACTACAACTTCTGGAACGTCGACGCCGCCTCCTCCACCTGGGACCTGACCCGATCAGCTCGCATGGCAGTCACCTCGCCCAAAACGATCCCTATGCTCGGCATGCGAAAGACAGCCATCATCGAGCCGAATCGGACCGCATACATTATCGTCGACATGCAAAACTTCTTCCTTCATCCCCAGCTTTCACCGAATGCCACACGAGGACGCTTAGCTGTCGGACCGACATTGGATATGATCCACGCGTTTCGGAAGAATGCTATGAAGATCTTGTGGGTCAATTGGGGGATTGATGCGTATGATTTATTGACTATGCCTCCGGCGTTTCTCGATACGTTTGCTACGGACCATACGGCTGCGACTAGCTTTTGCTCGGATATGGGCGTGCTTCAAGATGGTGGAATGGAGATTGCAATGGGTGGCAAATTGTGTCGTGGATCGTGGAATGCGAGACCGTATGGTCCACTGTATAAGGAAATGGTCAAAGGGATTGAACATGGTACAGATGTATTGCTTCACAAAAGTGAGTTGCATTTTCTTTTTATTTGTTCTCAAATTACACAAAAAGATTGCCTGTGCGATACTGAGCCTTCTTTAAAAAGACCGCTTCTCCGGTCTCTGGGGCGCCCAAACCCCCCTTGGTCTCTACCTCCAAGAAACAGGCATCACAACCCTCTTCATCAGCGGCGTCAACAGCGACCAATGCGTCTGGTCCACTCTCATAGACGCCTTCTTCAAAGGCTTCGACATCGTCTACGTCGAAGACTGCACTGCAACAACCAGTCCCTGGTACGCAGAGGAGATGGCGCGATACAATGCGGATTTCAATGGGTTTCTGGCGAATAGTACAGTGGTTATTGATGCGTTGGAGAAGCAGCAGCAGAAGCAGCCGAAACCAGTCTTGCCGGGTAATGGGACGAATTTGACGTATCATGTTCCTCCTCTGCATAAGAAACGGAAGGGATTGTTTGATCCTCGTTGATGAGAGTGATGAGGAGGAGCTCTGGTGGGAGCTCGATGTATATACGCATGACAATAATGATAATGAGATATGATGGACCGATGGTGCTTACCTAGGTATAGGTACCTTGGGTACCTATATATGAGTGTGTATCACAAATGTGGACATCCGGTTTCGTTCTCAAGCTGCAGGCCACTGAAAGGGCGCTACAGCAATGATTGATTGATCCCTTGTTTGACGCCCGCATTCTATTATGTGCCACGTGGACTGACTGTTCATGGGCAGTATAGACTTTTGGCAAAAACATTGAGCTTGTGAGAGCCCCGCGCCCCCACCAAAAACGGAATTCGAAAAGAAAAAGAAAAATGCAAAATAACAAGCTGAGCTGAATGAACAACCTACATCAACGGACTGGACCATCGCCAGAGAGTTACTTTCGTCGAGGTTTGAACTCGAGACCTTCAGTGTGTTAGACTGACGTGATAACCAACTACACCACGAAAGCGGCTTGCTTGACGGTTTTTCCAGGGGTATGTTGTTTATCAAAGCTCGGACGGGTAGCTCCGAGTGCATGGAAATCGATGCAACAGTCCGTCACTTCTCGTGAAGAAGGCCAACGTTACATCTCACGCTACCTCCTACCAACATGATGTGCCTTACTATACAACATCCTACTACAGATTGTTGCCTGATATACAGATCTCCTAGTGTTCCCAGAAAACACGTCTCCGCACATTCGCAAGAGGTACATTGACTTCATTGCGCAAACGGGCCAGAGTTTTCACGAACCACCCAAGTTACACACGCAGTAGCTACTTCTTTCTCCCTGCCAACCCCATCCACGACTTTTCTTTCGCGTCCCTCGGACTTCTACTTTCCTTTCTACAGGTACTTTGGCCTCTCCTCTAGGACCTCAGTTCTGCTTTTCCTTGCCGCGAGAAGTATGGGGATATCTTGGTCTTCACCTTCATCCTGCTGGGCAAAAAGGTTACTGTGTGCCTAGGTAGGCACCAAGCTAGGCTCTGCTCCCAAGGGACCCTTTTCTCCATCTGCCCTCCCCATTTCGTTATGTGTGAAAGTATTTGCTGGCAAAAAGGCGGTATAAACGGGTTGGGAAGCAAAAACTGGATTTCCCGGGTAGGTGCCTAGGTACGCTTCTGACACATGCAGTAGGTATGCGTTTGTCTCTCTGAGGTGCTTTGGCAGTTTCCGTGGCCGTCATATCCACCACAGTGACAGCAGACATCGAGCATCCGGCGGCGGCTTGCATGCAACAAGAAGTCGTTTGCATGCAACAAGGAGTCGTTTGCATGCAACAAGGAGTCGTTTGCAGAGGATACCCGCAACCCTGGGCTACCTCAACACATGTGTTTGTTGCGCCATCTCTTTATCCATTGCTTCTCGGATGTTTCGCTATATTTCAGGGCCTTCCCACCGCAAGAGTGTTCTGTCACATCATCTTCCGCGCCCTGCACCATGTCTGACGACGACGACAATGCTGCCCTATCTGCGCTGCAGTCTGCCCAGTCAATCAAACGATTGCGACAGATATCCTCCCTACGTGCTGGGGGTATCAGCGACAAAGTCAACCTGCCCCAACTGATAGTAGCTGGCGACCAATCAGCCGGCAAGAGTTCTGTCTTGGAGGGCATCACGGGCATTCCGTTTCCACGGGAGGGTACGCACTCCATCAGGCACAATGGAAGAGAGTCTGCTGATCTTGTGACTTGTCTACCGCAGAGGGTGTTTGCACCAAGTTCCCTACCGAGGTCATTCTCGAGCACACGGAAGGTCCAACAACGGTCTCCGCCTCGATCATACCACACTCGCTGCGGCAAGGCGAGGAGCGGGCTGGACTTCAAGCCTACTCATCCAGTATTGCTACCCTCGAGAAGTTACCAACCATCATCGCCGAGGCAGGTGCCCTGATGGGCCTTCGTGGCTATGGCAATAACGATCAAGGACCGTCATTCGTCGAGGACGTACTCCAGATCAAAGTCACAGGTCCGTCTGGTCTACACCTGAGCATCGTTGACCTGCCGGGTCTTATCTCGACTCCCAGCGAAGAACAGACCGAAGAAGACATGAACACTGTCCACAGGATAGTCGACTCGTATCTCGAGAATCCGCGCACCATCGTCCTGGCGGTGGTTCAAGCCAGCAACGACATTGCCAACCAAGGCATTATCCGCAAGTCCAAGAAGTTCGACCGAGCTGGGCAGCGCACTGTGGGCATCATCACCAAGCCTGACTTGATCAATGTTGGTGCCGAAGGAAGAATTGCCGCACTGGCAAAGAACCAGGACTCCACGAGGCTAGAGCTTGGCTTCTTTCTGCTCAAGAATCCTACTCCGAGAGAACGAGAAGACATCGTCACGCAGAAGCAACGCTCCGGGAATGAGCTGCGCTACTTCCAGTGTTCCCCATGGAAAGAACAAAGCCTGGACCCGTTGCGAGTGGGCATCGACAACCTCAAAACTTTCATTCAAGACTTGCTCGACCAACACATCGAGAGAGAACTTCCGAAGGTCCGTGACGATATCAAGTCCGTTATCAGGACCACCGAAGAAGAAATCATTGCCTTGCCGCCAGAGCGGTCAACTACTGGCCACATTCGACAGTACCTATCTGATATTGCCATGCAGTACCACAGTGTTGCGATGGCAGCTCTGAATGGTGAATATCACACTGGCTATGCTTCATTCTTTGCTACTGATGACACGACGATCGGATCGACCAGACTCCGAGCGCTTATTCACATCATGAACACTGATTTCTCTCAGATTATGAGAGATAGGGGCCAGATGTTGAGGGCAGAAAAGCAAGAATACGTAGAGCCAGCCATCAAGAGTACCAGCTCGGTCCATGGCCCCAAGAAGAGTAAGAAGAACAAGAATTTCTCGGCACTTCCAGAGCCATATGCCGACGTATTACCTGTGAACGATGGACAAATTCCACCGCAGATTGCAAATCACGAACAAGAGAGTGCCATAGAGCAAGACTGCGTGACAGAGAGTGAGATGAGAAATTGGGTGAAGAGGGCATGTCACAGTCTAGACGGATATTTTGTCCCTTTCTAACGCTCACAGTACAGATCTATCAGACTACTCGCGGCCGCGAGCTTCCGGGGAACTGCAACCACACGCTACTGACCGAGCTTTTTCACGGGCAATCCAAGCCATGGCAGAGGATCGCGACCGAGCACGTCGCGAACGTCCACAACAGTACTGTTCGATTCGTGAACCACGTTCTGGCCTACCTGAAGATTGAAGCGCATGTGCTCGTAGGAATTAAAGAAGGCATCGAAGTCGCATTACAAGAAAGCAAGACCAAGGCCGAAGAAGAACTGTCGAAGCTGTGGGCCGATGAACAAGAGCATCCGATCACCTACAATCACTACTACACTGACAACGTCCAGAAATCGCGTCTAGACGGCACACAAAAAATGCTCGAGCGCGCCTTGGAGACTGCGAAGGTCATTAAAGAGGATTTCCTCGGAACCAAATCGATTAGCAACATCAGTGTCGAAACGCTCATCGCTGCCGTCCGCAGCAATGTGGTCGTCGATATGGATGAACAAGCTTGTTCAGAGGCTCTGGACGAGTTGAAGGCATACTACAAGGTCGCTCTCAAGACCTTCGTAGACAACGTCTGCAGGCAGGTCGTAGAGCGCCACCTCCTACGTAACCTACCCAGCATATTCTCTCCGCGAGTGGTCGCAATGTACACGGATGAGGAACTCGAGCAGATTGCGGGTGAGAAACCGGAGATAGTGAGAAAGAGAAAGCAGCTTCGGGAACAACTTGGAAACCTCAGAGTTTGGCTAGAGGTATTGCGGAAGTAGTTGAAGGTACTTGAAGGGAGAGGTACCCGCAGCCTTGATAGGTAAAATGATACCTTCAGGTACTACATGTGTCACGATAGTCGATCTACATGCAGCGTAAACGATGCTTTCCAACCTCTCTTCTCGATGTATATCAATATCTGCTTTCGAGAAACTCTTCAGACGTCAATAATACCTACCTTGCGTGCCTCAAAAAGTATCCTTTGGCGCGAAAGTCTCCTGTCGGCTGTATAGAGAGTCTTATAGCGGGGTCATTTACGAACCCCTCACGTGTCCGACCCGGCTACTCCTAGGGATGGCTATTATAGATGACTCCGGTATGTACATACCTTATTGTTCGAAAACGATCACATATATCTCTATACTACCTTCCATTATCACTCTACTCGACCAGCACGCTCGAAGGGGAACTCGCTAACTGGATGACATTTCTTGATGTCCAAAAAGAAAACAACAACAACAACAACATAATGGCTCCTACTACCAAGACCGCATACGTAACAGGTCAGTACTGTACCTTACTGTACACATGGGGAGCATCGATGGATACATGTATATCTCGAGAGGGTTTCTTCGAATCTATTGTGGAAAAAGAAAATAAAAAAAAAAAAAAAAAAGAAACAACAGAAAGCATCACAACCAGTTAACTACAGACTATTTGACTGTTGGATGACTGACTGACTTGACTTTCAACTTACTTACAACAAAAGGCGGAGCAAGTGGAATCGGACGAGCAGTCGCCGAGATGTTGGCGAGAAGAGGGTATGAAACTACCTACCCACTTTCCTGTAACCAAGACCTTCTCCAGCCTGATTGAATGAACAATTATTGTTACGAATGAAGCTTACCTACTCACACTTCGTTTAGGATTCGAGTCGCAATCGCAGATTCCAACCTCGCACAAGCAGAAGTCGTAGCGAGAAGCTTGACCCAAGACGCACTGGCAGTAGGCGTGGATGCAGCGAAATGGGAATCGCAAGTGGAAGCTTTCGAGAGAGTGTTGCGGGACTTGAAACGCGTGGATTATGTTTATGCTAGTAAGTATCTAGTACATATATATCGCTGGGACTCTTGTGAAGCATCAACCCCCCGTACCTAGGTAACGAAGCTGACTGACACGATACTTGGTGAGTAGTCGCTGGAATAGGCGAGAAGAGCTGGATTCCCAATGATCCGACTCAGGTTGGTTTCGTCAAACCGAATCTTGCGGTGTTGGATGTCGATCTCACGGGAGTGCTGTATACCGCTGCTTTGGCGATTCAGCAGATGAGACGCCAGGAGCCAGATGAGGATGGTTGGAGAGGAAAAAGTACGTCTAGACACACACACACCTGTGCCACCCGACATCTATACAAAAGCTGACTTGATGTTGTGATAAGTTGCGGTTACGGCTTCCGTTTGCGGATTCTATTGCGTGCCCACACTTCCCATCTATACAGCTGCCAAGCATGGAGTCGTGGGTTTCGTGCGCAGCTATGGCAAACATCTTCCGCGAGAGCAAATCACGCTGAACGCGATATGTCCTGATGTGGTCAGGACGGGGATTTCAAAGGAAGATTTCTACTCCGTCATGGAGGCGAAAGGTTTGCTTGTTCCGATGGAGCTCGTGGTACAGGCGTTTGAGCAGTGCTTGGACAGCAGCATCTCGGGCGAGACTCTAGAGATTGAGCCCAAGACCGGCATCGTGTCTAGATCTGGTCCGGAGCCTCTAGACAAGGAGACCGAAGAGTCAATGGACATGCTGCATGCAAGAGGCGCCCCTCTGCATGCGATAGGGACCAAGCTAGCCTCGTAGCAGTATTGATCAACGTGTATGATGTCTGGTGTCTGCAGCATCCGAGACGTGGCTTGCGTGGGCGAGCAGGAATTTGCAGCACGTCAGTGTGTACTTGCAAGCTTTGGTCCACTGCTCTTCTTGGCCGAAGTTGCCCAGCTTGATACTGACGTCCCCAATCTTGTCCTTGACGATGGGATATGGCATCTTCAGACCGGGCGAGGTGCGCTCCACATGCTGACCAACTTGTCGGAGGCATTCCAGAAACGCTACCATCGCATTATCAAAGTTCCGGTGCAAGAAACCTAGACCCAATGGCAGGTCACCACTGCTGAACAGCTCGAAGACTGTCTTTTTCGGCTTGCCTTCTGATGTTGAGGCGGACTGTGAATACTCTAGTTTGATGACCTTGGATGTGGAGCCGACAGGGACTAATTCGAACCCTTCGAGCTTGTGTCCCAGCTTGCCGATGACAACTGTAAGCAGCAAGAGCGTCTGACCCCAAGCAGCATTGATCTCGGGCCAATCAACCGACTGTTCGGGAGTCCTCCCAAGACGCAGGCCATTGATGGTGCCAAAGGTGCCGTCATGCCCAATACAGAAAGTATCATTGTACACGTTAGTACGTTGCAGTGCTTCCAGCACCTTTGTATCATGAGCCAGCTGGGTGTGAAGACTGTCCCGCTCTTCTCGAAAAGGGGTAAGTTCAACAGTGAATGCGTTGCGCTCGCGCCAGAACTGTTCCTCCTCCTCGTCGAGAGCCTCGGCTTCGGCATCGAGAGCAGCCATCTCATCTTCCATGCGAGCCTTCTCTGCCTCGAGCGCCTCAAGTTCTTCCAGAGCTTTCTTCTCGCGTCGTTGGGCATCTTCGAGGGCACGCTGAGTCTCTGCTTTCTCTTCTTCAGTCGGTATATCTTGCTGAGCTCGCTTCAAGAACTCGACATAGGCGTCTCGTTCACGTGTCACGCCCGTCTGTCGCTTCTGCAGGCCTTCCAGAAGGAGCTCGGTGCATTCGGAGCATACCGGGTGGTCTATATCGGATCGAGCAGCCAGTATCTCAAAGAGTCTGCGCGTCGTCTCCAGCTCCTCGGACATCGCGGGCTGCCCGTCGTCTACACTGCCGTTTGTGGCTTTCTTCGCACTCGACTTGTTCCGTGCTGAGGCTCCGAGCTTTGGTGCAACTTGCGAGCCGGGAAGCATGATATATGACATGTCTTGCTTGTGTCGGCCTGCACGAACATCGCGCTTGTATATCGGAGTCGCTGCTTGTTGGGAAACAGTGTCGTACAGCTGCCTTCTCTCCTTGGCTGCTGCTGAACGCGGTGCTTCGGGCGCCTTCGGCGCGAGCACTGGAGCAGCATCGGCCAGGATCTTGAATGATGCCGGATTGAGAGTCTCGAGAGAGGCGTCGATGCGCAGAGGCGTCTTGCATTTCTGGCACTGCAAGGCGGCCATGGCGGTGGCGTGGTCTATACCGGGCTGTGCTTTCAATTTCCCATCACTCCGCTACCATCGTCGAGTAGACATGAACCATTTGAGGAGTAGAGGCACAAGTCAGTTCGTCAGTTTGTCAGTCAGTCATGCAAGCCAGTCCGGTTTGGCATCTGAAGTGAAGTACCTCGAGAAGGACTGTGGTGTGTGCGTGTGACGTGACGCGACGCGATACCATCATATCACGGGTATCTCACTGCATGATAATGTAACTATTGTAAAGCCCCTAAGTCATTATTGATCTTACTGAAAGCGGTAGGCTCAACCATGATATAGGTGGGTCTCGGTATCAAGGAGTAATATGACTAAGCGAAGCCTCCTGTAGCCAAGACTTCTAGAGTAGGTTCCTCCCAAGTTCTTCCCCCCTCCTCAACGCCATCAACCATCATCTCTTCCGTGTCCAGGCAAATAACAATCACTTCACCAATGAACACTGCTCGCCGACCCTCCAAAATAACACCTCGGGACCGTCGGAAACGCCATCAGCTTCGATGGATGGGCCCAGGAAGCACACTACGACTTTCAATCTTGATATCGAATGCCATCACCAAGCCCACACAGCTTCCCATGCCAATTTCCCAGAGCATCTCATCTCCTCCTGAGCTTCTATTGATCTGGTGTTGAAGAACAGTCCAATCGTGTCGGGCAGGTGTTGGTATGTACATTAATGACAAGCACATTTTCCCGTCTGTTCGTTGCATTTCGGCTTGTAGGGAGGTGCACAGTTCTCGGCGAAATCGGCACATCCCGATTTACAAGTTTGGCTTGGCTGTCCATCACACATTAGAGAAGTCGATAACGTCCAAGTCTGCCAGAGTACTTACAATGCAGTTGCACACTTTCTCAGTCGCTGCCTTGTAGGAGACTTTGCGGTATCCCGATGGGCAAGTGACTCCTGCACATGTGTCCCTCCTTGTGAGATGGTTCATGCTCCTGAATGCCTCGGGCATGACCGTAACCTCTCGCCGGTATGGGAAGCCATCGAGCTGTTCGCACTGTACGAGTGCAAGTAGGCTGGCTACGAGCAAGAAGATCGAGAGCAGACGGTTGAACATGGTGATGGCGATGATGATGGTAGTAGCAATGCTGATGGTGATACTGCTAGTGCCGCCAATGATGACAATTTCAGAACGTCGTCGTAGCGAGATGTCGGTATGTATATATAGGCAAGCTGCATTGATCAACAGATACAAGTAACAATTTGTTATCCTTGCTACATGCAGTCAGGCCTCATGAGTAAAACGTTTCGACACCACGTACATCAACGACTAGTTCTGCAGTCCCTGCTACTTCATAAAATCATCTTCGCTGACGCCTCCAACATAAACAAGGCTCGAGAATTGTGCTCACTCTGTAGGAAAGTGGCGCAGGAGATGAAGCAGCCAATCGCAACGACGAACGCAGGTCCTCACCTCAGGAGTAATCCGTCGTGTATGAGGTAGTGGTACCATGAACGTTGTTGCGGCCTAAGTTATTCCATGCGCCAGAAGAAACAACCACTTTCCTAAGTTTAACCCAGCTAGGATCACAACCCTTCTCTATCAAATTCAAGAATAGAGTTCAACGTATATACCCTCACCCACCGGGAGTCGGTCAGAAAATAGTCCAAGGGCGACAGGGTCGGTTGGATCGGGAGTTATTGAGTGCACATATATGCAAACCAGACGGTACGGTCGGCGGCCCTGCATCTTGAGCAAATTCTTGGAACTTTGTGAGTATAGTAGCTTGATCTGGTAAAGTCCCAATGCCACGTTTGATGAATTGGGGTTGTTGGTTTCATCCTTCTCCTCGTCCGGATACTCGGCACCTTGCAAGTTGCTCACGAGGAGTATGTAAGTCTCATAGCCGGAAATTGTCATATCTTCTGCCGACGGCGACGACAGTCGGAAAGGACTCCGACGACAGTCATGCCCCTTTCTTTTTCGAACCTGCAAGCAAATTATAAAGGGAGCACCGAGTATGTAAAGACATCTTACCATGCGAAACGTGGACGAAAGAAGAAATTTGCTATTGCTATTGTAACAGACACGCGACTATTGTAGATCAGGCACTTCTGCTGCCAGCGTAGGACTGTCCTATGAGTTGCGGACATCCGGTCGAGGCTGGGTGTTGAGATTGTTTCTTGTTCTTGAAGCCGGTCTTTGAGCACAACCCGAGCTTGCGAGCAAAATAACAACCGGACATATCTTCCGGGCCAGGAGGGAAGTAGGTTAGCGCTGACAGCCTGCTAGCGCTGAGCGCTATACGCAACGCGCCGCTAGTCTAATGAATTTAATTGGTGGCATGTCATAGAGTTCCAGCTAGGGCAACCACTTCAGGTCGCTCTGACTATCTGACAGGTTCAGTAGCGTCTGTGTTGCAATTTCTTACGGCTGTGGAGGCCTAATGAATAGAAGCAACAACGAGTCTAGAGAGCGAGAGAGGCGTACCTCGATGAAATTCCAATCACACTGACATCCATCCCGGTGAAGGGCATAGGGACAACGGCATATCCGGAAACCCAGCCTATCATGAGCACCATCAGTTTGGATGAGCAGGACAACAATATTCATATCCCCGGACGATGAGCCTGTGTGAGCAAGGAGCCAAGGGCTTATTGCACGGACTATTAATATCACATTAGTAACAGCGCACCATGACTTCGGACTGAGCATCTCTCATGTCCAAGATCTCGGATTTGCCTTGTGATCCGGACCGGAAAACATCAAAGAGTCGTCAGCTGCAGATTTTACATCGTAGAATTCGAGGGCGAAGAACACTACGATGATATCCTTCTCGCAATATCCATGCACCATGTTCTCATCGATGCTGGCGTCCATCTGTTAGAATTGTTGCTCCCACGACCGGCCGAACGCAATTTCAACCTCAGACGCAGTGTATCCAGTTGGTGCACGCGGCGGCCTCTAGTATAGCGGCGACCCAGTCGTTTTCCTTGCGCCTACTTATGATCCTTTCGAAAGGCCCCAGATACCTTGTGGATGATATCGTAGACTACGGGTATGTTCATGCGACCTTGTCGGCTTCGGCATGATTGGTAGGCTTGCGTTTTTGATTGCTTCGAAGGCCGTGTGCTCGTCTGCCGGAGCCGAATGGTAGTGTCCATCAGCACTTCTCGTGCAGTCCTGGTCTTCTGGAGAGTGAGGATCGCAAAATCATGTGTAGGCAGTTCAATTATCTCTCATTGGAAGTGGAAGGCGACATTGGAGGTACCTGAGGTACATATCCCCCTAAGTGTATTAGGTAAGCGTGTTCGCAGCGGGACGGAATGGGACGGGACGGCATCCTGCAGCGTCGGCGCGCATCGTCACAAGCTGCGACGCGTTCTCCGGCCCCGACGCGAGCCTCAAAATCCAATCTGCCCCCATCCAACAATAACATCAACAACATCAACACCAAGCCTCCCGGCAATGACACAATAAAGATGCCTCCACTCGTCCGTCGCCGGCCGCTCATCGAGCGCCTCAAAGCCTGGCTCGACCCACTGGACCTGCTGCTGTGGCTGGCGGAGGAGCTGAATGATGATGCATATGAGCACTGGCTGCAGCTGTGGTCGACTCCCATCGGCCTGGCACTGAACATCGTCTTCATTCTGGCCACGGGCGCGAGCAGAAGAGCAAGAGGCAGGGGCAGTGATGATGTGTTTGGCGACGAGTACAGGAGTGGGACGGGATGGTTTGCCTGGCTGGTGCGTAGCACTCTCCCGGCCGGACGAGTCATGTATATCAAATAGACACGCTGACAAGGTGAGTCTGCAGGCTTCTTTCCTTGTCTATGTTCTGGTGCTTCTCAGCATCTCGAACGCTCTATTCACATTCTGGAGACGACGATCGTATCGCCTCTTCGAGCAGTCAGTCGACGTCCCACCACCAACCCCATCAGCCCATCGAGTAAAGGTGGACAGCTCGCCCATGTCTTCTTCACCACTGCGATACATGCAGGCGGTATTGACTTCAGCCACGGCCTCCTCCAGAGCCTACCCTGATCCCGAACGCGAGGTCTGGGAGCTCAACCTGTGGGATCCCAAGCCATTCAACCTCAACATATTCACCCTGTTCTCTCCTGGACACATCGTCATCTACAGTCTCCTCCTACCGCCCACAGCTTCGGACCCACGGCCTTCTGTCACAGTTTTTACGGCAATGGCGTTCAGTGCACTGCTCTCGGCACAGTTGTGGATGCTCAAGGCATCTTTCAGCCAGCAAGCAAAGGACTCTGCGCTCATTCATGGTGAGGTCATGAACGAATACGACACCAAATATGTGCATCCAAACCTCATACGTCCGATGCGAGATGTTGGTATACAGACTCGCGTAGCTGGCAACACCTCTCGAACTAATCACACACGCGAAATCGATGTCTATACACCCACCACCATCATCAAGCGTGGCTTCAGGACACATCCGAATCCGAATTATGCTCGAGAGTACGACCCATATGGTCTAGCTTCACGCCCGGAGGATTCGAAACGTAACCCCGGGTTTCCGGATACACCCACCAACGGCTACGTCAACAGAACCACGCAGTCATACTCGCGACCGAGCACAGCATTGACTGACTTCTCGTCCCCTCTCAAGCCGCATCACGAGCGACTGCGCGAGCGGAGTCCGATCAAAGGTGACGGAGGAAGCATGGGGGTGTATAGCCATGCCGCAAGTCCCCTCAGGAAGGCTGCTAGCAGCAACCATTTGAAACCATTGGCAGGCGACCTCAGAAGGACAACACTTGGGAGCCCCCTGAATCGTAGGAGCGCCTCTGGTCCTGGCGGTGCAGACCCGCTCGATCTTGCTCGACGTAGAGACACTGGCAGATTCTGAGTACTTCTGATAAAGCAAGCTAGCCTTCGAGAGCGCGTATACCACTTTAGCTGTTCTGACGGGGCCGTAAGTCGCGAGATTGGGCACATTGGTCTTATTCCAGAGCTTAGCTTGAGCCACGAGACGTGCTCTTCAGCAAGATTGTAATCCAAGCATTGCGGATCTTGCCCCGTTCTCGATACAGAGACTGGTCGATCTCATGATTGAAAGGTCAATCATGAGTGCGCGCCACGGAATCGAGGTGAGTACATCTCTCGAGAATATCTGTTAGAGTGGACATTCCGGCCATGCGGGCCGACAAGGGATGAAAGTCATAGATGAGTAAGCAGCACAAACGTCATCGTCATGTACCTGGTATACAGTACATGTACATTATTCTCTCCCTCATCCAACAACAATCATCCTGTCCTCACTTACAGTGAGACAAACCAAAATGGCACTTCGAACGCTCGGCGCGAAGGCTGCTGCCGCACTGGACGAAGAGCTCATGTCGAGCGGTGCCTTCACCATTGATCAACTAATGGAGCTCGCTGGTCTCAGCGTATCTCAAGCACTCTACCAATTATCGCCACCTTCCAAATCCCCCAACGTCCTCATCGCGTGCGGGCCGGGAAACAACGGCGGAGACGGCCTCGTAGCAGCTCGACATCTGCATCACTTTGGCTACAAGCCAACCCTCTACTATCCCAAACAAGGCAAAGCAGAAATCTACGCACGCCTACGAAAGCAGCTAGAGCAGCTCCAAGTGAAATTCACAGAAGATTTTCCATCTGCTTTGTCTCAATCAGATTATGTCATTGATGCGATTTTTGGCTTTAGTTTCAGTGGGGAGGTGCGAGAGCCGTTTCCGGGGGTTATTAAAGTCCTTGCTGAATCGAGGATTCCTGTGCTCGCGGTGGATGCACCTTCTAGCTGGAATATTGAAGATGGTCCACCAAGTGATGGACCGGGGAAGGGATATCAACCTCATGCTCTCATTTCACTTACTGCGCCGAAGCCGCTCAGCAAGTGGTTCAAAGGAAGACATTTTGTGGGAGGCAGGTTCGTTGGCAGAGAGATTGCTGAGAAGTATGGCTTTGATATTCCTCCCTACAAGGGGAGCGATCAAGTTGTGGAGGTCGCTGCAAGTGGCGAGAAGCTGTAACAGGCTGACTTTGAAATCAAACTTCATGAACAAACTCTGGACTCTGCAATCCAGTACTTTCTAGTCCTGCCAAGCTCAGTCAACCTCTCTCTCTCTCTCTCTCTCTCTCTCTCTCTCTCTCTCTCTCTCTCTCTCTCTCTCTCCCTCTCCCTCTCTCTCAACCCTCTTCCCCATCACTCATTCATAAATATAACAAAACTTCCCTCTCATGGTACTCAAAGCCTCCCCAATCGTCATGCCCTCAAACCCATCAATCACACCCAAATCAAACCGATCCTCCAGCCTCGCATCACGACTCGGCGGAGAATTCAAAAACGTCACCGTCCCATCCACCTCCTCCCAGCGGCGCGGGAGATTCCCATTCTGCCAAATCCACCACACACGATCGATTTGCGCATGATGCAACCAAAACCACGGTTCGCCAGGACTCGTGTAAAAATCGCCTCCGGGGTCTCCTCCGACGATGTAATGCCCCGCAGTGTGGACGCCATATTCGGGGTTGGTGGGGGAGAAAAAGGCGGATTGCATGGTATCTTGGAAAGTGCCGACGGTGGGGGAGAGGGTGATGAGGGAGGTGATGTTGGCGTCGTTGGCGCCGAGGGCGGATTGGATGGAGAGGTCGCGGCGGATGCAGCGGGGGTTGTAGCCGAGACCGTCTGGACGGGGGTTGGGAGGGATGGAGGAGGAAGAAGAAAGATTATAGCCTGATAAGCCGATGATGGTGGGGCCGAGGTTGGTGGTCATGTTTGCAAATGGTCCGGATGTGATGCAGCCGCCTCCTTCCTGAGGATCGAGAGAGATGTGATGTGTTGCGTTTGGGTCGGGTGGCAAAAGGGAGGGAATGCGATTCGGGTCATAGGCTCCGTTTCCACCGAGGGAGATTTCGCTGCCGTCGAAAATTGGAGCGTCGATGACCGAGTTGCTGAGCCGAGCCCAGTTGATGTAGGGTTGGTAGCCTTTATAGCCACACTCTTCGCGGAGAGCGGTCTCGTACGCGTAGATGTAGTAGCGATGCCAGGCGAGGAAGTTGCCCTGCAGAGTAAATATGCGTCATTAGTTTTTTTATTTGAGGCGTTCTGCTTGTAAAGTGAGGTATCTCACAGTAGCATGTACAGTCAACGTGAGGTTAATGTGAGTAGCTTGAAAGTCATCATATCGGCTTCTGGCTCCAGGTGCGAGATCGCCACTGATGGATGGGGTCGACTGCAAACACTGTACAGCTTTGATGTATGCTCGCTTCTCGCGAGGCTTCAACGAATCCCACTCTTTGCGTCGGTAGGCGGTCTTGAGTGTGCACGTCGTAGCAGGTTGCGTGCGCAGATACGACTTCAAATTCCGCATCCCTTTGTGCGCGAGTGCGTCTGAGCCATTCGTGGGTCCAGGTATCCATCGAGACGGCTTGTACTTCGGTGAAGGTGTCGCAAGCACTTCCAATATGAATACGCAGCATGTCCAGATTGCAGTATACATTATGAGGGGGGTGATTCAGCAATCGAAAGATACAACGATGGCGCAAGAAAACACTCGAGCACGAAATCTATCGCCTATGTGATGAGGAGCGCACAGGTTGAGCCTCACCGTGAAGCCTAGTAGTAGGCTTTATATGGCGCCAGTACTGGACGAGGATGCCCACCGGAATTGTCGTTGGCAAGCCGTCCTGTGAGTGGAAGCACTGTAACCTACTGTTGAAAACAGCGCTTGCATCCTGCCTCCAATATGGGCTGCAGCTCGGGTACGTGTGGGCAGGCAAGAATAGCGAAAACCAGCCACAACAAGCATGCCAGAAACCAGATGTGGCAGAGTTACTACTACAAGCCAAGTCCGCGCTGACTTGGTGGTCTGTTATGCTCTGTGTCTGGTCGAGGGGAGGTGTCGTAGTTTATGCGGCGGTTTGGCGCGCAACCCGTGCGACCGGAAACAGGATCAAGCCCGGGCATGTGGTGGATTTACTGTGGCGTTCGATATTCAGCCGCTCAAATCTCTCTACACCACTTTCCCCATCCGCCTAAATCAGCCCCGCTGCCCCCAAGTTCTTCGAGTCCTACGTCAACTCTGCTGGTCTTTGCACCGGCACTCCTACCATCCTCCACGACCAAGCCGACATTGACCAGCTCTTCCCAAGCATTCCTGGCGACATTCTTGCTCCATACTCTACTGCTTGCGATTCCCCCACTCGCGCTTGCGTGAAGCTTGGCCTTGCTCGCGATTACTTTGTACTCTTCATAGACAAGAGCGAAAGTGACAAGCTCGGTATCGTAGATGTTGGTCAAGCGAGCTGCGCATATCAGCAGCGCAAGTTGAAGAGTGCTGAGAGCATGCAGCAGAATGAGCTTGGAGTCGGGAGCCTGCAGGATGCTCGTACTCGTCATATTAGCAGAAATGTGATCAAAGACGGATGTAATGGTTTGTGACGCTGTCGGCAGAGTTGCCAATGCCAGCGTAAGAGCAACGAGGAAATCAGGCATAGATTTCGTGGTGTAATAGAGTCTTTGCAGGAACTTTTTGCAGGTGTCGGAAGCCAGTAATTGGTCTGTGACAGAACTCCAGCTCGACAACGCAGGAGCGGTTAATTCTTTGCCTTTGGCGAGAATTTCCAGTTCCTTATTAGTGAACTCCTCGGGACGAAGTGCCACCGCGCTCCGGCATGTCTGCTCAAAAGCATTCAAGTTCTTTGACAAGCTCAGATGCACATATCGGTGACTGAACCTGGACTTCACCCGCTTTTCCAGGCTCTCAACAACATCGATTCTGGTTGTCAATCCCAGAACAGCAATGGGAGCTTTCCGGCTTTGAGCGATATCGAACAGGTTATACAACAGCGTCTGTCTCGGATGGCCTGCAAATAGCTCGAACTCGTCCAGAACGAAGATCACGCTTTTGGTGACCCGCTCAGTCTCGATCCCATGCTCGGTCGGATGCGACAACAGTGCAAGTAGCCTTGTCATCGTGTCCGCATAGTTCTTGCTTGTAGCTTCATCTTCGTCTAGTTCCATTTCCGTTCCAAGCTGTCTCCAGATCTCCCTTAGAGCGATCTTATCGTCTGTGTGGATAAAGCCACTGAGTCGCACAACGTGGAAGTGATCAGCATGAGTCTCGCTTTGTTTACGGAGAATTTGGTTGACCATGGCTGTCTTGCCACTTCCACGTGCACCAATGATTAGCATACTGTTGCTCTCGCCCGCAGTGATAGTCTGGGAGATGACAGTCGCCACTTTGGCGTATTCGTCGTCCAGATTGGTGAGCAAGATCGGCCGCTTTCCCGTAGCCTTCTCGAGCACGACATTCTGGATACATTGTAGGTGGTCATCGTCGAAGGAGTTCCTGTCTGTCGCAATGGCCTTCCGCATGGGCTTCACATCAGCATCGCGCCGAGGTTTCGATCCCGTAGTTCGAATGATCTTGGCCTCAGCATTTCGAGTTGGTTGGGTGATGGAAGCTTTCGTGGGGACGATCAGTCTCTTCGCAATCGCAGCCTTGGGCGTGACCTCTTTCTGCCTTGCCAACTGATTGAAATCCATGTCATCCTGCACCAACGTCTCATCTGGCCGATCAATAACCATGTGGTCCTCTTCGTCGCTCTCGGGAATCTCCAGAGACTGGTCTCGCGGACTGGTTCCCGTCCTTCGATCCTGAGGTCCTGTGTGTGTCCCAGCGACGACCGTCTTCGCTGCAGTAGCTCTTTGGCTCGCTCTTCTAGCAGAACCGCGCTTAGAACCGCTCTGCTCAGCCAACTCATCCGCACTGTCGTCATTTTGCGTCTGTTGTCGCGCCTTCTCCTCTATCTCGTGTATCTCGTCTTCGAAAGTCTTCTTCGGGGCTCCTGTTTCGGTGACACGGCCATTTCCCTGGCTGACAATCCGTGAAGCTCGCGTCTTCGTATGACTTTCGGGATTGTCACCATCTGCACTTCGTTCGACACTCCCATTCAGCGGTGGTTTCGGTGTCCTTCCTCTCGACAAAGCAGCAGGCCTGCGGGCCTGATGTGCGCCCTCAAAGTCATCGTATACACTCAGCTCCTCCTTTGGCGGGAGCTCCCTCGACTTTCTTGGTCTGGTGGCAGCCCGTTTGGCCGCAATTGCTTTCGCCGCTAACCATTCGGCCTTGGCATCTGAATTTGACTGGATCGTGGAGTGCACAGCCGGCGATGATTGCGACTTGCTGCCGTAGGTGGTGGGGGCATTGGAGGGTTTGGCAGAACGAGCAGGGGAGCTTTTCTGGGCGCTGTCGTCGACTTTCTGACGCTTCAATGGTCGGCCACTCATTGTGAGCTGAGCTGTGCGGATCGCGAGGGGTTCCTGTTATGTTGTGGTGGCCATCGCTACAGTGGCCTTCTCTCTGTGCAAGCTTCGAGAGTCCATCAATGTCGAGCTGTCGATGGGCGCGTGAAGAGACGAGGCAGAGCTAACGCGAACAAGACACGAGATCGGCTGACTAAGTGTATTCGCACCTGATCCTATATGATCTTATATATAGCGATTACATACTGAGTTAGGCATTGCTTTGGTACTACCTGACTATTCCCTAGAATAGATTAGAGAACTCTACGTAAGGTAGGTACTTCTTCTCAAACCTTAGTAGAACGAGCTTTATATAGCCTCTCTTCAACCAACTACTAACTGTACTACTAAGGTAGGTAGTTAAATAGATACCTAAGTCCTAAGGTATATAGAGTGCCCTGCCGCCTACACCTTAAGGAATCGTATACTATACACGACAATGTTACACAGGTAATGTACACGTGCGTAATTGCGTAATTGCACTATCTTACAGTCGAAATCGCCCGCTGTGTCATCACTGTATCGAGCTGGGGTATCGCCGGATTTCCTGGATGGTATTGCATCATGTGCCTCGTAAAGTTGTCGATACGACCGCCATCAAAGCGCTTTCCACATGCATTGCAGGTGACTGGTGGTAAGCGATTATGCGTGCGCATATGTCGTCTGAGATCCTTGGGGAAAAGAAAGGCCCTATCACACTCCGTGCAGCCATGTGTTCCTCGGACATGGTTCCTTAGGTGCCGTTGTAGATCACTGTCGGTAGGATATGTGTTGTGGCACTCAGGGCATTGCGATGGAAGTGATGGATCGCGAAGCTGCGCGCCTGTACGCCGTGGTCGTCGTGGGATTGAAGACGGCGCTGAAGGAGTTGTGCCCGCGGTTGCTATATCAGCATTCAGGCTAGCTGCGTTGGTTATTGTTTGTGAGTGACGATGGCCTCCCCATCCTGTAGCCTCAACCATGTTTAAGATGTTGCTGGGGTCTGTTTGCTGTTGAGGCAGCTGCTGAGTAATTTCCGTCGATCCACCCATGTACGTCGCGTGAAACGGGGGATCGGAGTTCAAATCGTCGAGCAAAAACATGTAGGCATCCAGCTGATTTCCGCCATATCGAGGGAGAGATGGATCGTGCACTTGTGAGCCTGCTACTGCAAGATATTCAGAGATCGCAGTGCCATCGCCGTGCTGGGTCGAACTTCTCGGTGTGGCCGGTACTTCGTGTGTCGCAAACGATGAAGAACGCAGTTGTTGTCCTTCTAAGTAAGCTGGGCGCTGTTGGCGCCCTGCAAATGTGTATTGGGGTGTCAGGCTCAGGCTTTCTGTAAGGAATTGCTCTCTTTCGCGCACGGGTTCATACATGCTCCAATGTGGCATTTGTGGCTGTGGAGGTAGCTGATCTCTTTGGCAATTTTGCGACATCCAGAGCTGAGAAGGCGTCATGACAACGGAGTACGTCGTGTCCAAGGGACGACAGCTACATCGATCTACTTGTACTGTCGGCGTGGGACATCCAAGCATGCGAAGAGCCACCTATTAACAGTGAGCATGAGCAAGCCATGGTCTTTCCGCCAAAGGTTACCACAGATGAGTCTCCATACTGCTGACCAGGGGCCGAGCCGATTTGATGGAGGACGTCGCTACCGTGGGAGGTCATGGTAATAAAGTTCAATGTCGACGATCATCAATCTATACAGGTAGTAGTGATTTCGGCCCCGAGTGAACGTCCAGTCAAGCGCAATGTTGAATGCACCTTCCGAATCGATAAAAGTGCCAAAACGCTAAGAAGGTAATGTAAGCGGCGCAGTCCAAGCAGTCTGCTCGAATGTATGCTGATGCGAAAAAGCGTAAATCGCAGATGGATGCCGCCCAACAACTTACATGTTGTCAGGTCTGACGAGATATGAATCTTGCTTCACATTACCAGGACAGCAAACCGAGCTCATCTAGTCAAGACGAAAGGCCGCCAACTGTCCAGGAGAGCAGCCAACATCTTGCCGGAGGTATGCGTTGTATGTCCTGGAGGGCACAACGACACAGGGCCGAAGTCGGTCTGATGGCCTGCCCTCTCCCCCTGGTATGAGGAGTATACCTAGAGAAGCAAGCCGCGCCCGACGGGAGTGACTGCGCCTGCGACCGGTGAAGGAGACGGCGAGCTGCGGAGGGAGCGCCCCGATCTCAGTAAGGTAGGCGTGAAGACGTCCATATCTTGGGTAGATAGTGTATAAGGTATGAGCAATCCGTCTGTAGGTATAGCTAGGTAGGTACTGTAGGTAGGTAGTCGGGCAGGGAAGCTCTCGTGGTATGTACCTCCTAAGCGATCAGGAAGAGCCTCGGAATCCTATAGGTAGACTAGCGGTAGCAGTGCGCTGGCTCGGGAGGGGCGCTACCCGCTGCACATAATTGCCTTGGCCTGGCTCGTGAACGGAGCCCGGTACGTAGAGCATGTTGATTGAGTAAATTTGAGATCCATAGTCTGTCAAATTGAGCGGCTATTAGAGTGTCTATATACCCGCGAGATTGAGGCCTGAGGCCTTAATCTCTACTATTACCTCGGCTGTCAAGGCTTTGATGCCTACGTACTGTATACTATGTCAATATCCCCCTGCCTTAGTATTTAGGTATTAATTCGTTTGTCTAATTAGCTCTCTCGAAAAGCCTATTAGTTGTTGTAGGTAATCCTTTTACTACTGCAATCGTCTTAGATAGCCGATTCGTATACTCTAAGCGCCTTCCTAAATTTAACAAATACTAGTTTTAGTAGCGGCTTAGTAAGCCCGTCTGCTACTATACGATTGGTTAGTATCTATTAAATGTCTAGCTCTTTACTTTCTATCTTCTCGTATTGCTATCGCTCTTAAATAGGTATATATTTAGTTCTTAAGTAATAGGCCTATAGGTTCTTTACGAGTACGATTGCCTCTACGTTATTACCGAATATTACTATCGCCTATACTTGCTTTTTACCTAGTTGCTCGAGTAACTGTCTTAACTATACTACCTCTTTATATACTTAGGTTTAGCCTATTAGCTTAGCTTTATATATAGATAGAGCTACTATAGATTATTGTTTCGAGCTCTATATAATAGCGCCGCTACCGAGGTTAAAGGTATAACCGGCTATAGATCGACGCGTATCGGTATTACCGGCCTAATCGGAATCCGTATAACCCTATAGTATAGTAAGTTCGCCGCTATAGGTAAGAACGTAGTAAAGCGTACTACGGAGGCAACGAAATACGTCGATTACGGCTATATAGTGCTTGGTCGTAGGGTTGCTAGAAAAGCGGCTTACGACTAAGACGGCAAACGCGATATTAGGCCTTGTACTAAGTATAGCGTATATAAGGGAGCTAACCGCGCTCTAGTACTACGTTCTAAATAAGTCTGCTGCCTAATAGCTAGTAGGCGCCGGTATAAGTTTTCAGCTCGGATCGATTAGTATAGCTTTAATCTTTACGTTGTCCTAGATACCGTACTTTTTTAGGAATTGCTCGATATAGTTACGTTAACTAAGGTAAATAGTTCGCGCGGCTCGGTTTCTCGTAATTGTTATACCGAGATAGTAATAGTATAGCCCTAGGTCGCTTATTTAGAATCGGTTACTAAGGTGTTTCTTTACGCTATTGATTTTAGTAATATATAGGCCTACGATTAGCAAGTCGTCTACGTAAACGGCTATAAACGTCTCTCCCTTAACGAATATACTTATATCGGCGTCTAGCGTAGTAAAGCTAGCTAGTTCGAGATAAGCCGTTAATATCGTATACTAAATCCTTAGTAATTGTTTTAGTCTATATAGTAATTTGAGTAGTAGGCAAACGTTATCGGTACCGTCGGTAAAGCCTTCCGGTTGTTCTATATAGATTAGATCGTTTACGTAATCGAGTTCGCTATAGAGAAAGGCCGTCTTAACGTCTATTTACTCGATTTCGTAGTCTTTAGCCGCGGCGATTGCAAACAGTACTTTGTAACTTATCGGCTTTACGACTAAGGCGTACGTTTCGAGGTATTTACTGTCCTATATAAAGCCCTTTACTACCTATTAGCATTTGTACTTAATCTTATTACCAACGCGCTTGATTTTGAAGACCTATCTGCCCTTAAGAATTCTGGTTTTGCCGTCTTTAGCTACCGATCGTTTAACGATTGTCTATACGCAGTTGTATTTTAGTAACTTGTGTTTATCGTCGAGAGCCGGCTCCTAGTTACTCTATTAGCCGCTATAGTAACGTACGTTGTCGTAGGAGGTAGGTTCGTATAGCTTAGTAGCTAGTAATACGCTTATAAGTATATAGAGCAGTATATAGAATTTAGTAAATATGTTAGCGTTACTCTAGTAGTACTAGTAATAATGTCGTTTCGGTTTGCGCTGCCGTTTGCCGTCTTATATAAGTTCGGATTAGGCCTCGTTATAGGTTAGGTTAGGTATAGGTTAGGTACAACCCAACTTAAATACCTAACCCTACAAATAAGCTAGGTACCTAGCTTATAAGCGGGGTACAACCTAACGGTAAAAACCTAGTAGGTATACCTAATAGGTATTGCAATAGGTATTACATAATACGAGTTGAATACCTACGAAATAGTAGAAAATAATATTAATAAGGTATATATATCTACTACCTAATTCCTAGAGCGCAGATTTTAATAGGAAAATATTTTATACTTACTACAGCTGCCGACTATATATACCGACTATATATACAGACTAAAAAGAGATTACTAGAAAGGAAAGCTCTAACTAATTGATTATAGTTATAAGCTACTATATACTAAGGACAGAAACTACCTTACTTCTTAGTAAGTAGCTAAGTATCTAGAGCAGATTGCTCCTTTACTTAAGCGTCTTAAATCTTTTAATAGGCGTAAAGCTAATCTTCGAAGTTCAGCTACTACTAACTATAATATTAACGTACAATTTTCTTCGTATCTCCCTCGAGAGTTTGCTAAGTAAGGCGTACGCTATCTTCTAAACGCTCTTTCGCAATAGTAAGCGCGTAAGCTACCGCTACTAACTTATTAGCGTAGGCTTCTAACCTCTGCTTAAGAGTTTGCTTATTATCGCTAGTATTATTATCTAGCTCTTCTTAATTATAACTAGCTTAAAAGTCTCGACCTTAGATATCTTAATCTTGCTTATCTTGCTCCTACTTATCTTTGTCCTACTTATCTTCGTCCTGCTTATCTTCGTCCTAATTATCTGCGTCCTGCTTATCTTCCTCTTACTTATTATCTAGGAGTAGCGGAGTATTATCCTAAGCTATTAAATTAGTATATTATAATTAATAATAAAAGAGGAGTAACTTACTAAGAGTTGCCTACTAAGCAGTAGTATCCTCGCTATTATTGTTGTCTATAGTCGGATTCTAAGTAGCGTCTAGTATATCCTCGTCGGAATCGTAATTAACAATTCGTCGAGGCTTCTTAGTTAGGAGAGGCTTGCATTTTAGCGTAGCCTTCGGTTTTAGTACCTTAGGAGCTTTATTCTTCTTTAGCTCTATATAGATGAAATTAGGATTAATAGGACCAGAATTGTAAGGGTAGACTACGAAATCGTTAGGCTAAATACCCTACTCCTTAAGGAGCGAGCGAAGACACTCTATATCTTTGCCTTAGAGTATAACGCGCTTAGCGTAAATAGCCAAAAGGTTAGCCGCTAGAGGAGATAAGTAAGTAAGTAATTAATTAGAAAGAATAAGAAATAGGAAGACTTATAGGTAAAGATTCTTACTAAGAGAGACTTAGTATATTCTTAAAGAACGCTAAGAGCGCTTACTTGAATACGAAGAGGTATATAAGCCTAATCTATAACGAGCTCCTTAATAAGTCTAGCAAATAGAGTTTTCTTAATATAGAGTAGGCTCTCCTTCTAGTACTTCCTAATCTCTTTAAGAGCTAATACTTTAAGAAAGTTAGTGCCGACTACAAATACCGACTATAAATGCCGACTATAAGTGCCGACTACAAATACCGACTATAGATCTAGATTCTAGAATTACTTACTACCTAGGGTATATCTATATCCCTTCTTAATACGAGCGCCTAGAAGCTTTTTACTACCTATACGCGAAGGAAGTCCCTTTCTACTAGTACGAGGAGTCTTACGAGCGATCGATTGTTTGCGCTTCTATACAATCGATATAGCCGAGGCTATTGTAGTAGATTCGTACGCTAGTATAGTATAGTAGCGGTAGTATAGTATAGTATAGTAGTATAGTATAGTATAGTAGTATAGTATAGTATAGTAGTATAGTATAGTATAGTAGAAGTAGTATAGTATAGTAGAGGTAGTAAGGAAAGAGAGAAAGGAAGGGGGCAATATTAATATAGTAAGTTAGGTTTTTTCTAAAGTAGAGAGTAACTTTGTATTATTAGAAGACAACCGCTCGGCTAATTAGAGGCTACGGATTGTTTGCTATCTAAGTAATAATATATACGCACTTTATACGAGATCCAAATAAGGTTTTCGTATATAATCTTCAATTGCCGGGAGTAACCGGCAGGTACGGTTAGTAGGTACGGTCGGTAGGTAGGGTCGGTAGGTACAGTCCGTAGAAGCCCTCCTCTAGGTAAATAGGTAGTAAATATTATCGGAAAGTCTTATCGGTAGGAGTCGTAATTGTTCCTCTAAGAGATAGTCGGTAGATATAGTCCGTAGATATAGTCAGTAGATATAGTTAGCAGATATAGTCGGCAGATTCCTAAAAGCTTAAAAGTTATCTTTTCCGTTATTTTCCTCTAGAAAGCGCTTCCGAATCTATCGATAAAGTACTATATCCTTTTGCTATAACGTTACTCGTTTCGTATATATTGTAAGTATATTAGACACTTCGAACTTAAGTATAAGAAACGCTTCCGTCGCTTCCTATAGATAGAGGAGGGCCTCTACTTAGAACCGGTATATACTACTTAAAGATTTACTTACGATATCTAAAGTAACTTCCCGACAGATCCTCTAGAAAGGTAGTTAATATATTAACAGCTCGGTCGTCTTCTAGTATCTTCTAATCTCGCGGAGAGTAGCTATACTAGGCTTTGTTCGTCGCTTAGTTCTCGCTTTAGGTACCTTTCGTATTATAGGCTTCTTCTATAGCCGTTGACTCCCTATCGGCCTCTTCTTCCCTAGATAGGACTTTTTCGCGACTAGTTTCGTACATCCCCGCCTCCTTTTAGCTAGGCTTTTACTTAGTCTAGGAGAGGCTATCGGTTAAGGTAGTTATCGTATACGCTACCTAATCGGTATATCTAAATCGTCGCTAGTCTCCGGACTATAGATTACTAGACCTATACCTTAATTTGCTTGCCTTTCTTCCCTCTCTCCGCTATAATTAGGATTATAGATTACTCCCGTAGTACCTTAAGTTACCTGCTTATCCTCCTTCTCTCCGCTATAATTAGGATCGTAGATTACTTTTGCGGTACCCTAAGTTCCCTACTTTTCTTTCCCCTTTCCGAGATAGGATATCTTTTCGAGCGGCTCTATTCGTTCCTCCTATATCCTATCTAACTACTTCTAAGTCCTTATATCAGTTCCGCTATTAAAAGTAGCCTTCGGAAGCCCTCTAGGTCTCGATTGTTCGTCCTGTAGTAAATCGAGTCTATAGTCGAGTTAGTCGTCGTTATCCTTAGGGAGAGAGGCAGAGACGTAGTTAGAGAGGGAAACAGTATCTATATTAGGTATTTTAAGAGCTTTAAGTATATCTTAGTAGATTAACAAAGTTAACGATAGAGAAGAAAAGAGAGAAGGAAAATATAGGGGGTATAAGGAAAACCCGGAGTTTGCTAAGGCGCTTATCTCTAGAGTATATCGGATCTCGCGGGAAGGTAATTAGTAATCTATATAGGGATTCTATATATATCCTAAGGCCGCTAGTAGGGTATACGCCTTATATACCGACTACGTCTGCCGAATACGTTTATCTATAGCTATAGGACCTATTGTTTTCTCTAGAGCGGATATATAATTTGGACGCGTATTTATATATAGGTCCTAGATATCTATACTTAATATATATATCGTTTTAATATAGATATCTATATACTAT
>NW_016017390.1:1453518-1459486 GCF_000320565.1 Sphaerulina musiva SO2202
TTTCCCCTTTCCGAGATAGGATATCTTTTCGAGCGGCTCTATTCGTTCCTCCTATATCCTATCTAACTACTTCTAAGTCCTTATATCAGTTCCGCTATTAAAAGTAGCCTTCGGAAGCCCTCTAGGTCTCGATTGTTCGTCCTGTAGTAAATCGAGTCTATAGTCGAGTTAGTCGTCGTTATCCTTAGGGAGAGAGGCAGAGACGTAGTTAGAGAGGGAAACAGTATCTATATTAGGTATTTTAAGAGCTTTAAGTATATCTTAGTAGATTAACAAAGTTAACGATAGAGAAGAAAAGAGAGAAGGAAAATATAGGGGGTATAAGGAAAACCCGGAGTTTGCTAAGGCGCTTATCTCTAGAGTATATCGGATCTCGCGGGAAGGTAATTAGTAATCTATATAGGGATTCTATATATATCCTAAGGCCGCTAGTAGGGTATACGCCTTATATACCGACTACGTCTGCCGAATACGTTTATCTATAGCTATAGGACCTATTGTTTTCTCTAGAGCGGATATATAATTTGGACGCGTATTTATATATAGGTCCTAGATATCTATACTTAATATATATATCGTTTTAATATAGATATCTATATACTATATATATACAACCCCTACTAGCAGTTATCCTAGTAGTAGCGAACGAACGGACAATAACTTATATTTGAAATTAATAACGCCTAGGGAGGGCGACTTACGTATAGTTCTTATACTTATTATCTAGAATAACGTCGGCGGTACAGTAGTGCGGTAGAGTATTATTAGTCCGGAAGGATAGGTAGTATCGTTGCCCGGCGTAACTAATACCGGGATTCGGCTACTGCCTAAACCTTAAATTACTCTAGTAGGGTAAATTTACTTTCTTTCTCTTACTTTACTACCTTACTACAATACCTCTACAATACCCGTACCTCCGTACCTTTACTAGCGCCGTCGATACCTACCTTCGTAATTAGACCGAGTTCTTCTTTAACTACTATACTAATATTAGAAACTATTACTATACCGAAACGTAAGAGCAATGCCCTAGAGGTACTAGTAAACAAGTACGCAAAGCTCGGCGCAGCCTCGAAGTTATTCGAAGAGTACTCTCTTAAGCTAAATACTCTATAGGATAGAGAGCGTACTACCGCTATAGACGAAGAAAAGAGGGTATAGGATCGATACTGCAAAGTACGTAACGAATCCTTTGCGCAATTTAAAAAGGTATAAATCAAGGAGTATACGAGCTTTAAGAGCCTTACTAAAGATAAGCAATAGGAACTTATCGAGGGCTAGAGAAAGATATATATAAAGGAGTATAATCAAAAAGCGTAAGTATAGTAGGCGGATATAGTCGGCGGATATAGTCGGCGGATATAGTCGGCAGATTTGAGTACTAACTTCTAATTTAGTATAAAGAAGTAGACTAGAAAGAGTATAATACTTCCTCCTAACGAGTAGGCAAAGATTAATAAAGCCGACTAGTTTCTCGAACTCGGCGATATCAACTCTAAGGAACGATTAACATTCTAGAAAGAAGACTAGATTAAGTAGGAGTAGGAGTATCTATCTATTAGCGAGGAGTACGACAAAGGGGTTAGCGGCCTTAGTAATTATTGCCTTCCCTCGGAATTAGTTCTTAATCTATTATCGACTCTATAGATAGAGGAAGCGAGGGCTAAGTCTATTAGTACCTTTGCTATCTAGGCATCCTCTTCTACTTTTTCGACGGCCTATAATTAATAGTACTCTTCTATCTACTACTTCTAGGACAAGATTGTTATCCTTAAGAACCTAGATATACTAAATAAGAAAGGTATAAAAGAGGTCTTGAAAATCGTTAGTAGCGAGACAATAAAGGTAAATATCTGCCGACTATATTTACCGACTATAGAAACTAATTATAATTCTAGATTTATATCGAAGAAGTCCGAATACTATTACTATATAAGATCTTCTTGCCTATTAAGCGAGCCGTTTGCCGGAATGTCCTATCGTAGGATACTAAAGCTTAAGCCTACTATAGAGGGCGATTGCTAGGCCCTTCTTAGCTTATTCCCCCTACCTACGACTATATAGCCAACGGCTTTTTGCCTTTAAAGATAATAAAGGAGAATAAGCATCTCGCGAAGATAGCGTATAAGATATATAAGAAAGAGAACTCTCTTGTAAAGGAATAGACAATATAGCTAGTAGTAATATATAGTCTTATCTATTGTAGCGTAAAAGAATATACTAGAATTACTCTCGAAGCTATCCTCCTCCTCCTCCTCTAAGAAGACGAACTCTACCTCTCGATTTCTAGTCTTAAGGAACTAGTTAAGAAGGATAAGAGACTAGCTACTCTTATTAAAGTTTAAGACTAAGAAGCGGAAGCGATAGGTAAATAGCAAGCGACGCCTAAACTAGGGTTTCGATAGGTTAGCTCGGATATAGTAGTATTTCGGTATATCCTATTAGCTATACCCTTGTTATAGTATAATACTATAATTAAGTATAGGAAATTCTCTTTCTTTTTCCCCTTTCTACTCCTACTTCTTCAAGATACCTCTAGACTTTTACGCTATTATCGTCTATCTACTATGTTTTCGTCCTCCTTCTCGTCCTCCCTAGGAGTAGGAAGCTCCCGGCTCGAATCCTCCTTCTAGCCCGATACCTCTTCTAGGACCTCTACGCGATCGAGCGTACGGCTACGCTAGCGCTATAGGACGATACTCAACGCGCTATCGAGTCTAATACTAGGTCGACGCCGACGATAACCTAACGTTAGGCAGCGTAGAACGAGACGGCCGAGTCTAGTAGAAGAGGAACTAGATAGTTCTCTTATTCTCCCTATCGAGCCTAATTATATAGGAGAGTAGGATATCAAGTCAAATTGCTAGCTATAGAGGCTTAGGTATAAGGACAACTTTGAGCGTTAGTACGAGGTACGGTAGTAGAATTATACCGGAAAGCGCCTTAAAAAGCGGAACGGTCGTACTATGTTCGATCGGTCCCTAATTACCTAGAGGAGTAAGTCTTAGACATCTTAGGTATAGGATTTCCTAGAGGAAGGAATGCTTTAAGAAGATACGACGCCTAAAGTCGTATATAGATACTATAACGCTGTACTAAAACATCTAGTACTAAATACTAGTACAACATCTATCGAGAAGTATCTCGACTCCTCGAACTACTAGGAGAAACAAGATAAGCGAAGGTTTATAAAGGAGATGTTTATAGCCGCGAAGTATCGATAAGTAAGTACTAACTAACGCTAACTATACCTACTGACTACGTCTGCCGACTATATCTAGCTACTTATACTAAGACAATATTTCTAGACTATTAGTAATCTACGGTAGACAAGGGACCTAGGCTATATACTAGACGATTTCCCGCGCCTATACTTTAAGATAATTATCGATAACGGTCTACTATTCTAGTTCTTTAAACGACCCTCGGTAAAACAGACTTATATAGTACTACTCCTAGAATAGGTCGAGACAATTCCGTTTAAATACGCGTCGATATACCGAAGGATACTCGATACTAAGGTTATAGACTCCGCCGACTCCCTTAAAGCCCGTCTCGCTAGAAGATTCAAGATAGCTATCGCGTATAATAGTTAGCAATCTAGGACTATAAAAACCTTATTCCTAACTATACGGGTCTACTAGATTAACGACTAATAGACTTAGTACGAAGGGATGCTTAGTTTCCCTTATATTACTAGCTATTATACTAGTAATTATCTTGCGGAGATACTATTCGAGATCTTATAAGAGTTCGAGATTAAGCGCCGATTAACTGCTATTACGTACGACAACGCCTCTAACAATAAGACGCTATACAATACAATATAAGGATACTTACTCTACTATTATTACTCTCCTCTAATATTCTATAGTATTTTAGCGATTAATACTTGTTAAGAGAGGTACGGTATAACGGTTACTAAGCTACTAACGAGCTTAGAGTAGCTACCTCTCTATCTAAGTATAGAGACTAGTCCCGAATAATAAATCAGAGATAGGAGAGGAAGAGGAGGAGGCAATTACGGAGTATAATCAAGGTAGCCGTCCGGAGCGATTTCCCTACTTTGCCTATACTACTTAACTTCCCCTAAAGGCCTTTTTCGACCGCCTAGAGCTTTGTCCTACGAACGACCTTTCCGAATTCTAGGATTACGATAAGGATAGAAAGATATTATAGAGAAGAAGAGTATAGAGTAAGCAAATCAGCTATCCTTAAGCTAATAGTATACCCTATCTTCTTTTAAAGGTAAGATTAGTATCTACGCCTAATAAACTATAAACCCTTCTACCTCGAAAGTATAGTCGACTCGCGTAGTCGGCAATTATAGTCGGTAGTTCGTTACTCTAGCTAATCTTAATCTCTAGATCCGGAAGCTTTGCGTCTTTATTAACTCGAGCTCCTAAAGGTTCGAATAGTTTATCGACCTCTAGAAAGAGATACTTCAAAAGAAGTAGCTATTTGTAAAGTACCGTCGGTAGAAAGGCGTTTAAGATCGTATCCTAAGGGTCGTTTAAGACGTAAAGATAAGGTAGTCCTTAACAACGTTAATACTCGATCGCTTTAGCAGACTCTAAGTAGTTATTAAATCTTATATCGAGCGACTTAACCTAAGTAAAGATATAGGTATCGATTCCGAAGAATAGCAAAGGATAGAGTACCTTATCGACCTTACGAAACTATTTATAGCGGCGATAGCGGTAATTAGAACTATAAAAGGTCCGACGATTTACCTTGTCCTCGTATACTATAACAAGCTTTTCGATATTCTAGAGGAGGCGATAAAGCGACTTAAGAATAAGAGGATACCCTAGAAGAAGGATATCTTTCAGGTATATAAGGCTGCTTAGGCTAAGCTAAAGAAATATTATCGAGATACCTAGGATCGATTTAGCGATTACTACGGTATTAGCGTCCTCCTTACCCCCTGCCTTAAGCGGAAGTTCTAGGTACGCGATAACTTTAGGGATAAAAGTTACTACGCGTATTACGAAGGTAAGCTAAGAGTAGAGTAGGAGAAGAGCTATTGTTTATTATCGAGTACCTCTATCTAGTAGGGCCGTTTTGGAAGGAGTCGGTATAAAGGCTATATCGACTTTACTCTTAATAGGAGTATAGAGTCTTCTTAAAGTCAAAGACGTAGTACTAACGAGGATAACGAGCTCGCCGACTATTTAGACGCTAATATAGATAAAGGGGATCTATTCGAGGTACTAAAGACATAGTCTTTAATAGAGTCTAAGTACCCTACTCTCGTATTAATAGCGCGGGATATTCTCTATATTCCTACCGCCGGAGTTAGGTATAAGCGCGATTTCAGTATCGCTCGATACTAAAGTCGTTTCAATCGCTAATACACCGTATTAATATTCTCTAGATTAATAGTATCTCGTTTTCGCTATCGGGACGATAAGTACGATACTAGAGTTCTTATTGCCTAAGAGGCTATAGAGGTTTCCTAAGCGCTTCTTAGTACTCTAACTTTATAGGAGATCCTTAGTAAAGACCGAGAGCAGACGAAAGATCTTATAGAACGGATTAGTAACTTAGATACGATTAGCGATAACGAGGGTAATATAGTAGAGGAGCTAAGGCGATTAGTACGCCTAAGTTTCAAGCTTACGTAGGAGTGCCTCCGGGATACTACGAGACGATTATAGGGAGATTGCTTTAAGCTTGTATAAAGTTTACCTACCGACTATATTTGCCGACTATATTTCTTAAGATTCAAAATATTACAACTTGTAGTATAGCGTATATATAATCCTAAGTTTCTTTATCCAATTTAACTATAATCTTTACTTTCGTATCTATATCGGGTTTATATATAGTTTCTTTTCTTATACCTAGTCTAAATAAATCGCTTCTTCGCTCTCGTTAGGGTACCCGGTTTCTAGGTTTTTTATTTCTATATACGAAGATTCAATACCTAATAGGTACGCAATACCTACTAGGTATCGCAATACCT